>NW_008825160.1:1814664-1822653 GCF_000699105.1 Pygoscelis adeliae
AAAGAAGTTTTTTTGGTGAGGAGGTGGCCGTGTCCTAGATCTTTGTTTGCAGTTGCCTTCCCCCACCCGTCCCCCAAACTGGGAGCTCTTCAAAGCTTCTTGCCCTCAGCCCATGGCCTTGGGAGCAGAGCAGAGACAGCCACAAGCAGGCTGCCAGCCAGCCAGCTGCCACCTTTGTCCCTGCGGTAGCACTAAAAAGCACAGCTGGGAAGCGTCTGGGGGATTTGTTTCCTTTTTTTTCTTTTTTTTTTTTTTTTTTTCTTCCAAGAACAGACGCTTTTTTCTTTTTCCTGGAAGCACATTTTTCAAACCCAAATTTGCCCAACCCTTCTGCGAAAGTCACTGCATTTCATCCCGACAGCCACAGGGTGTCAGCAGCTATATGGAGTGGGTCCCCTATAGGAATCCCAACTCCCTGAGGCGTCCCAGCGCTGGAGCAATGCTTTGGGGTGGGTCTCATCCTGCCCCGTCCCCCCATCAGCGTTTCCAAAGAGCAAAGGAGAACCTTGTCCCACATCTGCTGCCCGGGATTTGCTCCAAGCCCCCAGAACACTGGCACAGGACTTCGGGGATTTTAGTACAGGCGATGTCAGTTCTACCCCGATGGAGAAACGATCCAAAATGATCCATGAGCAGCTGGCATGTCCTGGCACAGGAGGGCTTTGAGGGGCAGCTGGGGGTCTGGGAGAGGAAAAAACCCCAAAGGTGACAGGGGTGACAACGAGATGGGCTAAATTCCCAATTCCCACGTCTCTCAAGGTCTGAAGCCAACTCCTAGGAAATACAAGCAAGGGGACTTCAGTGGGATTGGGGACAGCCAATTCAGACCCCAAAGACCACCTTTACAGCCTCATTAGTGCATTAGTTGGGTGTTCCTGACCAGCAACAAAGAGCTTTGCCATGTCCCACCCATGAGTTAAAAACTCCCCTTTGGCTTTCCAGCTTCACCTGGGGAGGAAAGCAGCAGTGAGAAGCCCCAAGTCCATGTGCACAGCCGGCCATAATCCCTGGTGTCTGAGAGGAGCATCAGGAGGCGCAGGGGGCTGAGTCCTGTGCCAGTCCCACAAGTGCCCTTTGCTGTCGCTCATCCCATTTTGTGCCTCGAGTGTCCCATCTGTAAAATGGGAACAGTGGAATCTCCCTCCCTTGTGAAGTCTGAGCAGCACAGGGAAGGAGTTGCGTTGAGGATGGAGCAACGCGGCAGAAACCCTTCAGATCCTGTGTTTCTTACAACAGTGTTCCCATCTGCTCTCCAGGCCATGACAAAACGAGGTGCCACTTCTAATAACCCAGCTCAAAGCAGGATATTTCGGATGCAAAGGCTGGGGAGGAGCAAACTAAACCAACCTGAAAACAAATGGATAAGGACTGAGCAGCCCCCCTCTGTCTGGCTCCAGAGACATCTTGCTGTCACCAGTTACCTGCATGCCTTCCAGGCATGCACTAAACGTGGGATTCATCTTGTTTAACATGGTCTTCCCCGAAAAGTAGACATCTCACCTAATGAGTCAGGCAGGCTTCCCCTCTAGTCAATGGAAAGAGACAGGTTTCACCACGGGGCGATTTGTGCCATCCTAAATAGGTGTCTCAGGCAGATGGAGTGAATTGCTTTCTGGAGGTGCCAGTCTCTCTCCATTATCTATAAAAGGTAACTCATTTCGATTCAATGCTGATGACCGGCATTAGGTGAGACAAATTTTAGCCTAAGTGACTGTCTGGCATCTCTCACAGCTGGGGCCATCCACGCTTTCCTTGCTGTCCGTGTGGGAAAAGGTGTGTGGATGGTTTATTACAGCAATCCTTAATTTTGAGGGCAGTGTTTGTTTGCTCAACATGTCATATGACAAGAAGAGGGCTGGAGAACTGTACTTCGATCTCTGTCTATCTTGGGCTGCTATGCTATTGCACAATTATGAACGAACTTCTGCAGAGCTAGAAGAGCTGCAGACATAGAGCTGTCTCTTCTTTTAGATGAGCAAGAAACGGGCCACTGGGCACTTGCAGGTAAGAGCTAACAGAGCTTGCCATTAGCACAGAGCTGACAGTAGGAAACAAAGGATTCGCAACCACCATCCTTGTTACATGCATACCTGCCTTGTCTGACCCGGAGCTTCCCATGAATTCATGGTTTCCCGGTTATATTGCACTGCTGAAGTATAGCAAGGTGGCCAATTCACAGTATATCAAGAGTAAAAAGAGTCTGTTCATCAGTTGGGAGTGGTAAGAGTGCTTATAGTCTGCTCAGACAAACCTATGTTGAGCATATGCCTTTAATCAGAGAAGTTGTGTCATATACTCTGTACTCTCTAAAATCACCTCCACCTTGTTTGTGTTAAGCTTCAACCATGAGCAGCTGCAGCCAGTACTGAGGCATCTGATTCATACATGCTGAAGGATGTAGCCAGCTCCATAGTGTTGGAGTTTGGTCTATAAAACCATATGGGCTCATCTGTAGTTCATGTGTCTTTGAATCCCAGTGGGGTCAGTTTTAAAATTTAAACCCATTTGCAGGCCCCCAGGATCCTGGTTCCTGCACTTCATGGTTGGAAATAAGAAGCCACAGGCAACTGTAAGCATAGCTTTAGGTGCAAAAGCCCTTTAATCAGCCATGAAGGAACCTGGAAGAACCTGGTTATGGCCAAGTTCCTTGCTGCCTCATTCAACACCAAGTGCTGTACTGTGCTTGGTTAGAAGGTATTTTTGGCAGTGCCTCTTAAAAAGCATTGGGTCTGTCCATCATTTCCCACGAGTCTCTGCTTCATCTACACGTAAGTGCCTTACTCAGGGAGGCTCTGTCCGATTCCCCTCGGGGACCTCTCTCTCCACACTTGTCAATGTTTTTCTCACCATCAGCATGTACTCAATAACAGTGTGGATCCCCAGCGCAACACTTAGCAATGGGTAAGGGACACCTTTCTGCACCTGACCAGCGCTGAGCTCCCCTGTCTCTTTGCAGCAGTCCAAAAAATCCAAGCAAAGCATCCTCTGCTTCACGCTGTCCCATCGAGTTCCTCCTGATGGGGACATTTTCCAACGTCACTGGCAGAAGCGGCGCATACCAGGCAGCGGGTCGCCTCCCGACATCTGCCATGCAGATTTCCCATCCCCTGCAAGGGGCTTTCAAAGCAACCCTCTGCTGGGATGTTTGTACAAACATGTGTATTTACTGTGTCAACACACATTAGAGAGCAAACACATTAAAAGGAAACGGAAACAGACTATGAGCTGAGGCCTCTCCAAACCTCACTCCACCACAGCTCTTCCCTGGGATCACAGGTTGATGGTGAAAGCCCTCATTCGCAAAATCTCACCCCTCTTCTCCCAGCTCCTGCCTGCCCAGACAGCCACAGGGATCCAGTCTCTCTGGCCAGCAGACATCTTTAAGCTGGACACATGCCTGAAGGTGGAAAATTGAAGTATCTTTGTGAAAGAAGGCTCCTTGGACATTCTTGGTTCAAAATCAGGAAATACAGCTGGAGTGGAGCAGGGAATGAAAGAGATACAGTGGTGCAAGGGAGAGTGGCAAGCAGAGGATTGCTGCAACAAGCACATTTCTAGTTCAACCCCTAGTCTCAGCCATCTCCCGCGCTGTTCTGCCTTGCCTGCTGTAAAGATTAACTTGAAGGCATCCTCCTCATATGAGTCCCATCAGCCCAGACCCTGGGGAACTTTGCCATGATACATGATGCCGAGGCAGGAGACAAGTTCGTACAGGCAGAACCAATATTTAGTAAACTTCGTTTTTCCCAAATAGGCTGAGGATTTCTGGGGTTATTCATTCTTGTGACGCTGCAGCCGGGAAGAGCAGCACTGAGATGTACATAAAAAGATGTTTAAAGAAAAGCAATTCCTCCTGACTTGTCACATACTGGATCCAGCTGTTGCTTGCATTCACTGCTTCCTCCTCAGCTTGGCGCACAACTGCACGTGTGTGTGTGCATGAACACACAGACAAGACAGACAGAGGTAATTATAAAGCTGAAGCCACCTAGCACTTCTCAGCTGTCAGTCCCGGAAAATAACATCATGATTTAAATGCAGAGACATTCTATATTTAAGTAGAAGTAGAATCCCTGTTACAAGATGTGAAGAGAGCAGTTTAAATATATTTTGGAGAGGACAGTGATATAAACGCTTGCTGGTAAGTCCAACAAAACCTTAGACACAAAAAGAAAAAAATTTGAAACCAGAATCATCCAAGTACGTGGGAAAAATCCCACTGTTGTGCCAGGTAAAAGCTTTGCTCAGCCCATCTGACAGCATTGATGGCAAAATCATCTGATAAACTCCATCCCCTTCCAAGAAATGCCCCCAGGACCATGCACCCAAGCCTGTGCTGGTACGATGCACAGTTAATAACCAGTGCAGCAGCATCTTATACGGGGAGCAGGGATCACCCCATTTGCAGGAACCCAAGCTTAATGCAGGTCTCTGCAGTACTTTGCATTGCACAGCCTCAAAATTCCCACGCCAGACTGCCTGTCAGCGGAAAACCTGGCTCCTGGGAGGGGAGCAGCAGGGAGACCTTAAAAGAAAAATCAATGCCAAATGATGTGATTGACACTTCAAAGGGTGTTTGGCACCTTGCCGAGGAAAAGTCTCCATTGCTTTGCAGGACCAAGCGTACAGGAGAATTCCCTGACCCAGATCCACTTGCCTCTGCTTCAAAACCATCCTGCCACGCTTGTCCACTGCCTGGCAGATCCTGCTCATGGGGGATACACTCTGCTCAGGACAGAGTCCTGGATGCCATAGGGTGCCATAGGATGCTGGTGGTGAGAGGAGTCCTCCCCATAAAGAGATGCAGGGGAAAGCATATGTAGGTGAGCAATCTCCAGGAGATATCATCCATCTGCTACCTCTGGGAATTCAATGCCTAATTTTCAGAGCACCAGGTCCAGAGTTACTCCAGATCAACCTAAGGCAGCCTGAGCTTTTGTAGGGTGCATCAAGCTACTGGGAGCTGGGGGAAGACATGTGCAAGCCCTTTGGCTAGCATTAGTTGATATTTCCCTGAATGACCAGGATAAAGGAAGAAGCTTGTTAAATCAGGAAAGGCTGTGAGCGCGCTGGAGAGCAGAGCTTGGAACACGAAATGATCTGGTTCAGGAAAAGAAACAGGATTGAACTCAAGGAGGGCAAATACTCTCGGGTGACAATAATTGAGTACTCAGAGGCAGACAAGGGGAGCATGGACTCAGCAGCATTGCAGGACTGAGGCAAGTGGGGTAGCGTACACCACGTGCTTAAGTCAGCAGTGCTGGGTTGCTGCAGGAGCTACAGCTCCTCTGCTGCAAGGCACAACAGGCATGTGTGCTTGTGAGCACAGGGCACAGTCCACCTGCCCTGATGGTACTGCTGCGGCCATGAGTGGGGCACTTCGGGAGGCCAGCTGAAGAGGACAAGACTCATGGGGGGCCTGGGGAGCCTGAACTTACATGGCAAGGCAGGAGGAACTGGGACTGTTTAGAGAAGGTGGAGGGGAAGCAGGATAACCATCTTCAAATGTGGAGGAGAAAAAAAGGAAGAGAATAAACGTTTCTCCATGTCTGCTGTGGGTAGTCTGTGGATAACAGCAGGGAGGCTGGCTTTAGGCATTGGAGAAACTTTCTAGCCACGAGGGTAAAACAGCCATGGAACAGATTGCCTGGGGAGCCTGGCAGTTTGATGAACAGGCTGAAGATGCTGCTTTCAGAGGGAAATAGGTAGAGTTGATAGTGCCTTTCAGGGGGATGGGCTAGACAAGCTCTCAGGTTTCTCCCAACCCTATTTTCCACCATTTGCTGTGAGCACCCCCATGCACAGGGGAGGTTCTGGCTGGGACTGGCTCTGCAGCTGCTGCTTTGGAAGAGAGGAGCTGCTCCCAACCCCGCCAAGCTGGCAGGGACCCAAAGCCGCCTCCTAGAAATGACAAATCCCTGTTCCTCACCCCTGCTGGCTTCATTCAAATAGTGGATACTGTTCAAATTAGCAGCCACCTGCACTGCCAGGGAGACACAGCACTCATGAGTGCACGCTGCACTCCCTGATACACGGTACTACATGCCATTGCTCCAGGCGTGCACCCTGTTTTTCTTAGTGCCACAGCAAAATGAAGGACGCTCTGCTTCTTTCCTCAGACATGATGGGACATGATGGCTGTGCTTTCCTGTGCACATGGGGGAGAAATGTGGCAAGGTTTTGGAGGGATAATGTGGTGTCATGTTGTCACAGGTTTGGGCTTGGTGTCACAAGTTTCTGCTTCAGCCTTGTCCATCTGCAGCCTGCCTGGCCTGATTAAATAGCACCAGCACACCAAAGGATCTTTGTATGTGACAGGGGATGTGAATCAGGTGGAAGACATGAAGCAATGGAGACTAGTTCCTAGAGTCCATCACAAATACCACCACCAGGCCCTTTTCCCAGCAAGGACCAGGACAGCACAATCCATAGACAAGGTAACATCACCTACAAAAACACCCTTTTTGAGATGTCTGCCCTGCCACCACACGCTTCTTTTACAGGGACTGCACAACACCACCCTGCAAACGGTTCAACATCTCCTGATCCCCAAACAACACATGGCAGCCACACAAAAGTCCTCCTAGGTCAGGCTGAAGACAGAGTGAATCTATCTGGATTAAATTTCACTTCAGAGACTTGGTCTAAGGGTGACTGCCCTGGTTAGCCATAAAAGAACCTTGACATACAATGGACCCATCCTGACACAAGAATGGAGAAGGACTGCTGGTATCCAAGCCTACCCCGTACCTCCCAAACCTCCCTGGTGATGGATTACTCTAAGTCAGGTTCATTGTTAATAACTGTACAATTTACCTAACAAATTCAGAGCCTGTAGTAGAGCTTCATTAATATGTTTAATTTATTGTTACATTTCCTTCAGGTTAATGGCTTGAGAGTCCGTCAGAGTTTAATCTCTGCAGTTATTATAAAGTGCTTGTTTCTTGTTAAAATGCAAAATGGATTCAACCAAGGAGATTTACGGATGATAAACCAACCAGAGTAAATCCCTCTCCCAGGTGAGCTGAGGGGGCATGGAAGGGGTGATGAGCACTAACCATTTTAAATACTAGAGACACAGATGATCCATGTCAGAAACGAGCAGACCTTCTCAGACTATGCCTTTTGGATAGGCAGAAAACCAGAAACAAGACTAGTTTACCCTGAACTCCCATCCTGGAGGGAGCAGGCCTAGGCTCCAAGACTTCAAACACGTGAAGATCATACTCCAAAGCATGCCATGGAGGTCACCTTGCTGTGCAACAAGTCCATGTCAGAGCATATCCTACCTCTCTAGGCACTGGTCACAAGCCCTGCAAGGACTTGGAGGACTTGGAGGCTGCTCCACATACCATGTTGTCACCAAACACCTCAACAACAACCCAAGGAGGACACCAGAGAAAGAAGGAAGGGAAGTGTGCCCTGATTCTCAGAGCATCTTCCTGCACAGGCCCTTTTCCCTCAGCTGGCAGAAGGGAGGAAAGTTTTGTATTCTGGCAGCAGCTTCTTTGCCCACCTGAAGGAATCTCAGCACCTTCTGTAGATGGAAGAACCAAGGAGCAGCACAGGGAACATGGGTTTTGATCCTCAATGTCTGGGTATAGGACCCAGATGGCTTGACTCTAGGTGGGTATGAGGAATAGCTGGAATGCAACAAAGCACCATGGGTTTGTCCAAAACAAGGAACAAATAAGCTATTCTTCCTGTGATACAAGTCATGCTGAATGGCCAAGCTTGCACCTGCCTCCACCTGCCCTGAAGAGACCAGTCCTGCAATCCACCATCTCTGTACCATTTGCACTGGTCGTCTTTGATACTTATTTTCCTCCTCATGGATATTTCCTTCTAGTCGTTGTACAAAGAGAACAACAATGCCCATCTCTGTGCACTTTCTCTCCCTCAGCACACAAAGAACATGTTCAGATGAATGAGCCATGCACCTGAGGATGTACAAAATTACTGTATTTAGTGCATCATGAGTCTCAGCTG
>NW_008825160.1:1823412-1866261 GCF_000699105.1 Pygoscelis adeliae
GATTTAGACTAGAGATAAGGAAGAAATTTTTTACGCTGAGGGTGGTGAAGCACTGGCCCAGGTTGCCCAGAGAGGTGGTGGATGCTCCATCCCTGGCAACATTCAAGGTCAGGTTGGACGGGGCTCTGAGCAACCTGCTCTAGTTGAAGATGTCCCTGCCCACGGCAGGGGGGGTGGATTTGACGACCTTTAGAGGTCCCTTCCAACCCAAACTAATCTATGATTCTATAAAATAAATTATTTCAATAAGTGCAAATAAATGGATCCAGGACATACTGGAGTTTCAACTGGTTTCACTGGCTCAGGAAGACACAAATTCCTGCAGCTGGATGAGTGATGTGAGTGAGGATGTCTCTGTGCTTTCTCTGTTCATACACTCTATCCACATCTGCTCATGGCCACTTCTAGAGACAGGACACAGGCACAGATGAGGGACCTTATGTTTAACCACTATGGCCATTCCTGAGTGCCTGTCTGCAAGGGGTTTTGTAATTAAGGCAGTGGGAAATGGTTTGCTTCTGCGGGTTACTGTTCCTGGCGTAGGCAAGGCAAAAAGCAATGAGGGCATGATAGGAAATTAGGACCAATCTTCCTTGGTCATTGGCAATCCTGACTGAGAAATGGAGAAGATTATATTAGGAACCTTGAACGTTAACAGCATGAATGTGGACACGGTCTGATCCTGTCAGTATTTGAGGGCACGTGGCACTTTGCAAGAGATGCTTAAGCATTTAATAGGCTCTTGCCCAGACTGAGCCACGGCAGACTGTGGCAGCTTCAGGAGCAAAACAGTTCCTGAATGCTGAACCCATTATTCCCCGTGAAACCCCCCACACAAGCTATCTCATATCGATGACTTGTCTTTGCAGCAGCAGCAGCAACAATTCTGTGCTCTTCTGTATCCTCCAAGCCCTGTACAGCCAGATGTCAAGGGGTCAGCCCCATCCATCGCTCCAACACAGGGCTGGAGGACATGCACCTTGCACAGAGGCAGTGAGTTACACTACAGCTGCTCTGCCCAGGGCCACTCAGAGGAGAAAAAACAATGCTGTATTTCACAGTGCTGAGTATCTATCTGCAGATGCAGCATGAGTTGCAGTTAAATTGCGGCCCGGAGGCACAAGGCCAGTGCATTCCTCTGAAAGGCAAGTGGAGGGTGAAGGAGAGCACGGGGCGGGGATACTTAGTTCATGATAAATTGCAAGAGACTGCAGCTACCCAGGGGTGGAACAAGAGCAAAGAGGCATTTGCAGTAATACCTGCCACTCTCCTAGGGTGAGATCTGAGCACACACATATATAGACATATATTATAAAAGCTCTTTCCCAACTCTTTCACCAAAGTGAGTGTGCTATTTTATGGGAAACTTGAGGGGGAATTTGAGTGAGGATGATTCAGGAAAGGTAGTCCCTAGACTAGAGGTCAGGGAGGCTGGATAGGCAGAACAAGGCAGCCTAAGTGTTATGCTGGTCTATATGCTCAAATCCCAGGCTGGATCATGGGATGGAGAAGAGTAGTGATCTTATTAAATTTACCCCTGGTAAATTTAATCCAAAGCAGAAAGTTGGCTGCAACATAGCATGAGCTTAGAGTTGTGGGGTAATAACAGATGTGTGTGGAATCTCCAAATTAGGGCCTCAAATAGACTAGAACAGCATGTTTGAGTTAAGCATACACACATGTCCCACTGCAACAAGTAACGTTCAGTCATGTGTTCAACCAGTTTGCCAAAGAAGAGCATCCAGCAGCAAGGCTGGAACAGGTTAGCAGAGCCAGGGCAAGTTTGGCATCACTGGGAGTGCAAGAGACATGAACCAGATGGTGCAGACTGAGGGCGTCTTTGGGTCTGGGACAGCTGTGGAGTAGGGAAGGAGAAGGTGCATTGATGGAGTCACGCAGAGGGTAGATGCCATATCTCAGAGCAGATAAAGATAAGGTGCTTCATCATGTCTCTGTACCAGAAGTTTTTTTCAAAGCCTGCCCTCCCCATGCAGCCAGCCACCAATGCAGACCACCTCAGCCCTGATCTGTCAAAGGTTTGTCTGGCTGAAGCGTTCAAGTTTAAGGACACAAGCGTACAGTATTGGAGCATTATCCCTCTGGGAGGTGGGTCAAGGAAGCTCCTGTAACGCTCTGTGCACAGCAAAGTCAGGATTCTGGCTATGTGACATGCTTCAGCCCAAAGGCTCCTACAGCAGACACTGAATATTTATGAGCATAAGACAAGGATCAGCACACCTACAAGACACAGGTTGCAACCTGGCAAAAGAAAAGGAAAAAAAAAAAAAAAGTGGTTAGAGGAGGGGCGGAATATCAGTCCTGGATTTGTCAACCTGCAGAGAGCAGGAGACAATCAGAGCCAGGGAGCTGTAAGGCCATTTATCTGTTCCCGAAAAGGCATGCAGTTAGTGGTACACATACGAACCATAAACTGCTCCTGCTACCACAGCTGTGTGCGATAGGAGGGGCCCCAGGCTGGCGACCCTCCAAAAGATGTCTCCTCAACTCAGACACAAGGGAGATGTGTTGGCGTTTAACTCCACGCATCTCAAAACTAGTGTTAACAAAGTGCCTTCTCTAGGCTCCCGTACAGTGCAATGGAGATAGAAAGCCCTTGAAGGTGTTTTGTCCCGTCAGCTCTATGCACCTACTTTTGAACAGGATGAACCACCCGCTGACTAAAAAAGGAGTCCAGCCAACCAACTCAGCCTCAACCCAGAGCTTCTCATCACCATTGATGTTTGCTGTGGGAGGGAAAAATGGACGGGATTTGAAGCACCCCGGTAGAGATGACGGGATGGGAGAGCTCTGGTGTGACCTGTTGGGTTAGAAAATTGCCCCACAGAGCTCCTTAGGAAACCAACCGTGATCCGCTCTGATTTGCAGGTGACTAGGGACATCCCCTGGGGCAGAGCAGGGCTTCAAACCCTACTTCCAACTTGTTTGGGGTGGGATGTGGCTTGCATAGCTATGATGAGTTCACTCTTTTGCCCAGCCTCTCCCAAGAAAGCCAGCATAGGCACAGCCCATGCCGCCTCCAGGTGATTCCTAGCACGTGGAAGCAGGAAGCCTCCCAACTGCACAGCCACAGAGCCCTCCGTGTGGTGGCCACTTTCCCTGCTTGAACAGCCACCTCGTACATCCCCGTAGCCTCCAACCTTGGCATCTGCAGGAACTTGGCTGGGCCGGCCAAGATGGGTGCCTTTGCCATCTCAGGCAATGCCGCGGGATGCCGCAGGAGGAGGGGGAACATGGGAAGGGGGACTTAGCTCCAGCACAAACCCAGCCACCAGCCAGGGAGGGGCTGGCCCCCGTTCCTCCCCCAAGATGCTGCTTTGATTTTGTTCCCTTCTCCCAGCTGACTGGAAATCTCCCGCTAGACAGGAAGGTTTGCAGCATCCAAGGGGCACCTGATCCCTCTTCCCCTCTGGGATTTTCAGCTAGGGAAGAGGCAGCGTGCTGACAGGTGAGAGTTCAGCCTCCCTCTGCAAGTTGTCAATGTGGCAGGCGGAGCCCCCCCCCCGCCGCTCCCCCCCTCCCTCCACCTTGCATGAAGAGCTATTTTAAGTCCCACTTGTGGCTGCCTTTGTGATTTCCCCGGCAAAGCCGCCTCCCTGACATCAGAGCAGAACAACAGGCTGCCGGAAACCCTGAGAGCAGGGAGGCACCGTTCCCCTCCCCAGCACCCCTGCGCAGGGGATGGAGCACAGTGACTGTCCCCTACCTGATCCCTGAAGATGATCCTTGCTGCAGGATCCAAACCCCCCTCCAAAGACCCAAGAGTGTGTCACCAAAGGGTTAGGGGAATAGGCTGGACTGAAATGGGTCTCTCTTTGGTGCAAATATCTGCTAGTACACGGTGGTCTCCCATATAGATCACCCAGCTGATATATGGCTTCAACCTATGTTTAGCATCCCAGTGACTCAGCCAGTCTGGGATGCTTTCAGCGTCCAAAGAGCCTCGGCCAGTGACAAGGCACCAACTACTGAGATACATTGTGCTTATCATAGAATCACAGAATCATAGAATCATTAAGGTTAGAAAAGACCTCCAAGATCATCGAGTCCAACCGTCAACCCAACACCACCATGCCCACTAAACCATGTCCCTAAGCGCCTCATCTACACGTCTTTTAAATACTTCCAGGGATGGTGACTCAACCCCTTCCCTGGGCAGCCTGTTCCAATGTTTAACCACTCTTTCAGTAAAGAAATTTGTCCTCATGTCCAATCTAAACCTCCCCTGGCGCAACTCGAGGCCATTTCCTCTCATCCTATCGCTTGTTACTTGGGAGAAGAGACCGACCCCCACCTCACTACAACCTCCTTTCAGGTGGTTGTAGAGAGCGATGAGGTCTCCCCTCAGCCTCCTTTTCTCCAGGCTAAACAACCCCAGTTCCCTCAGCTGCTCCTCATCAGACTTGTGCTCCAGATATCTATAAGTAGCCTAAAAAGCATCTCAACTGGATGCTTGCTTGGTGTAGTTACAGCCTGAGCCTGGAGAATTGTGAGTCCTGAGTGTTAAACTCCTACAGCACCAAGGAAGCACATTGCTGGAAGGAGCTTCTGGCTCAGCTACTCCATATCTTGTACTGGCCCCATCAGCAGAGGGGGAAGATGGACCCACCCAGCGAAGCTGTGCTTGTGGGACACAGCCCTGGCTGCTGCAACGCTGAAAATTTAGGCTTAGGCTGCAGAGCTTCGAGCACAATGTGGTACCACTAATTACATCGGTCACTCTTAGCTTGCAGCTCCCAGCGACCACCGACCCCTGCCTCTGGCTTGGATCATGGGAGCATGATGGAGAGCCAAATCCCTTCCCCGCAGGGCATTCTCCAGAGAAACAGCTCTGCTCATTCCTTTGCCACTGCTTGATGTCAGGATGGTCTGGAAAATGTTTGGGCTGATGGCCTTGCCTCTTCCTAAGATCCTCCTCTGAGAGATAACAGGGAAGGAGCAGAAGATGGGCTGGAAGGAGCACTAAACTCACTCCAGAGAGATGCTACCAGTTGGCAAGCTCAGTAGCCCAGGCTTTGGGGGAGCTCCCCTACCAAGGCCTGCCCTGAATCAGCTCTTGAACACACAAGAAAAGAGGTTAAGTAAAGATCTAGCACAAGGTCAGCAGTATAAGAACAAATGAGCATGAGCTATCTTGGCAGGGAGATGTGCACGGTAAATCCTGGATGCCATAATCATAGGCACAGAGAGCTGGTTACTCTGGCATGTCACGTCCCATCAGAAACTCCCCATATTTCAGTTTGACTGTGTAGCATGCAGCAGAAACAAACTCTTGCCAATGCTACCTAACATCACATATTGTCAGCCTGTTCCCAGGTTCCTTATAACAAATGATATTTTTTTTAATCTAAAAGACTACTCTATTTTGAGCTTGCTGGCCAACAGGGAAAGGTCTTACTCTTCCTCATGATATTTCCAGAATTATTGCTTTTCCAAAACATCTGTACCAGTCTCTTGTTCACCCACTGCCAGGTATCTTGTAGGTGGATAAGCCTGACTTAGGATTTCTGCTACAACTAAAGGAACTGCATTTCCCAAAGGCATCCAGGTGGCAGTGCAACTAAGAGGGAGCCCAGGGATTACTGGACAAAATGACTGGCCTTCCTTGGCATGGATCAGCCATGGGAAAGTTGCTGTATAACAGCCTCATGCATGTACCTCCCCGCTCAGAAAGGTCCTACGTACAATAAAGACAATAAAAGGATAGGGAGAAAGGCAAAGGAAGAGCTGATGTATGGGCAACCCAAAGATCTGTGGTTATCACTTGACTTCACACCCCAAATGGTCTTGGAGCCAGTGTTTCAAGGATGCAGTGGCCCACCTTCAAAAGCAGAGCTCCCTGCCACTGCAGATACAAAGGGAATTTGGGGCTCCGAGACACGAGGGACCTGCAGCGCACCTGGGCAGACTTCAAGGACCTTGCACCCTCTTGGTCAGTGTTCATACCAATGCACAGGTGTGAGAGCCTATGGTCTTCCTACAGAAAAAGGTTGGCACTGACGCCATGAGGGTCTGTCCTGAGGCTCCAGTGCCACAGTCTGACCCAACATCCCACAGCAAATAGCCTTGAATAACCCCTGTTCTCTTCCCAGACAGATAGCAGCCTAAATCTCATGAGAAACGGCACCTAGGAGAGAATGGGACTGCATCCAGCATTTGGCACCTTCTTTTTCTGGAAGGTACTGAAATGTCTCAAGGACACAGATAGGAAGAGTAGAGCACATCCACGCACATTTTAGCATCTTCCAGCTTTGCCTTGGCTCTGTGCTTTGCACATAATTATTCTGAAGCACGGCCTGAACTCTCCTGCTGGTTCACAGGGAAAGTCAGCACATCTTGGCCGGATCAGTTTGAGAGAGTCCTATGTTGGGAATGGCTTCTCAAAGCAACAAAACTACAGAGCTCAAGAGTCAGCACTTCAGATGAGTGATCGAGTGCCAGGAGCTTGACTGAACACCAGGTCCACAGGAAGCAAATGTAAACATCAGCCAGAGGTTTAGGCCAGAAGCACTTATCCAGTATAACTGGTTATCCAGCACCATTGGCAGTCAAAATGCATGCCAAAGAATAACCAGACCCTGGGGTTCATTTCTTGGGTCCTACCTTGGGACATTGTTGCCCATCTGGTTACCAATTAACATGGGACTTTATCTCTGGGGCCACTCCTTTTTTTGACATCAACTTCTCCAAGCTGACAACTCTTAGTACCTTTGAATATGTCACTCCTTTCCCAGTGGGATGCAGATGCCCACTGTCAAGTGGTTAGGTCAGAGACTGTCAGCTTGTGAATGCAGTGGCTCCTGCGTTCATGTGTCCGGGTTTCTGGTTTAATACATAAAGTGGGATGCAATCAGCTCAGGATCACCATCAAGATACATGATACGTACTTTTCCACATGTGGAGGACCAACTCTGTGATATAGAATCATAGAATCATAGAATCATTAAGGTTGAAAAAGACCTCTAAGATCATCGAGTCCAACCATCAACCCAACACCACCATGCCCACTAAACCATGTCCCTAAGCGCCTCATCTACCTGTCTTTTAAATACCTCCAGGGATGGTGACTCCACCACTTCCCTGGGCAGCCTGTTCCAATGTTTAACCACTCTTTCAGTAAAGACATTTGTCCTCACGTCCAATCTAAACCTCCCCTGGTGCAACTTGAGGCCGTTTCCTCTCGTCCTATCGCCAGTTACTTGGGAGAAGAGACCGACCCCCACCTCGCTACAACCTCCTGTCAGGTAGTTGTAGAGAGCGATGAGGTCTCCACTCAGCCTCCTTTTCTCCAGGCTAAACAACCCCAGCTCCCTCAGCCGCTCCTCATCAGACTTGTGCTCCAGACCCCTCACCAGCCTCGTTGCCCTTCTCTGGACACGCTCCAACATCTCAACGTCCTTCTTGTAGTGAGGGGCCCAAAACTGAACACAGTATTCGAGGTGCGGCCTCACCAGTGCCGAGTACAGGGGCACGATCACTTCCCTTATAACCCTAAACAGAATGATAGCTTGGAAACAATAGAAGCGTTGCACCCTGACTACAGTATCTACATGTCTCCCTGTCTCTGATGGGTCAAATACTGCTGCTGGAGGGCTGGATAATTGTACAGATGGTAAGCCCCAGGTCACTCACATCACTATGATTAAAACCTCATGCTTCACAGTATCAAGTATTATTACAGGTGACAGCAAGATTTGCATAAACATCCAGCATATGACCACCATACCGCATCTGGTCTCATTCTAAGTGGGTTTTGTTTGTTCCTCCCAAACCTCAGAGACTTTGGTTGTGCTCATGACAGGAACTCAGACAGATTTGCTGATGATGTAGAAAAAGAGGTACAGCCTTCACAGACCAATGGTGACTGTTAGAAAGGCAATGATGAACCTGGAGTAGCTGCACTCTAGGTTCCTTATCCGTAGGGCATATATGAAATGCAAGCACTCATATTCATTGAACCTTGTAACCCAAAGAACTGAGGTTGTGTCCAACATCGGTGATACAACTCTGTAAGATAAACCAGCACCAGCTGCAGAAGGGACCGCAGACACAAAGCTGCTTCTCCCCTCTGGGTACGACTCGTTTCCATTCTGCTTGGCCTCTCCACACCCTCAGGAGGGGGCAAGAGGCTACTCTGTCCATCAGGCTGACAGTACTGGCAGTGAAATTTCATGCCTGCCATTGCCCCTCCAGCTCGAGGGCAGTAAGACATAAAAGAGCTGCTGCTGACGTGCTCCCTCCTGCCCACCAACCAGGCAGCAGACAGCAGTGCCTTTGCTCTGCCTGCGCGGCCAGGTCTGACATCCCTTCCCCACCATTGTTCAGCTCTGGCACGAGAGCAGGACTTACAGCCCTCCCTTTTTATCTCAGGCTTGCTCACAGACACCAAGGCTGCAGGAAATCCTGCTGCAGCTCACCTGGAAGGGGTCTGGAAAGGTAGCTTTGTCATGCTGCCTTGAAAAGCCAAGCCTGGCTGAGCATCACACTGATGGCAGGAGGACTGCAGACAGGGAGAGGCTAAATGTGGCTGGGGCTGCAGGAGTTAGGTGGTGGGAATGAGAAAGAGTCTGACAGGGAAAGGATCCACAAAGTGATAAGCAAAAGACCATCACACCTGCCTTTGCTTTCCTGGCTGGGAGCATCTTCACCCCTTCTCTCCACCTGGATGCAGCCTCACCTCCTTTGGGTTTTGCTCATTGGTTGCCCTCCCTCCTGTCTCCAACCATATAGCAAAGCCAGACGGCCACAGTAACTGCAATCCATGTGGCTCCTGGTCTCATGTCCCACCAGGAGCTGGTCCCTCCCAGCTCCAGTCTTGGCTTCTTCTTGACTAGGGGTTGGTCACTGATTTGTCAGCCAGTTCTGATAGCTGTACATCTGAGCAGCATCAAGCTAAAAGTCTGGTGATGCATCTGCTCAGCTCTGTGTTGTCTCTGCAATAAGGGAACCAAACTAGCAAACCTCAACAGCTCAGAGCCAGTCCCAGAGGTGGACTTCACACCTCGCTCTCACCTGCTCTGCTCTGTTCCCCTCACACCTATGTGCCTTGCTCCCCATCATTAGGGCTTTCTGGTCTTTCAGCTCTGGGTCTTTCTTCCCACTTACCACCCTCCTGTCCCTTTTCCTGTTTCGTTCTTGCCCCTCACCACCATGGGAAGGACACGTAAACAGGTCTTCCCCAACTTGTTCCAACCATACAGATCATAGAATCATTAAGGTTGGAAAAGACCTCTAAGATCATTGAGTCCAACCGTCAACCCAACACCACCATGTCCACTAAACCATGTCCCTAAGCGCCTCATCTACACGTCTTTTAAATACCTCCAGGGATGGTGACTCAACCACTTCCCTGGGCAGCCTGGTCCAATGTTTAACCACTCTTTCAGTAAAGAAATTTGTCCTCATGTCCAATCTAAACCTCCCCTGGCGCAACTTGAGGCCATTTCCTCTCGTCCTTTCGCCAGTTACTTGGGAGAAGAGACCCACCCCCACCTCGCTACAGCCTCCTTTCAGGTGGTTGTAGAGAGTGATGAGGTCTCCCCTCAGCCTCCTTTTCTCCAGGCTAAACAACCCCAGTTCCCTCAGCCGCTCCTCATCAGACTTGTGCTCCAGACCCCTCACCAGCCTCGTTGCCCTTCTCTGGACACACTCCAACACCTCAACGTCCTTCTTGTAGTGAGGGGCCCAAAACTGAACACAGTATTTGAGGTGCGGCCGCACCAGTGCCGAGTACAGGGGCACGATCACTTCCCTAGTCCTGTATGTGCCAAAGATGTTGTGCCTTTTGGCAGGTTGTGAGAAGGGTTGACAAAGGAGAAGATGCCAACATGTTCATTTAGGGCAGGAGACCCGCACACATCATTTTCACTCTGGGGTGTGGGGGCCAAAGTGCCAACCTCCATAACTCACCCCACCACCCCCACAGCATGGGGGATGCTTGAGCCTTGGGGCTTCCTTCTAGAGGGACTGGCCGAGCCCTTGCCCAGCTGGCAGTGGTGGGAGCTGGGTTCCTTCCCACATGTGGCAATAGGAGCTGCCCCACGAGCATCCAGTGCTCCTCCACATGTTAATAAGCAGCTTTGTTCTGCATCACCTGACTATATAATAGCAGCAGGAGTTTATACAGCCACAAATTAATAGCACAGGAGAGCAATCAGCGCAGAATGAGATACGACCTAATGCACTCGCTGGAAGGGGACGGGAAGACGAATGCTGGGGACACTCTGCTGGCTGCAGCCCCTCAACCCTGCCAGCTGAGCTGTGCTGCCACCACTAACAAGTTGCTTCGCCCTGCCAAGGGTAACAGAGCCACTGGCACCCTACCCTATTTCAGATGCAGGGGCACTCTGCTCTTGGCTGCCTCAGGAACCCAAGTCAGGAAGGATGTTTTCGCACTTGTCATTTTTCAGGGAGGGAGGAACGTCTCTCCCAGCTGCTTCAGCTGAAATCCAGTCTTTATGTAATCAAATGTGACCTCTAGCTGCCTGTGTTTAAGGCTGCCATTGCTGCAATATCATTCATATGGTTAGGACTAAGTCATCCATCTCCTCAACTATAAATACCTTATAAACATCCCAAAGGACCTGCAGTACTTCATAGATGAAGATGCCTGGAGAAAAGGGTGGTTCAGCTGTAAATATCACTTCACTCCTGAAATGCAGCTGCCTCTTAGTGTGGAATATGTAGCAGATTTTTAACAGCTTCCGGTAACTTTGACCAGCAGAAAACCCACAGAAATTGCCAAAAGGATGGAGAGCCACCGCCACCCAACCTGTGACCAGCACAATGCACTGCGTTAATATAAGCACTTTTGCAGAAACTATGTCCGGGCCAGCTCTGTGTGTTCAGACCACATTGCTCCCTGCTTTGCATGGCGGGAGCAGTGCAAGAGAGGGAAAAAAACCATCCATGCTATTTTAGACAACACCAGCCACTCCTGCCAGGCTCTGCAACGTGAGGTGGAAGAGAGATCAGAGCAGACACAAAGCCCTTGGAATAGGAGGTTTCTGCAAGAAACCCAAACTGACGACTCTTATTTACTCGTGTTACACAGTGTGATGTTAATTTGACAATTAATGCTCAGGCTGATAATGGCTGGTCCCACCTCCTCCGAAGCGTGCACCTGCTCCCCCTCCCAATCCTGCACTCCCCAGGAATCCACAATGAGGTGAGACTGCAGCAGCCGCATTGTGCAGCGGCTCCGCTTTCACAGCCCTGCGTATTCGGGACAGAAATCCCCAAGTTTGGGTGAGATGTGCACTAATACAAGTGCAGTCGCCTCATCTGTGGCGTGTGACAGCAGCTTTACCAATTTGGTTCATTCATAGACATCGCTCTCAGGCGCCAGACACCTCTGCTAACTAGGATCTACTGGCACATCTTGGCTTGAAAGTAATTGCCTCCTCCTCCTCCTCCTCCCACAACTGCTGGCGGAGCTTTTGAGGACCCTGTGGGAGGGGAAGCGCCTCTCAAGCAGGGAATCTCTGAGCATCCTCCTCCGCCTGCACAGAGGCAGAGGCACAGCGTGCAAGTCATCGCCCTCAGCCACCATCGCAATGGGAGGCTGGTTTATTTGTTGGCTAGCTGGCTGGTGGTTTGGGGTTTTTTTTTGTTTTGTTTTGTTGGAGGGGAGGAGAGATTGCATTGCGGTAAATAAGTCACATCTCCCTTTTCCTGTGCGGTTGCAAAAAGACCAGACAATTGCAACTGTCCTTCAGGTAGAGCAAACCTGGAGGCCAACCAAAGGGTGCTTTAGCCGTCACACTTGACAGAAATGCAAGGACCCTCTTCCAAGGGTGCAACACACCTTTCAAGGGTGTGGATGGACAAGAGGGGCTGGGCTTTTGGCTCATAACAGTGCCAGTCTGCAAAGGTATCTCCACCTTTCCTGTGCCTGAATACGACTTAAACCTTGGACCATAGCATAGTCCAAACCACCTCCTTGGGATACAGGATCCTATGGCATCCTGAGGCACTAGGGAGGTATTGGAGGGGGTGGTGAAGGGAAGATTGGTTCATGATGTCATGTGGTTGAGATTCCAGTAAAACGGCTTGGAGACTCCAACCTTTCCTCACAGGGCTCCAATACCATCCCAGGCTTGGGGAAACCCTGAATGGGACTAGAGAGTGGTGGTCAGGATGAAACCCAGACAGGACACCGCGTTCTCCCTGGGTTTCCAGATGCAAAGCCAGTGGTTTTACACTTCTACTCTTCCAATTCTCTCCCTCATCCCACCGCGGGGGGCAGGGGGGGAAGAGTGAGCAAGCGGCTGTGTGGTACTCAGTTGCTGACTGAGGTTAAACCACAGCAGGTGGGAACTGCAAGCTGCTGTCCCAGTGGAAGGACGGGTGAGATTTCCCTGCAAGCAGGGTCAGGGCAGGAGGAGACCACTGACAGTAAAAAAAAAACCTCAGCTCCACTGATACTGGACAAAACTCCTTCCAGAGAGGAGGAACAGCCCTGTGCACACCCTCCCTCTCCTGAAAGCCCTCTCTCCAACCTGTTGCAGCTGTAGTACATCTCGCAGGCCCCTGGATGAGCTCTGCTCTCCCCAGTCAGCCCCTTCCCTGAAGCCTGTTTAAGGATCAAAGGCCCTGGCTAATGAAGGAAACAGGAAAATCATGTCCTGGCGAAATCATCTTCTGCTCTCTATGCCTTCCTACCAGTTCAACCCCTGTTTCTTTGCATGCAGTTTAATTAGCTTCATTAGCAGTACAAAGGAGAATGCTAATGGCTCTGTTTTGTTGTGAATGATAGTTATTTGCCTCCCTGGGTGTTTGCAGGTTTGGGTAGAGCAACAGGAGCTGCTTCTGGACCTGTTCAAATTTGCCAAGACCTAAGCAGCTCTGCTTAGGAGCGCTCCAAGGGTTTGCCCCGGGGCAGCCTGATCTCTGGTCGAGGCGCAAAGGCAGCAGGTCCCCCAGTCCAAGGACAAGCCAAGGAAGGCAGCGAGTCGATCTGCAGCCAGGGAAGGTGGTGAATACCTGCTCATGGCTGTGGTGACTGGCTTACCCACACCTGGGAGACACCACAGAGAGTATGGCAAGAAAAGCTGCCTCTCGCTCTCCACTTTTATACCCTGATAGGAGCTCACAGCAGTCACAACGTTGCAATGCTGGATAATACGCAATGGAAAAGCTGCAGCAGCGTGGCTGCAGGGCACACGGCATTAGCGTTCCTGTCAGGTCCCCGTGGCTCCACCGGGGTTTCCAGTTAAATGGCAAAATAAGGAAAACACACAAGAGACTGCACAGGGAGAATAAAGCTTATTCCCAGCCTGGACCAAGAGACTCACTGCTGTGCACAGCAACGGGCCGGGGCACGGGAGAGCTTGTGTCTATACATACATACAAACTCCTGCTTACAAATGCACAAGACTGAATGCAGCCCTCTGCAAATTCAAGGGTGCAAGATGTACAGCTCGTGTCCACGCACACTCACACATTAAGAATGGCACCAACATATACTACACACGCATACACAACTGCACTTAGCATCCTGCTTCTTCTAACCTCTAGTATGCAAAGGTGGACATAGTGTGCACTCCACACACATATGCACACATATAATGTGTTTTCATAGACTCCCTACAAACACTAGCATGCGTAATTACATACCATTTGAGTTACAGATATGCAGGTATATAAACATCTCAAGTTTTATCTCCCTCGAGCCACTCCTGTCCGCTGTAGCACATAAGTGTATTACTTGCCTTGCCCAGTGAAACCCAAGGCAGCCCTACCCACACAGGTAAAGCACAGACCATGTCTACTTCAGCCTGTCCACAAGTGGACACATGCACAGAAACAGCCCAAAATATATCCAAAGGTGCTCGATTTCACATGCGGGTCTCCAGGCCTTCATGCCCACAGTGGTTTCCCCTCTGCCCTGGTTAGCTGTGCAGTAGATCGCCTTGGTGGTACAGTGTGAAATCAGCTGCTTCTCTAAGGGCCTGTGCTTGTCCCTTCACCACCCCTTGATGCTACAGCAGCACGTCCTAATTGCAACCTCTTCGTTGTGGGTGTGCACCAGTGCAAAAGAGCCTTTCACACCTGGTTTCTTTTCAAGCCACCCTCATCTAATCCAGGTATGTGATCTGATGGGGTTCACAACACAAATAAAGCAAGTCAGTGAGTATTCATTCCCTGGAAGTCACCATCCAGAGCCTGCATGTTATCTGGGTAGAAATCTCCCCATACCACAGAATCAGAGTAGTTGAAGTTGGAGGCACCTCTGGAGATCATCTAGTTCCAATCCCTTGCCCACAGCAGGGTCAACTAGAGCAGGTTGCTCAGGACATTGTGCAGTCAGGCTTGAATATCTCAAACCATGGAGAATCCACAAGCACTCTGGTCAACCTGTTACAATGTTCAATCAACCTTACAGTAAAAAAGTTTTACAGTAAGAAAGTTTTTTTTGCTGCTAGCAAGGCCCGGACACAGGGGTCAGATGGGGTGAGCCAAGGTGATGACTGATGTACAGATCTAATCAAGAGGAGCCAGATCAAGTGAGCAAATGTAAATGCGCTGGTAAGTTCCCAAATGAGATGGCATTGACTGAAATGACGATTAAAACCAAATGCAGCTACAGGTGAGGAATTATAAATGTTACAACTACATATTCCATATAAGTTTATAGTGAACATCATTAAACTGCTCCAATATTTTCCAGCATGATAAGACTTGAAAACACCAAGAGCAGCAAGGGAGATGGCCCAGCCACACAGAATGCACAGACCTTGACAAGACAGGAGAAATAAGTGCTTTTTGTTTGGATGTTTTCTTTTATTCCGTACAGTTAACATGATGAAACACCTTTTAGCACCTAGTGCAGATGCAGTTTAACACCTCCAAGATGGTATTAGCAGGTCACCATACACCCCAGGAGGGAGCAGTATGTGTGGGCACATAAGCGTGTGCACATGTGCCTCTCTGTAGAGGAAGTGCTGCGAGAGGGCTCAGGCAGGAAAAGAAATCTCCATTTAAGAGGAAATTAATGGCATTTATTTCACACTGCCTTAATCCTTTTGTTTCCGTGCCATCCTGAGGACTGAAGCTGGTGGCCTGAAGATGTGCCTACACCAACATCCCCGAGTTGTCCCCATGTAGTGCACATCAGGTCACACCACAGTGCACGTGAGCTGAATCCCTATTAGGCAAAACCTGACCAGAAGAGGGGAACACACCGAACAGGCTCCAACCAACAGCAGGCATTGGTCATCCTTCACTCAGGGCCACCAAATTGCAGCCACAGTAAAATTCCTGCAAAATATAGGGTGAACCTATAGGCAGGGGCCGGGGGAGAAAAGCAACAGTCGGGGTCTGCGCCTCCTCTCCTGCTACCCTGCCCCTTGCCAAGGGGCATGTCTGTCCCGTGACTGTGCATCTGTGCGCGCATCTGTCACGCGAGCCCCGGTCCCTCCTCGCCATGTGGCCCCAGCCCTGTGCCTCACATGCCGCCTTTGCCCCAGACCAGAGAAGTCTGCTCCGACAGTCTTTGAAGTTCGATGCCACGCAGCATTCGTCACCATTCAGGGGACCCTCCGTGGTGAAAGAAATAAGGGCTGAGGCCATGCTTGTGCCTTGCGGGACGGAGCGCTGTGTTGTCAGCCCTCCTGCCTCATAAATCTGCTCGGGGGGGTGTTGTTGCTAGTTTTCTTGTTTGAGGGCAGACACTCGGTGGGATCTGTGCTGCATGGAGGCATGGGAGCACAGGAGCACTGCTATGCTGTCGAGCAATAAGTCAAAATGCAAATCCTGGCTCCTCTGTTACCTCTCAGCTAGCATATAAAATGAGCTACAGACACTTCTGCTGTCACCGAATGACATGGCATAGCTTGGTTTTATGCTTATATACTCTCTCGCTACCAAACCAGGGTGACTGCCTCAACTCCGCTTACTGAGGATGGTTCTTGGTAGATGTTAACCCTTGAAGCAGGTCTGGGCTTAATCTTGAGACACAACAAATTGGCTCAGGCTGAAACCACATTGGCAAATGTGTTGGAAATTAAACAACGTGGTCACTCAAGGGCCAGAGATGGTATTTAGACATAACCTGCAAACTGCCTGCAGCAGCACACAGCATCCTGGCTCCAGCAATGGAGATGGAGGAGACACGGCAGCCAGAGGCAATGCCAAGAAACAAACTCCAGACATCCAGCTCTCCCATATGGCCGACAGCCCAGAAGATGCTGCAGACCCTCTCTGGAAGCTGGCTGCGGAGTCAGTAAAGCACAGATGAAACTTTGACAGTCTGCCGCTTCCCTTCATTATGCACAAAATGCTCCTGCGGGCTGCTGACAGGTCTGGTGATACACAGCATGAACTCCGTGTCGAGCGAGCAGCTCGGCCCCTGTGTCAGCAACCTGGCTGGGATGCTCTGGAGACCTCCTCTGCAGCTACAGAGGGGACCCATGGGGAAAACTCCACCCGCACTGGGACAAGAGATGATGGAAGACTTCATCCAGGGACTGCTGCATGCAACAATCCACGGATAAATGCACAGACATGCTGGTGTCCGGGTCAAACCCTGCTCTTGGCAATGTCAATGATCTCAGGGCTGTTCATCAGATCCCTCATAATTATTATGCTTTAGGGGCATTATACTTGCCCTTAGGAGTCCCAAGAAGAGCCTGGCCCCCACCGTGCTGGGTGTTATCCCAACACCAAACCAGAAGGCAGAACCTCTCCCCGGGAGTGCCCAGTTCAGCCCAGCTCCCCTGCCAGGCAGTGCGCTGCTGCCCACTCCTGACTTACCTCAGAACAAGATGAAACCCAATACGTTCATTATTTCCTTGAAGCATCTCTTGAAGAGAAACCCTGGCTCGCCGTCCTTCACGACTGACATAGCCACTGAACAGCCACAGTTTTGCAATGAGTTATCCTTCCATAGCAGCAGAGGTGGTCCTGTGACATTGTCCACCTCATCTGTCAGGAGGGGAACCCCCTTTCTCTACAGCCTCCAGTTAACTTGTGAACCACCTACATGATCCATCAGACCGCGTCTGTCCTCAGCAGTGGTCCCTGCTCAGTTACTTTGCTGTTTGAGTGCATTCCACACAATTTTGGTTTCCATACGTCAGGCCACTGCTTAAAACGCCTGCAAGCATTTAAGAGAGCGGTGTGCAACACTTGGCTTTCAGATCTGAAAGTGGCACTGATCATAAACGCGGGGCTGTGATGTGGGCAACATCTGCTAACGCAGCCCTTCACCCAGCCCTTCTCCAAAGCATAATATGCACTTCCAACTGCATAATAAAGTGTGTTGAAGGACGAACAGGATTTTTTACATTTTTAGCCTGTCTCAATGTACCAGTGCTTTGATCCCAGCTGCTGGGTCAAATTAAAAGAAATCCAGAAAGCGGCCGCTGTAAAGGTCAGGCTTTACTTCTAACCTCTCACAGAACATACTGACATATGGTAAAGAAACAGAAAACACGTATATGCTGGAGTTTTGTGTTTGCATGCTTGCAAAATTTTAGTAATGTTGAGGGAATTAAATGTGGCTTGTTGACTGTTATGTCCTGCAGCCATATAATGGTGTTGGTTGGGGTTTTTTTAGTTTACCCACAGGCCTTTGCAACAAGCTCAGAGAACCAACTGTTGCTGAGCGAACTTTTGAACCTCTGCGAAAGCAAAATGTGTTCAATTGCTAGAAAAGGGGAAAACAAATGATGTTTTGTGACATCCACAATCTGGGAAGCTTCACTTCTTTGGACGTCCCAAGGAGAAGAAAGGGATAACTGAAATGTTTTCTGTTTTAAACATTACGAGTCCAGTAATAGATCAAGGCATTAAGGCTAATCGAAAGCCTGCAGTAACGAGTTGTTTAAGAGAGCTATAAAACAGAGTCAATTTAATATGGCCAACTAAAGAAATGATGCTAGGGCCACCCTTGTATGGAAAAGGACTGATCACTAACAAGGACGGGTAGAGAAAAATCCCAGCGTAAAGCCCCCAAATGCCCCCAACCCCCCCAGCCCGTTGGGCAGTGTCCTGCACCACTAAGGGAAGCTGCGTTGCTTGTCTGTAGCCTGGAGAAGCTTTTGTGTGCTGCTTTCAGTAGACTTGAATAACTCCATCGTTTGTGTATTTCACGGGGCAGGGAAAAAAACTCTTAGGCTACGAAGAAAAGCCCCCCGCAACATCACCCTGGGGGTGGGGAGATGGGAGGCTGTCTGCTTCCCCACGTGGTCTCCCTGGCCTCCCACCCCCACACCCCCCTTTGCAAACAAACCCACCTCCTCTGACTTTCCAACAGCTGCTCCCAGTCTGCCCAGCTCCCACATGGCACCAGCCCCTGAGCCTTGCGCGCAGCCCCCGGCACCCTGCCAGCTCCCACCAGTGTCGGCATGCCCGCCGCTCCCGTTTGCCGTGTCGCTGCTCGGGTCCTGCCTGCCCATGCCCGCCGCTCCAGTTTGCCGTGTCGCTGCTGGGGTCCTGCCTGCCCGAAGAGGGCGAGGTGGGGGGGGGGATGCTTCAGCATTTGACTGCTCATGGATTTGTTCCGTCATCGTGACTCCCTCCAAGCCAGATTTTGGAAGAAAAAGATTTGCTTCCCGCTCCCCCCCCTGGACCGAGAAGGGGAGCGAGTGCTGCACCCTTCAAAGCATCCACGTACCTCCTATCCAGTTCATAAATACATATTTGATCCCTCAAGGTGCTGCTTGCTTTCATCTCCCACTGAATTCAGTGCAGGCTTCCCGGCTCGCGAGAAGAGGGGTCCCAGATGGGAAAACAATTTGACAGATGCTTGCAAAGGATTAAGAGTTTCCAGTCACTCAGAGTGGTGCCTGCACTGACAGAGACACGATCAGAAGGAAAAACTGTATTCAAACTAAACCGCAAAACTACCTCCAGTAAGTGGATTATATGAGCGTTATCATCCAACACGAGCCTCCCTCTGCCGTCTTCCCTGGCGGGGATGGTAGGCAATATCACAACAATCTGTGCACCTGGTGCAGCAGCAGCTCTGCAGTGAGATCAATGAACCTGCTGACTGGCAAGGAAAACTTTGGGAAACAATTCCCCCTGCTATGACGGGGGGGGGTGGGGAAGAATAGGTCTTTCTTAATTCAAGAGGAATTCAGGGCCATGCATCGGTATTTCCCATGCAAAGCAGGAGAAGGTGGAAAGGCTGGGAACCTGCTCAGAAGCACTTAACTCCGGTATTTAACTCCCCTCCCTTGATCGAGTGCGGTGAGGAGTGTGTCTGTGCACACATACGTATGTGAATGCAATGGTTCTTCCCAGGCTCAAACGTCCTGGTTGCAAGCCAAGCAAAACGACTCTTGTTGCTTTTAATTTCAGTCGGGGTTAATCCACGCCACTTGTTTCCTGTACTTTTCTTAGGGAAATGAAAGATTTGTGAAGGGAAATGGGTCAGGTAAAACAAAACAACTGGCTTGACCTGAAACAAAACATCTTTTTTTTTCCCCTCTTTGCATTGGTCTTTTATTATTATCATCAAAAACAACGTCACGACCATGCCGATATTATTCAATAATATTACAGTTTGTTGCTTTATTTCAGTGAATTTTGAAGATAAGCTTGGTTTCAAGAGGAATAATTCAGAAGTTGCATTTCAAAACCCTAAACCCAAAACATTTCCCAAATTCCTACCCATGTCTTGTTTGGGCATTGCTTTCATTGAAAAAAACTTCCCTGAATTTGGTACAAGTTTTTTCAGTTAGGATCACCCTGCATTTTTCGGTGACTAAAATAACGAGGCAGAAGAGCTTGCAGCAGTGCTTCCACGCTCCGTGAAATGAAGTGGGCTCTCCCGGCCAGCTCCGCAGGGGGTTGTGCAGAGCACAGCCCTTCCCAGACGAGTCGGATTTACAGTGCATTGCTGCACAGCTGATCTGTGCACGTGTCTGGGAGGTGCCCAGGGTTTCTGGGTGGATGGCAGCCAGACCAAAGACGCCCTGCAGCGGTTCTGCTCACTCCCGAAGGAGAGAAACCCACGGCAGATTTATATGGAGGAAAAAAGAAAGAAGAAACCACATATGAAAACCCCAAACCTCAAATACCACCTGGACAATGTTTCCAGGTAGGAAAATGAAAATATATTCCCATAAACCCAGATGCATCGTAGCCCTAACCCGAAGGCATCTCTCTTAATTCATGACAGCAAATTCATGTGTGCAGCAATTGCGACAGCTCGTGCTGTTACCCACCGGCTGACACACGGCGAGAGGAGAGCTGGCGTTTCAGAAGGTGGCACTATTTTCACTGAGCCCTCACCATCTGGACTGTTGGAAACGCTTTTTTGGATCTGTTGTGCTTACCCATGTAGTATCTAAGCACTGACCAGGTAAATCAATCAGATGCAAAGAGCAAGGTCTCTAGTGGACATTCTCCTTCCTGAGTTTTGTTTTGAGCATTCCTATCTGCTTGGGGTGGGATGAGCTATGAAGGGCAGATCGTGTTTAGTTTGGAGAATGAATGACACCAGGACACTGCTACATAATTAGAAGCGTCTTGAGCAGATGCAAGTGAAGCTAATCAAACACTGCTTCGTAAGTGTTATCATCAGCCTCGTAATTATTATTATTCGATTCCCAGGCGGCAGAGGCAACGGGGCTCCTCCTTCACATGAGGTGTCATACAAAGGCAAATCAAAAATCACAGTCCCTGTACAAAACCGCTTACGGCTCTGGTAGTCTGCTTCATGCCACGTAGTGCCGCCACCACCTCCCACGCACCACCCCAGACGTGGCCACGTTGCCGTCCTGAGCCAGCTCATCCCCGTCTCTAGCGTGCAAGCTAATCGCTTGCAGCGGGAAAGCGCCTGGGAATCCTTTCAAATAGCAGGACGACATCAAGGCAAGGTGTTAATAAAGTGTCACTGGCTCCTTCGCCCGCCGCCCCCCGCGGCGGTTTCGCCCGCAGCCCCGCGTGGCGTTGCGGCGAAGACGGTTGTGATGTCAAAAGCAGATGGCTGTGTCGTCAGGGGGGAGGTAAGCTGCACAGCAGATGGGCACTTCAGATACAAAGATCCCTTTCATGCAAATTGCCCCCGATGATAATTTAAAAAAAAAAAAAAAAATTTACAGAGACAGAGAACTGGAGAAAACATCTGATGTGTGAGCAGTACCATCTCTAAATAGAATATTTTCCCATTTTCCCATGAAGCATCAGGAGGTTCTTAAGCTCCAAAGTATTCATTTAACTCCTTGAGGGTCTAGTCTTACATTTCCCTTGCACCATGCTGCCCTAATATACAACACACTCAAAATTGCTGTCTCTCCGAGTCTATTTCTAGAAAGCCAATCGTTTTGCACCGGTTTATGCACAAAACTTAACATAGCACAGATTTTTTTTTTTTTAAATAAATTTCATCCCAAGTGCCTCCAGCGGATTTACAGCCAACATGCATACAATGCTAGAAATCAACCAGTATGCTCCAGTATGCCAGGTTCATACTTCAGATGGGTACATTATAATTTTAAACAGCATAATCAGACTGGTTTCCTCCTGTTGGAGCACTGTATAGAGACATGTAGACAGGAAAGTTCAGTAGATACAGGGACAATTCTTCTTGAATACCAAGTTCACGCCCAATTTATAGCAGCGTTAAGTGAGGGGAGAACCAAGCACATATCTGAGAATATCAAGATTGCTATAAATTAGAAATTATAGAAAATCACTTAATCCACTGAAGAAATGCACCTAATTCTGGGGTGAGACACGGCAGCAATTGAAAATTTATTCCGCATCGGAAATTCTCACAGATGTTCCCAGGCTGCCTAAATGAGCGGTGAACACAGGGAAAGTAAGTATGCAAACAAAGCCACGTCTTCATACTGAGTCTACTACAACCACAGAAACACCATCAAAGGTACGTCCGGGTGAAGAAGAACAGGTGTATTTAAACATGCATCAAGTAAATAACATGTGTTAAACATAGTCACACATGCTCAGGGAAGGGAAGATCTAAATAATGGATGTGAGATCCCTTCCTCCTGAACTAGAGCAGGTCCCAAACGCTTGGTCCTTCTCCAGCCTGAGGATGCAAACAGGCAAGGCTCGGGAGAGGGCATTTTTAGGGACATCAGAGGCACGCACATGCAGCAGATGAAACGGGGGAGCTGCTATTCGATAAGCCCTCCCTACAGGGCTCGGGCAGCCCCGCTCGCTGGAGGTGGTAGTAACGGAAAAGCAGGGATGGGACAGCCTCCCTCTCTCAAAAGAGCCCAGCTGGACAGTAAATCGTCCCAACAATGACAAATACAGGCATTTACTCTGGGCAAGGAACTCCAACCCTCACCAGCACGTTTGCTGTGAAAACTGGAGCGATTTGCTTTCCCAGCCCTACCGCTGCTGATGCTTTCGACTCCTTCATCCACGTGCACGCCCGGCCCCTGTCCCTTCGAACTCCCTCTCTGCTGCGTGCGATGCGCAGTCAGGGATGCTGCCATCCACCTCCTGCCCAGGGCATCGTGTCATCTGCTGTGCTGAACTGGCTTCCCCCGGGACCTGGAAACTACCATCTGAATGGGGTCTGGAGATAATGAACCCTCGGCAATGAGTAAATAAATAGCATCCTGCCCATATGCCCAGCTGCACCCAGGACCCTGGTGACAGCTCGCTGACAAGGGCGACAATGTTTTTTGATCCTTTGCCTGCAAGGTATGGTACTGTCCGGCTCAAAACAGTGGGGAGTCGAGGCTACAAGCGCCAGGGAGCATCCTGTATTCACAGATCCCTTTTATTCCCCTGGACATTAAATTGCTGCCCGCGTGGCGGTCTGCACTCCCGCTTCTGCCAGCACCAAGGAGGACGAAAGCACTGGAGGCTGGGAAGGTATAGGAAGTGAGATGGATAAAAACATGTCCATCGGGTGATGCTGAGATTTTTGGACGTTTTGCTGGCTGAATCGCTTGAGCTGCTGAATGCAGAGGTAAGACCAGCCCTTGGTAAATCCTCACTGGCAAAGAGCCTGGACCATATCAAATGTTACTGGCCCGAATCACCACTCCTTTCTTTCCCTGCTGGTTCTTCCCCTGCCTCTTCCCACTGCCATCTCTCTGCCAAATGCAGCCAAATCGATAGCACACAAGGTTGTGGCCAGCAGTAGCGCAGGTGCATCCTACCCAGATGTTATCTATGATAGCTGGTCAAGGGGTTAATGTAAGTTCAGTTAAGCTTGTCGCCCCAAATGAGTTAACACGTGAGTGTATAACCGCACACAGAGGCCAGCCAATTGATTTAGGATATCACACCAGCCTCCTCAAAGGGAAGGATGAAATCATAGAATCATAGAATCATTAAGGTTGGAAAAGACCTCTAAGATCATCGAGTCCAAGTGATGGACTCCAACCAAATCCCCTCCCAGCCCCTGCTGAGCACTTGGTCTCTGCCACCACTGTCCATGCTTTAGGCTCACGGTGGCATGGACGGCCACGTGGTGAGAATGAAACCATCGCCACTCTGTGGCTTCCAATTTGTAGCAGGCTGATGTCCAGTTGGCCTGGAGCGTGAACAGGGTGAGGCCAGATGTGTCTGCAAAAGATGGCAAAGATGCAACCTTCATCTAGCTGGAGCAGGACAATGCAATGGGTCAACCAGCCTGGGTGGACCTCCAGGGCACAGACCCTGTGGAGTCCCTGCACACATATGCTGGCCACCAGTCCAGGCAGAGGTCTCTGCTGCTGTCCCCCTTCACTGTAGCTAAATTCAGCTTTTCATGGCAACAATCACACCTTCGAATGTGAATATGCCTGAAGCCGTCTCAAGGGCTGGCTACTCAAAAGAAAATAATAATAGTAGGGACTAAACTTTGGAAGTTCAAACCACAGACACCAACAGATTGGTGGCAGTTTGGATGATGGGTTTTGATGCAGGACATCATCTCTGCAGCGGCTAGACAAATAGTCTAGTTCACGGTTGAAAGCTCCTCAAAACTGGAGGACTGGAGATTTTTGGGCTCTGATTTGAATCCATCATAGTTATTATCAAAACCAACACAGAACTTTGGTTCAAACACAAGCTGGTTCTGATAGGAGACCCTGAAAGACTGTATAAATTATTAATTTTTACTTTTCTATACTTTTCTACACTCCACTTTTTTCTCTTTCTGAGATTTGACCATCCCTTTAACAAGAAATGATCCTAACATAGAAAAATGAAATCAAGTTTTTCTCGTGGGGGAAAAAAAGAGTTGTCATTGGCTTTCTTTCACCCCACTGAGCTTTAGACAGTTACTGCGGTGCTGAGTTGGGAATTAAGTCATCTTAGGCTTCCCATCTAGTCAACAGAAAAAAGACAGGCACCTTTACAGAGCAGTTCAGATCTGAATTACCTTCTGGAGGTTGTAACCACAAAGTAATTGATGCATTGACTTAACTGGTTATTTTAAAAGCATTTCTAGCAGCTGGGCGAAGGGGAATAATTTCACCTTCATGGGATCCAGCTGTACAGTCTCTTGTCCCTTTTAAAGTGAGAAACTGTTCGTGGGCAGCTGTTCAGTGCTGCTTTCGAACAGGTCATGTTGTAAGTAGACTTAGAGAGGTCACCTATGTAGCCTTCCCCAGTATCCCAATATCACTAATCATATAGCGGCAGCCCTGTGCTAGCCACCTTTGAAAGTGCTGCTGTGACATTTTACCTAGCATATTAACAATAGCATCACATTTAAAACAAAAATCCACTGAAATGCCTGCTCAGCAGTCTCATGGCAAGGAGTGCACTCAGAGCATGTCAAGGCAGGGAGGATAGAGCTATTCTTCTTACCGTTCAAGTATCTGATCTCTCCAAAATTAACCCTAGAAGTGTGGAGCCAAAAATCACCTACAAACAAGTCAAAATCATTTAACCACATTGATAGTGTTTTGGCTTTCTCTTCAGTCATGCCCATCTCATGTCTGGTGTCAACTGCCAGATCTTATTAACAAGAATTTATTTTCACTTATTTTAAGGATGCATCAGAGACGACTTGCACAAAGCAAACTTCACCTGCGTGTCTGCAAAAAGCTACCCCTATAGAAATTTGATCCTGAGAGTTGCCTTTATCCAGTTGCTAATGGATGTTTAGCATGTGAGAATCTGTATCTTCCGAATTTTGAACATAATAAGCTTTCTGTGAGCTTTTCATATAAGAGATATCGACTGGAAATAATTGAGAGAAGTTATTCAGCAATCGCTTGGGAAAACAAAAGAGCTTGAAACAGATTTACTGCCAGCTGACGGTCTGCATGCCACACTGGTACAGCTCCCCACTTCTCCAGGAGAACTCCTGACATGCCGGCTGAGCTGGGCTACCCTACACCATCGAGATACCTTCAGAGAGGTAAAATAACTGTATTTACAACAGAGAAAACTAGCCCAGCTGAACCGTCAAACCCAACTATCATGTCTGGAACCAAAAGCCTCGTTTATTTATTAATGCATTTGTAGGACCTTGTGTCTCCGTAGGCTGCAGCCATTGATAGGCGACATTCACGCAGTGAAGATGCTCTCAAAATCCAGCCAGGGAAGCCAGCAACACTCATACAGGGACAAACACACTGCAAGATAATTTATTTCTTCTCCCATCATCTGTCGTTGGGATATACACATATTATCCTTCAGGCTTGTTCCCTACATCAGTCAGTGCTCCAGCCGCCTCAGTGCAAGATTTGGCTAGTTTTACGCCCTGTGAGGGGTATCTTATTCCAGTATCTGATTCCCTGGCAGCTTTGAAGTGTCACAGTGCACCGGCTACAGCAGTTTTGAGCAGGTGCAGCTTCACTGTTGCTTTACGAGGATGCATTTTTTGCCTCTTTGCTCTGTGACTTGGTGCTTCAAATCTGAAGTGCTGGTGGGCTTCTTGCCAGCGTGTTGCTTTCAGACTGGATCCTAGTTTAATGTCCCTTGCTTTCCTGCCTCCTGCCAGCCAGTGCCATTTTTTCTTTTGAAAGTCTCTACTGCAGCAGGTGAAAGAGGGTATAGACTCAGAAAACTATGCATGGGAAAGGGCAGGGGAAGTAACAGGGGCTGCTTCCAGTCTCAGCACCTACTTTTTGTGTGAGTTAGAGATCAGAGAAAATAAACCCAACAGAGTGGTTTCATTATCACAGGGGTAGAGGGTAAGGATGGGGAAGATGAGAGCTGGGAGATCCCCTCCTTCACCTCCTGCAGGGCATCTCCTCAACGGCCCCTCATCTGATCTGGAAAACCCTCCTGGTTTAGAGTAGAAGAAAAAGATTTTGTAATGATGGTGTGGCGGAGCAAAGGACCTATATCAAGAGAAGGAAGGAAGGAAAGAAAAAAAGCAGCATCAAAGAGAGGAGGGAGGAATAAAAGCACTCCTTTGCTGATCCACAGCTGAGCTGGGCAAAGCTTATACAAGATAAATAACGCTGACATTACAAAACTATGGTTAATTCATTTTTCTACTTGTCACTACTTCGGATAATTGGCCTACACAACAAATGTGGGGGAAGGGGGTTGGTTTTTTTTGTCTTTTTTTTTTTTCTTTATGAGAGGTACAACTAGGATTAGACAGTGTGCTACACCGCTGATAAAAATAAAGAGAATGATCCAAAACCCTCCAACTTTAATCCGGAGGGGTCACTGGTGAATAGCGCAAGTGCTGGAGGATGAAGTGAGACCTGGTTGTCTCTATGGTAACTAAACCATCGCTAGAGCAAGGATTGACCCGGAGCCTTCAAGCAAGTTTGGCTTTGTCCGAGGCACTGCATCGCGTGCACTACTGCCTGCCCACTCTCCCGATTTCAGGGAGATTTTCATGGCAGCTTACAGTTTATTCAGAAATCTCCAGCTTCTGGATTCAAGTGATTAACTTGGAATCCCAACGTTCGCTTATTTGTGCAAAAGGAAGTTCTGAGGCCTCAGGTGGGTGAGCGAAAGCCTGAAAATATGACCTCACATTCTTCAAAATGAGGAGGGACAGTCTTGAAACAGCCACCCATTTTATATATGCTACCAAACATAGAAAACACTGGCTCAGAAGTTTCAGAATAGAAGGAGAAACCAAGATAAAAAGAGAGGCTGGAAATCAGGCACAAACACTGAGAAACCGTAAGACAATCAAAAAAGTCCAAATTTATAATATTTTTTAAATCTGCTGATTTTTGATGCCTGATTCATGATTTCAGAACCTGAGGGGTTTCACAGCAGATGACCCCAGATAGCCACTGGCTTTCAGTGCTGCTTTATTGTTCCATGAAACGTTTATAGCGGCAACCATCACTTCGTATAGCTTCCCTCCTGTCAACCAGAAAATTGTCTCTAAGTCACCAAGGAAAAAAAACAACTTCTTTTCTCTCTGATCATGACAAAAGAATCTTTTCTTTAAACGAAATAATCTTCTACCTGTGAGACCACTCTACCAGTAAATGCTATTTGCTAAGTACCTAATTCCCCTCATTTTATAAATGCCACGGGTCAGTTAAATACAAAGTCTACGGGGAAACCCATTTTTTATCAGATAGAGCATTACACTTAAAAACTTCTTGGAGGTTAAAGGACACACCATACATTTGAAGTTAGGAATTTGTTGTTCGCCTAATTAAATCCAAATCCTAATTAGATCCAAAGCCCGCCCCCCAAAAAAGGCATGAGTATTTCTACATTTAGATCATGATTAAATGTTCACAGCCCCAAAATTACAAAAATGCACAAAAGCAGGTGAACCAGGCAGTGTTTCCTGGCTGCTTAAGGTGATCAGATCCGTACCAAGTCTCAGCCTTAGCCTTGACTCTGCCTTGCCAGCCATGTCTGTTATAAAATGCTCCAGGAGGAGGAGACGATGAAGTCGTGTTTGGTTTTAAAGGCAATTTCCAGAGGCCAATGAGTAACCCCTCAGGTGTCCGTTGGCTCTGGGAAGCCTTCCTGACAAGCTTCCCTCAGTCTAGGAAGGGTCGCCCTGGCTCCACAGGAGAGCAAACAACAGATGGAAAATTATTTCCATTTCAAAACCCTCTAAGGGAAGGACTGGCTTTAAATGAGAGCAGTAGTATGCAATGAGTGCTGTAGGAACAGAGGTATTTGGGGGGGGAAGCTGATGCTGTCATACACCAGTCAAGACAGTGCTCAGAGTGCAACCAACCAGGGTGGATTCAACGCGAACACCCATTTCTGGCAAGCATTGCTATCCACAGGCACCACATGAGAGGTTTCCTCGTGAGATTAGTCTCCCCAGGTCGGAAGACCATGACCCTTCGCTGGTATAAATCAATGCATTGATTTCAATGTGTTCTTTTCTGATTTATATCAGCTAAAGGTTTGGCCATACCAGGCAATGCTCTGTTTAATAGTGTGATCACGGTGCTCGCATTGCAGTGTGTTTCACGGGCAGGTCAGCCTTTTGCTGCTGGGCTGCATTCACGGGCCTTGGGGGAAGACAGGGAAATGAGGGATGGAGAAGATACCCAGCATCAGAACTGGGGAAAGGCGGGGTAGAGTGGAAGGGAAAGACCCCAAATCGTGCCCCGGTGCATATCACCTTTCCTCAAGAAAGAGTACCCTAAAGCCCATGCCTGGAACACAGCAGTGCATGGAAAGTGCACAGGCACACTCATATATATGAGTAGTGGTACTACACAAAGTTTTAGCAACATGAGGATGAGAGTGCACTTTCCTAACACATGAGGCTCTCAGTGCACTGCTTTGGAAATAAAACCATTTCCCCCTCTCTTCTCCCATACCTCTATCTTGCCTCCATAAGCCAGAGCCGTTTAAGAAACTTTAGAAACCTTTCAGGAAGTTTGTAAAGCAATTTATTGGGGCTAGTATTCTTGTCCTCTATGAAACCAGAAGACTGTCACCCTGGGCTTAAATGTGCAGAGCACAGAAGGAGCCATAAGAACCTTGAAAAGAACCCTGAACAGCTTCACTATGCATAAAAAGCTGCAATTTTATATCTATCATTTACGTGCTTCCAGGTTTAGAAATAAATATGACATGTCCTAATGCACACCCAGTCCCTTGGATCAGAGAACTTCCACTTCCTCATCTCCTCGTGTCCCTGGATCTAAAGACATTTTTAGGCCCAAGAAAATTTGGAAACCTGCCTGTCCTGACCTATGGGAAGGATTAGCATGAGAATTGAAACTGCAAACTTGGGGGCAGAGAGGGGAAGTACTACCTTTGGCGCATTGATTTTGGTTTTCTTTGTACTTGGCCACTGAGGATGCACAAGAGTTTGGGGTGTCAGAATGAATTCAGGGGGATGGATGAGCAAGAAAGGGTCAGCGGAGCATTCAACGGGCATGAACAGCGGTGCAATTAAACAACGTGTGCTCCTTGAGACCTGGCTTGCTGTTACCATCAACAGGGAAGAGCATTTGGCTTTGGGGTGAAGAAGATGCTAGCTGCGTGCCCTTCACCAGCTGACAGCCGCTCTTGCACTACTCCAGCCTTTTCTTTCCTTGCTGCCTGCCATCTCCCCCTCCCCCCCAATCCCAAATGCCCAATCTCAGGCATCCATCCCCCACCCCTTCGCCTTCTGCCCCCCCATCCCCGACGGATGGGTGAGCTTGGCAGAGCAATCTGGCCCTTGCTGGAGAAACTGCTCAAAGCCGGCAGCCGGAGCGAGCACAGCAATCGATTGGACACGGGACATTACGGATCTGCAAGCGCGGCCGGGGCGAGAAAGCGGCAGCTTTGTGAGGCTGAGCACACGTGAGGATTACGGCATTAACAAAGCTCCCTTAACCGATCAGCCTGCCCCTAGGTAGACGGGGGACCGGGCTGGGGTGGGAAGCGAAAGGGATAAAGAAGTGGCAGCATGAAGTCGTCTTCCCCCCCCGCTTACAAAAAAGCGGCACGAATAAGAAGTCCCGGAGACACAAACTGCCGCCTGGGACCGTAGAGCCATGGCGTTGCTCGTCAGGGCTCTGGGCCAAATTTCCTGCCAGCGTAAATCCATTTGATGCCAAGAGAGTAACCCAGGGATGAATTTGACCCGGTGGGGAGGGTTTATTGCCTTCAGTTCAGGCAACAGAGCGGAGCTGTGCCAGCTGGGGTGTCAGACTGTGTGACTCAAAAGGACTTAGGCACCTAAATCTATTAGGTACTCCAAAAAAATGTGCTCTTTCTGATTTTAAGGTCGAATCGGTCTTTTTTTTTTCCTCTCTCTGAAGGCATCTTTGAGGACCTTTGTTTACTATTGTTCTTAATCAAAAAATAATGGTAACAACTTGCAAGTACAAAGGGCCTTTTATGTTTCTGCTGAGGCTTTTATCTCAACGCATTTTAGTAAGTGCTATATCAAAATCACTCCGCCCACCACCAAAATTCAGTCATCTCTGGACTGCAGAGCAGCAGCTGTTTAACAGTGTGCTATAAAGCTGAGCAGCAGTTCAGGACAGCAAGTGAAGAAGAGCAGTGTATGCGGCTGAAGCTGACAGCCCCCCTTCAAATCAGGACGCTACCTCATAGCAGATGGGTTGAGCAAATAGTTTAGCAGCAAGAAGCATGCCCAAGCATTTAGCGTCTTGGAAAAATGTTCCTGCGACTACAGGCTGAGCCCGTGCTTTTCTCCCTACTCTGCTGGTCCTGAAGACCCTGGCTGCTGCCCACCACGAGCCTTGCTCATGGGCACAGGCAGCAGCACATCCTTCCCACATGGCCGTGTGCTGTCTCCACGCCTCATGTCTTGGAGAAGATCAGATCCCTGCCCCAACCAGCCTCTCCAAAGCATTTCCAGGCTGACCATTGCCTAAGCATTGTGGTCTTTATATCCTGACACCACCATGCAAGGAAAGGAAGTGTTAACGCTGGAGGAGCAGAAGACTGTGATCTAGCAAGCCTAAAGGACTTAGAGATTTATCTAGTTATCCCAGTAGACGAAGTTCAGAGAACAATTTGTGGGACAATAATGCAGTTGTTTGAGAGGCATTTTTGAAAACATCCTAAATTCATGGGAAAGCACGAAGATCTTCCAAGCGAGCAATGGCAGAGGGCGTCATGGGCTGCTCACCAAGATTACAATGCTGGAACAGTGGGAGGGCAGAGTGAGGTTCAGCGATGGAAACCCTGAAAAAGGATGGGACAGTGGAAGCATAAAGCTAGAGCCATGGACGGAGAGAGGCAACAGCCTGGGGCAGCCATGCATGAGCAACACAAGGCTGCAGCTTTCAGGGACCATGAAGGGGATGGTAGAGTAACTGAGATACAGAGAAATCAAGTTTTAGGTGTGTGGACAGATAGGAAAAGCTGCATCTTGAAACTGTCAGCATCTGCAAAACAGATGGCTTGTATTTGCAACCACAGGAGAAGGTCATATCCTGCACTGGGACTCCGTGATGGTCAAGGCGATGTTGTTGTCCACATTGACTAAGGAATTTCAGGCACAGAAAACCTAAAAAAGAAACCAGGCGCTTTGCAGGCTGGTGTTCACTGCTTTGCATTACAGATCCCAACCTGGGATGTCTTTAGAGAGACTTCCCACGGCCAACAAATGAAGCAACTGGAAAAGAGGCAACCTGCTGAGGTGAGCCGTCTCCTGTCCGTGTTTTGGAGAAAACCTTTTCCTTCCTAAAAAGGGAGCAAGCATGTGGAGCCCCATTAGAAAATAAAAAGGGGCCAATTCCCTCATATTAAGCCTGTTATTAGGCTCAGAATCAAATTAAACCACAGGGCTTTTCACTAGCAAAGTGCTATTTTAAGGCTTATTAGACTATATTAGGATTGGCATAAATTTCCACTGACATAATATAGGCCTTTAATTGGATTTAAGGGCGAGGAGGCTGCATTAAACCAAAATCAGTCCTCGCAGGGGGAAATTGGGTATTCTCCTCACAACTCCTCTGCTTTCCCTTGGCGTGAATCCCAAGCAGCCGAGCAGGCTGGGTAACCCATTCAAATCCAGATGCAATTGCTTATAGCCTCCTATGTCAATCTGATAAGCAAGCTGGCTGCCAAAATGTAACACACTCACCACCGCTTGTTACCAAAGCCTCGCTGCCGTGGCCAGAGCTCTGGTTCACTTGCAGCTCGGGCAAAAATGGCATTTTCTTGGACACAGGCTGCCTGCTAGACTTCATATGAAGTATTTGCCCGTGAAAGGTTACAATAACAAAATCTCAAAGCCAAGACCTTGACTTAACCTCCAAAGAGCTGAGAGCATCGGAGCCACAGGCAATAATGAAAACATAACCCCGGTGCTCCTCTTGTGCTGGAAATGCAAGTCAGGAGGCACTCCTACAACCTGGGGCTTTTCACGCGTCCCCTGATTAGACACGGGAGTCTCTCAGGAGCTTGGAGGTCAGGGGCTCTTCTCAGCTCTCTCCGTGGCACGGCCTTGTGCAATCCCTCCTTTCCCTGAGAAACTGAGACCAGCCCTGAGAAGTGCATAGACAGGTCTTGCACTCATGTCATGAGACGCTGTGAAACATGGTGGGGTTTAAGCTCATCAGTCCCCAAGTCACTCTCCACTGAAGAATCACAGCTATTGCAGGAACTGGTAATTTTTCTTTGTGTGTGTGTGTGTGTGTTTCTCCAATACTGCCTACCCTGTGTGAGACACAGAAGCTTGAGAAGGAGAAAATAAAACCCACTTAAATATTGGGTGGGACACGCTGCACCTCCGGTTTAATAAAGGCAGAGACTGAGTGATCATTCATCCTGCACCTTAAGAGAGGTCCCTTATTTGGCACCTAATGGGCCATGACTGGCTCCCAGTAATAAGGCTCTACCAAAAGGCATCTGAGCTCTCCTGAAGCCCCAGAGACACAGAGAAACCTTCCACCATGCAAAAGACTGCTTTGTACATCGGTACTTGATGTTATGAGCTTGTCCTCAACCTGTAATATCTTGAGACAACTTTGTCATACAAATATAACCCTTTTCTTACAACACCAACCACTTCACGTCTGGCTGTGTCAGGGGTGGGGGTCTCATAATCTAACTCCGGCAAGTGGAAAGCAGTTTAAGTCTAAGTTGAGCCAAACTTATGGTTTTCCTGAGAAGATGCTTCAAGGTCCATTCTTCCAAGGTCACGGAGATCCTAGATAAGCTTCAGAGTCTTTTCTCTCCCAACCCACAGTTTCTTAAGTTTTGGGGGATGCTATCTTCCCTTCTGAACTTGCCCAGTCCCGTAGTCACCAGACACACACGGTCATCATTAGTGGAATATTAAGAAAAGGAAGGAGTTTGGTGCTACTCTTCGAAGAAATTTCAAAGGATGCTCCCAGGTGGGGATTAACCTTTTCAGAAAGTAGATTTTAGCAGAAATTTTGGTATGGCACTTTCCACATGCGGGTGCATGTGGCCCTGCGTGGGGTGTATTATGTGAGTGCGTGTGTGGTGAGATCTGGTATGCCACAGCTCTGCAGCTGCACCCCGTTAGCACAAACATTTAGCTGCCCAAGATGGTGATATTTTTCATCCAACGAAACACACTTTATTCCTTTCCTGATAGCTTCGGGATTACTTCAAGGCTTATCTAGGAAGCTCAGACAGGCCAAACGGGGTTGATGGATTCAGGGTGGCAATGTACCCCAGCAATGCTCCGTGTCTTCCAAGCAGCCACAAACCTTGTGCTGTTGCTCTGCTGCCACGTCCCTTGCAAGTGACCTCGGTGGGCATGGTGTATCCATGCAGTCCTGGCTCTCTGACACTCACTCAGCCCCATTTGAAGTGATGCCATGCAGTGATGACTCGGTGGCCAGCTAAAGGTACGGGAGAGTAGCTGGAACCGGACAAATAACTTTGATTTTACCGAGATCTCAATCTTCATACAAGGCTTTAACTATATCCATTAGAAAAGCTCAGGTGACTTCATTGTGCAGCCCCTGAGGGAGCATAGCCAAGGGAAAAAAAACCAAAGCTGGGAACCCCAAAGTGCTGCTGAGTGTCAGGAGTAAAGCTGGCTTTGCTGGCTGAAAGTCACAACTGTGAACTGGCACCTAAAGGTCTCTCTGAGCAAATCTCCCATACTCATTTACCTTGCCTGCAACCGACAAAGCAACCTTTGTAATATAGACATCATGGAAACCGTGACTTTGCTTCGGGGAGCTATTTTTCAGTGGTTGTAGGAATCTCTTTTACCTTCAATTCAGACTGAGAAAAGTCTGTTTGGGAGGTTTAGGAGTTTCCAGTGACAAGTGCAGCTCTGCAGATGAGCCGCTGAATGGACCTGAAATGCTTTAAAGCAGTTTCTGCAGTAACTGCACTCTGACACAGGCTCTTTTGGAAACACACCATCATGAAAGTGCTGCTCTGCCTCCAGCCTCAGCCCCGGAAGGTCCCACATCCATTCGACCCAGTGAGAAACAGGTGATCAAAATAGGAAGAGCGAGCACAAAACTTGAAGCAAGCAGGAGCTGGCTCCTCAGGGCATTCCTATTTTAAACACTCCACGTGATGCTGCACTTTCTGGCTCCAGATGGGACCCAAATACCGGCGGATCAGGGAAAATGCTGTCCTCATGGTATTTCTGAAGTAGCCGAAGCCAGGGAAATTCTAGACAGAAGATGGATTTTCCAGCTGTAGAGAAACTAGGTCAAACATTTGAACTTTTGGATGCTTGGCTTCACTAAACTTTCTCCAGTGCTCTGCTGTTGCGTGCAGCTAGTTATTCCCAGCTATGCCAGGACTGGTCCAATCCTGCCAGAAAGCTAGACCAAGAGGAGGGAGATGATTTTCCAGTCCTGCTGCATTAACAGACAGCTTTAGAGATGCCCTACAAATGCGTTTCTCCCCTCCTCTGCCCTTGGATATGATCTCAAGACCTTTCTCAAGACTATTTTGCAGCAGCTGACTTCTGCCTTAGCAAGAAAATACAGGCTGAATATCAAGACACATTTCTGTTAGTCTGTGAGCAGATCTCTCCCGGGACATAGGAGAAGTCCCGTTGCTTGAGGCATTTAGAGTTAGACTGGCCAAGGCTCCTGGGAGTCTCTATGGGGAGACAATCTCACCCCCGTCTCTGGAGAGCGGAACAGCCCTAATAAGCCTTCTCTGTGTCTGATTTCTCTGATCCTCTGATTAAAGTATGTTCACATCATTTGCATTTGAATTTGCTTTTATCCACCCCCCCGATGCCAAAACGTGTAGGCAGGCAATTCAGGAGATGATGTGTTTATGTAACTGTAAACTAGGTTTATAGCAGTTTAATTAGTAATATTAATAATGTCACCTAAGCTTAATGATACCAATTATAACACAGTAAATATTTCTTATTGGATTACAAGTAGCAATATTGAAAGATGAACTTTCATGCTCGGTCAAACTTTCTAAACATATTATTTAAAAAGAGAGATAAGACAGTTTGCTTTTCACATGTGGATAGCTCTTTTAATCTCAAAAAGGGATAATTATTGCATATAAATATTTGCAGATGGGAAACACTGTCCCATTTGACATATCAGCACATCTCCTCTCCCCGCTTTTGCTTCTATGCATTGAGATGGTAGAGTGGGTTGCCCAATTGCACCAAGTGAAAAACACCTTTCTGATGCCCCGGAGAGGTGATCACGAGCTGCTGTGATGCACAGAGGAAGAGAAAGGCTCAGACATCTGCAAGAGAGGAAGGCCGAGGTTACATTAATCTGCTTATGATGTACTGTATCCTTTGAGGAACTGCAGATGCAGAGGAGACAGTTAGGAAAGACCCGTTGGGTCATCTGGGACAGGTCTTTCATAAGACTTCCACTTTGGCCCCAAGGCATCTTTTGGAGGTGGCAGATGGAAACAGTTAAGACAACTGAGAGATGTTTAAAATCCTATCACTAACGCAGCCCCATCTCTCCCCCTACCATGTAGGATTATCCTTGGCAGCATCTTGCCTCTCAGGACTGCACAGGTCCTGCTTGGTATTTTCTGAGCCTGGTGAATTTGTCACACTTCTCATTCCTATGCCTAGTTGACCAATACAGTCTGGATTTCCTTCATTTGGGTACGGGCAATGATCAAAATTAAAATCTCTGGGATAGAATCCTTATTCTACAAAACGATATAATAGAAGCAGATTTGCTGCATCCTGACTATGCTTCCTCAATCCTCTCTTCCTAAACTTGGATTTACTAGGACTGCCTACAAAAGAAAAAAACAACTTCAGTTTCCAGCAAGGAGGAATTCTTCAGACTTGCTCCAGAAGCAGTCCAGAATACCATCTTCCTCCTGTCGCTTTGGTCCTTTTCCCATCACTTTCCTTCTCCAGGAGCTTTCATATCTGCTCTTCTTGCCTTAATCAACACTTCACAAGGTACCCAGTGAAGCAACAGGAGCAGACTTCACTTGCACTTGTCATATGGAAACTGGAAGTACTTTAACAGCAGTTCAATGAAACTGCCCCCCAGGAGGAGTGAGGAGGGAAGGGGATTCCTACGTGAGGTCTGTTGCCAATGTAGTTATTAGAGCACTGGGGAACCAACAGCTTATGGGCATAGCTGGAAACCATGTCTTCAGACCACTGTTTAAGATGAGGTATTGTACATCACCCTCAGGAAGTGCCATTGATCACAGAGAAAGCTGAGGTTACTGCTGTGCAAAAGATGACAGTTTTTAGAGGTTTAAAATATGGGGATGGGAATCCCAGCCTTAATACCACCACTATGAAAGCCAGCAGGTCCTGCAAAGAAACCAAGGGATGAGCAGACCTCCCAGGTCTGACTTCTTATGGCAATGCCTCCACTATATACCTGACATTTTTCTCTCTCTGATTACTGGATTTTTTATCTTGCCTGCACAAACGTATGCAATGAGGGAAGAACAAGAGGAGCAAAAAGGTCTGTGGAGGAGAAGGAAGGGGTAAGGAAGAAGAGGGAGTAAATATGCCTCTACCCACAGCCTCACCACATAATTTACAAGAAGGGGCAACTCATCGTAAATAACCCAAAGCTACTGGGAACAGTGACCTAATCAAGATGTATAATTGCATGCCTTATCTAAATGAAAGCATCATTTCAGAAATGATAATGTGCATCACCGTGAATTCAATTGCTATAGAGTTCAGCACTGAAGGGTAATTATAATGTTTAACAAATATATTCCCTTTGGGGGCCTGCAGTTAAAGATATCATGTCCCTGTTTCCCCTTATGATGCATGTCTACTACCAAAGTATGAGGGTTTCATCTTGTTATGCAGTTTCTCATTGATTTACCAAAAATGCTTTTGTTTTGTCCTGTCCAGACTGGCTTTTATCATAGAATAATAGAATCACAGAATCATAGAATCATTTAGGCTGGTAAAGACCCTTCAGATCATCAAGTCCAACCACAGACCTAACACTGCCAAGTCCACCACTAAACCATGTACCTAAGCACTACATCTACACGTCTTTTAAATACTTCCAGGGATGGTGACTCAACCCCTCCCCTGGGCAGCCTATTCCAATGCTTGACAACCCTTTCGGTGAAGAAATTTTTCCTGATATCCAACCTAAACCTCCCCTGGCGCAACTTGAGGCCATTTCCTCTCGTCCTTTCGCCAGTTACTTGGGAGAAGAAACCGACCCCCACCTTGCTACAACCTCCTTTCAGGCGGTTGTAGAGAGTGATGAGGTCGCCCCTCAGCCTCCTTTTCTCCAGGCTAAACAACCCCAGTTCCCTCAGTCGCTCCTCATCAGACTTGTTCTCCAGACCCCTCACCAGCCTCGTTGCCCTTCTCTGGACACGCTCCAACACCTCAATGTCCTTCTTGTAGTGAGGGGCCCAAAACTGAACACAGTATTTGAGGTGCGGCCTCCCCAGTGCCGAGTACAGGGGCACGATCACTTCCCTACTCCTGCTGGCCACACTATTTCCGATACAAGGAAGGCAAGTGACAGAGATTACAAAAAAAAAATGTTACCTAAAAAATGAACCAAGGAAAAAAGTAGGTCCTAAGAGAGAAGAAGAAATAACCCACCTGACTGCTTGCTTGGCATCAACCTGCACAGCAAGTGCCGCAGGGATCCGACAAACTTGGGTTAAAGACTGTGACCAAACTCCTACCACCCTGCAAGGAAGGATGTTCTCCCCTCTAACAGACCCTGCTGCCTGGATATGTGATACAATTCTTCAAAATCCTTTTTGTTAATTTTTTCCCCTTCCTTCTACTCATATCCATCTGGATAATGCCTGTCCCTTATAGGAGAAAACACGCGTCAGATAGCTCCAGGTTGTTACCATGCATAATTGATGCGCTTCACTCAGCACGAGGGAAGGTCTAACACAAACAGGTATGTATCCTATATTTATGCAGAAGGAGGGCATAAAATAAGCAGAAGTACAAAACAGCTCCAGAAAAGGAGATACTAAACGGACCAGTAGCTTTTAGCCTGAAGAAGAGACAAACAATGAGGTGTCTATAAAATCACAGATCAGAGAAGGGGAAGAGCAAATGGCTGTTCCCTTCCCAGCACGCAGGAGCGAGCGATCGGGCAGCAGCATTAGCAGGCAGCAGGTTGAAGACAAAAGAAAGGAAGTACTTTTTCATGCAGTGTATAATTAAATTAGAGAACTGGTCGGGGCAGGATGTCAGGCAGGCCAAAAAATATGGATGAAGTAAAAAAAATTTAAAAATCAGATGACTTGAAGGAGAATGGGTCCATTAAGGGCTATTAAACACTATTCAGGATATAACCTTCACCTTGGGAAGTCCCTACACTGCTATCTGCTGGAAGATCAGAGGATATTCAGGACAAGGATTACTCAGCACATGCTGTTTTCCATGTGCATCTCCAGCTCCAGCCAGCACACTGCTCCAGGGACCATAGTACGTGGTACAGTTTATGCACATCAGCTGCTCAACAGCAACGTGTTTTGGCCTCTTCAGAACAAGGTGCAATTGCTAAGAAAGGTGCAGAGCGATAGCACAAGGCACTCGGGGAGAGCACACCGAGACTGCTGCCCAAGTTTGCTCCAGTTCTCACTCAGAGGCATAAGGAAGACCAGTTGCTCCATGGAGATGTCTTAGAAAATATCCTGCAAGCAGACTGGTGCTGAGCCCCCGCTCTGCCCTGGATGCAGCAGCCAAGCATGAAAGCAACCCCAAAAAGTGTGTGCTATTGCAGTGGTGTCCTGGTTATGCCATGCTGGGAGTGGCCTTGTCATGGCATGGATAAGATCAGGTCACCGCTACTGTAGGGAGTGATGAGCCTGTGGAAAATAAATATATTTTTATTCCTTTTTTTTTTTTTTTGCCATGCATGATGGATGAATTTAGCAGGAAAGACAATCTAGTTTAGAGACAGATCTGTCAGCTGCAAAGTAGCTGATCCCGCTTTGGGTTATTAGCTGGGAAAACAAAATTGAGCCAGAACTGTATCTTTTAAACCCACATTAATAAAAAAAGAGAGACAGAAAAACAGAGAGAAAGAGAGTGAGAGGGGAATTTGGTTAGATGAATAATTTTTATGTCGTCTCCAACACCGTGATTAAAGCCGTGGTGCCTAAATCAAAGATACCAACAGCAACTTTAAAAGAAGACTGAAAACAATTTTGTGTGCTGCCATTTTTCCCTCTGCTTGTGTTTCATTATATATAAAGTTTTATTTTGTTCTCTTTTGATCTTTGAAAGTAAAGAAGCAAGAGGGAGGTAGGGAAAAAAAAAAAGCCACAAAAAAAATTGACACCAATCTTTTTTGCTCCCTTCTACTTGCCTGCATCGATAACTCAATGGGATGAGAAGTGAAGCGCCAGCAGAAATGAACAGAGCACAGCCACCAAATGAAAACCAAATGCTGGATTGCAAAAGCAATATTTCCAATAACATGAAATTACTGGGCTGACTTTCCTCCCTTCCCCCAAAACATTGCAGCCAGGCTGTTGTGGCAACCAGTGCAAACTTTTTCTGCTTACAGAGGGTACGGGGATACTCTGCCTCTAAGCATCCCTGAAGCTGCAGTTATTGGCGAGAGAAGAGCATCTGCTGTGGGAGACTGAAGCAATTTATGCAGAACGTAAAGCTTCGATCACAGACTGCCTGGTGTGTGTGGATGAAGTATAGGTGCACGAGTCTACTTGCATTCCCAGCTCTGCTACCACACGTGTTGGACAAGTCACAGCACCTTTCTCCACATACATCTCTACCCACAAAGTAGGGACCGTGACACCCACTATCCTTTATTAAACCTTCACAAACCAATGTGCATGCTGTGTAATAGTGGGAATTTTCAAAGTATTTATCCCAAACCCTAAAAAAAAAACCAAACAGGGGAAGACTTCTGCTTTCAAAAGCCCTCTCTTTGCCACCCGTAGTGCCCGGTGATGGGTGGCATGGTAGGTCCTCATGAGAGACTGGCTTCTCAAAAGCAAGGTGTCTAACCAATAACACATCAACTCATTGCAACTCATCTGCCGTTTGAGTAGGGCTCCCTGCCCTGGTAGCAGAGCTGTGCTGAGACAAGGGTCGCTGATGAGACACACAGGAGGATGAGGGTGATCCTTCACCCCAACCCCATCCTCCCATGGCTGCTGTCATCTCTCCTCTCTCCTGCTTGAAGAGCTCCCCTCCCAAGATACGTGGTAGCTATCTTGTGTCTCCCAGCCATCCAGCAATCCTAATTCTAAAGATACCTAGTGCACAAGTGTGTCCACCTCTTGTCTAAACTTTGAATCACAAATTGAAGGCTAAAATCCAAAGGGAAGGACCTTCTTACACACCCAAGTACCTGCCTATCCATGGGACTGTGTGAACATGCAGTGTGGGCTAATGCCTTCCTGAGTCTGGGTTTCCTATTTCAGGAAGATGAGCGACCATAAACGCAAAGCTAAACACCATGGTAGCAGAATAAGAGTCTGTATTTCCCCAACCATGCACATCTTCCATCAATGACCACTGCACTCGCAGGCCGCAGTGAACAAAGAGTGGCCCGGTGCAGAAGACGACTCACAGCCCATCATACCACCTGCCCAGTCCTCCAGTGACAGAACCCCCTCATGATCCATCAATGTCCAGCAGCAGAACCACAAGCTTCTGACATGTTTGTTTTCATGTGGCCCAAGGTCTGAAATAGCAGTCACCACTTCCACGTACAAGGCGAGGGGGAGTCCTTGCGTTTTTACTTCTGTTAGTGATCCAGCACGTGGATTATCCTACCCAAAGCCCACCCCACAGTGCTCACAGCAGGCCCACAGTTTGCACATGGCAATACTGTGTGTCGCTGGGGCCTGTGTACTTGTCAGGCTTGGAACTGGAAGGACTGGAGCAATTAAAATTTGGACTACGATGCAGCGATTTTTCCCCCCTAGACGGTGCTGGGTTCGTGTAATGCCTGGGCAATATGTCTGCGTGTGGGTTGTGAATTGTTTGAATGTGCGTATGTGGAGGGAGGGACACCAGTGGGAGGAATTCATTAGCATTTCGGTTGTTACATATTTATGCTCTGAAATGAGCACGTGGAACAAAGAGAAGACACATCGGGGAGCCCTGCTTTCCAAAAAGCCCTCTGACATTCGCAGCTGTTCAGTATGCTGGTGGCCAAAATCAGCCAAACTCCCATTGCTTAGGACATACCAGGCCATATCATGAGAAACTCTTCACCTGCCTTTCTATGAGCCTTTCCGCAGCTCATCATCCATACGCTGCTGCCACCCCAGATGTTTTTCCCACTGCTTGAAGGACACCTTTGCTGCAATTTGATTCTCTGATTTCTCATCCCATCCCAAGTGGGCACAGACAGTGGATGACTCCTTTCCTCCATGCAGCTCCTGCTGACGTGCACAGGGATGGCCTGCTGTCTCATCCCTGGACATCTCACAAGAACCCAGGTTCTTCCAACCTGTCCTCAGGTGGTCACATTTTGAAGAAGACCCAGCCAAGCTCCACAGGGAAAGGGATGCAAACAAGAAAACACACCAGAACACAGCATCCATCTCTAACACCAAGAGTTCACCACCCATTTGTCTTTTCTTAGGGACAGAAGGGCCACGGGATAACAGCCCAAGAGACTGGGGCATGGGAGGTGTGCTCAGAATAGCACAGATCCACTAAAAGCATGGCGATATATTCTCCCCACCTTTTCACCTCTGGTCTGTTAGGAAGTTCGTTAGAAAGGAAAAGGACATGACCTTACAACCAAATAAGGTCTTATGGACCATGCAAGGGAGCACTGAGGTCTCTACAGGAGCTCTAGCATAGGCAGAGGCAACTGTCTCATTAGTTTCAGTTGCATGTTTGTTTTTCTGACCACTGCTGCTCCTTTCAACTCTCATCTTCCCCTCAGGCAAAAATCAGTTGCACAGGCTGTATTATGCTTTCCACTAAGCCTCCTCTTTGATTACAATTCCCAGCAAACCACCAGGGTGCAAGAAACGTAATTAAATACCTTGCTTACTGTGTAAACAGGCGATCCCCAGAGAAGGCAACCCATGACTCCCCAGATGGGCTACCCAGAAAAAGTCTCCCCAACTTCAAGGTGAGACTAGCAAAGCCCTAACAGTTGCATTTCTGTCCCTGAGACATTATCTCAACAAGCCATGCAAAATGCCAGTAGAGGAGTAACCCAGAGAAGGATAAAAGCAAGTGATAACCCCCGTTTTTAAAACAGGAAAAAGGAAGACCCTGGGAACTACAGGCCAGTCAGTCTCACCCCTGTGCCAGGGAAGATCATGGAACAGATCCTCCTGGAAGCTACGCTAAGGCACATGGAGGACAGGGAGGTGATTCGAGACAGCCAGCATGGCTTCACCAAGGGCAAATCCTGCCTGTCCAACCCAGTGGCCTTCTATGATGGGGTGACTACATCAGTGGACACGGGAAGAGCTACAGGTGTCATCTGTCTGGACCTCTGTAAGGCCTTTGACACGGTCCCCCACAACATCCTTCTCTCTAAGCTGGAGAGGTATGGATTTGATGGGTGGACTGTCCGGTGGGTGAGGAATTGGTCAGATGGTCACATCCAGAGGGTAGTGGTCAACGGCTCAATGTCCAGATGGAGATTAGTGACGAGTGGC
>NW_008825160.1:1867094-1895093 GCF_000699105.1 Pygoscelis adeliae
CAGGTTGCCCAGAGAGGTGGTGGATGCCCCATCCCTGGCAACATTCCAGGTCAGGCTGGACGGGGTTCTGAGCAACCTGCTCTAGTTGAAGATGTCCCTGCCCACGGCAGGGGGGGTGGACTAGATGACCTTTAAAGGCTCCTTCCAACCCAAACTATTCTATGATTCTATAAGTGACTTGGACTGATAAAAAGTAGTAACTGTGCAAAGTGTATAGCCAATGCATTTTCCCTGCCCTGAATGCATTGCTTTGAACATAAAGCTCATCAAAAGCATTTAGTGTTCATATAATTTCTTCAGAATGCCAAATCTAATATCTAATCCATCCATGGCAAAGCCCTGGGAATGGTCTAAGAAGAAGCATAGATGTAGCCCAGTAACGCTATGAAAACCTTCCTTGCTAGAAGAAATAGAGAACAATATTTATTAGCAAATCCTCTTGCAGCCTTCACCTGTGTGGAATCATATCTGGGAATGCCAGGGGTTTCCCTGCCTCTGTCTCCAGAGAGTCTTCGCACAGCTCCTCGCTAACACGTGGCTCTCAGGAGTATAATTAAAGCAACAGTCTCGGGGCAGAGTGACGCATGAATCAGAGCGCCTATGAGAAGTGCCAGAGGGATGTCCTCTGAGGAAGGGCGAGGAGGGTCTCCAAAGACAGAGCTGATGAAGTACATGGTTTTCAGTGAATTTTGGTGACTTCCATAATTATACGAGTGAAGGAGATAAAAGGGGGGGGGGGGGGAAGACAGAAAAACCCTCAGGCTTCAGGAAGGAAGTTCACCAGGGAATTTTGTATCATGCTGTTGGGAAGATGACTTATGGAGGTTTTTCACTTCCATCTGCAACTTTTGACAGGGTCAGTGCCAGAGTGGATTTGTCCTCCTTTCTGGTAAGTTCCGCCACACTATCAGCTAAAGAAAATCTGCTAGAGTCCAATGAGAGCAACTTTTTGAGTAGAGCCAAGGCTGTCGGAGGTCTCTTGACCTCCCAACAACTTTCTGCAAGAAAAGCTGTCTCAAGATGTGAGCAGCTGGTTTGGCCAGTGCAGAACAGGACGCTCAGCTGTGAACATGAACATCTGACTGCATGGAGATATGGAAGAGTGGAAATCTAAAGCTCCCACCGTGAAGCGTATGACCCCTTCAGCTCCAACACACTCGCACAATGAGGCTTGCTCAGCCTACCAGCAAAGTACCTCTTTGTGCTTTCAGAGCAAATCAGCAGAGGGGCACAGCAAGCCTGGCTGACCCTGAAGCCCAGGTGCCCACTGGCTCCTTCAAAACTTGCAAAAGTCTTACTGAGCAACATCTTCAAAGATATGAAAATGTGAAAGCAGAAGGAATTCAGCCACAACACACAAGATCAGCCATTCTTGACGTACAAACCCGCTTTGCTCTCCCACATGGCATCTTCTTCCCTCTTGGAAGGTGGATTGCATGACCCATCAGATGCTTGGGATGCCAGTGGGAATCTTTGATGCCATTGAGGTAACTTAAAAAGTCCACGGGGCCATCATTAAACAATAAAATATTTTGGATGATTTTCTTATTAATTGTGTTGCCTTTTCAGCTGTTGCATTAAATAACTAGACACCCATATGGAATTGGGGGAGGGGGAAGCCACAGTAGCATAAAGGAAAGGAAACCAGGGAAATGTGAAACTTTCATGTGAGATAAGAACCTCATAACACTGTTATTATATCCCTCTGCAGTCAGGAGGTCTCCTGGTTTTAATAAAATCTCATTTTCCTTAAATTTTCCCATGTGGCCAACTTATTATGTGTGGAGTTTAATGTAGCAGGATATGATCTAAACTTAGACTCAGGTGGTCTGGGCCCTCTGGAACAGACGGGGTGGATTGTCAAGCCCTGGATGGGGGAATAAAAACAGCAATAGAAAACGCTTCCTTTTTTTTTTTTTTTTTTCTCCTTTTCCAAGATCTGAAAAGACCTTACTATATTCAATTAATGATCCAGCCAGCCAGCCCAAATCAGAGAGACATGCACGCAGCCGTGAAGGGGCGAGGGGTGAAGGGGAGAATACAATCAACACTCACTTTCCTTTGTTGGAAGTAACAAAGAAATGATAATAAAAATAATGTTTCAAGATTTTGCATATAACTGATTTGTGTGCTTTGGTTGTTTTTTTTTAATTATTTTTTATTTTGCAAGGGTATCTGTTTTTGTAAACTACTCCAGGTCTATTCCCTCCAGAACTCCTTAAGGTTTTCATTAGGATAGGGGTATCACGTTCATTAGGATCACTGGTCCTGATGAACTAATTTTTGTTGTCACATACAATTCCATAAGTGGAGTTCACTTATAGTTCCAAGGGTGATCCTCTGTCACACAGCATCAGTCAACAGATCTTTAAGAAGGAAATATTCCTGAAATGGGATCTATTTCAGTATAGAGAAACATTCTCTGCGATAGCTCCACTCGAGAGCATTGGGGTTTTTTGGGTTTTTTTGTTTGCTTGTTTTTTAATTAAAGAGGTACACCATTAAATTGCATGTTCCTAAGAGCATCAAGAGGCATTTCCAGAGCTGATGCAGCACCGAAGCAAATTCCTTGTTCTGGTTGTAAAACTTAGTCCAGCCAACTTCTTATTTTATTTGCAACATTCCCTGCCCTGTGCTCTCTCTCCATGCATTTCCAGAAGGCATAGTCAGGTTGTTGCTGCAGAAGCGAGAACATAGGGGGCAGTTAAACAAGACATAATGGAGCTGTGGCGCCCTGCTGAGAATTGATTTAGCAACACCGAAGCCAATTCTTTGTTCTGGTTGTAAAGCTTAGTCCAGCCAACTTATTTTATTTGCAATGTTCCCTGCCCTGTGCTCTCTCTCCATGCCTTTCCAGAAGGCATAGTCAGGTTGTTGCTGCAGAAGCGAGAACATAGGGGGCAGTTAAACAAGACATAATGGAGCTGTGGCGCCCTGCTGAGAATTGATTTAGCAATTTCTGTCCGTGGCTGCAGGCTTCCAAATACAGGATCTCACAGTCAGAGATGACCAGGATTAACTGGCAGGACTTCCTGGATCTGTATTGACCGGTCATCCCAGACAATGTCAAAACAGCCCCCTTCACTGCTTACACACCAGGACAGATTGTTAAATGGGAAAGGAGCCCACCCAGAGCCCAGACTGTGTGTTGAGGGAAGTTAGTGTGCAATCATTCGGATCAGGTTGATGAATATGGGCACAAAGGAAATACCCAAGCAGGTTAGTTTAGGCTGCAAAGGAAGGCGAGAAATCCTGAGCACCCAGCTGTGCCCCACCTACTCCGATCACAAAGCATCTGACAAACCTGAGGGAACTTCAACCTCCTCTATAAAGCCAGCAAGACCCTGTTCTGCATGTGAAGGTGGGGAAGTTGAGGCAGAGAAGGGTTAAATGTCAGGGTCTTTGGCAGAGGACCCAGAAGGTCTTGCTTTCCTGCTCTCAGTGTTACTTTGCAATAAGGTATGGAGGCTTGTGGAGGGAGCAGGTCTCCACTGGAAATACAAGGTGCGTTTTCCCCGGTGCCTCCTTCAGTAGCAAGGCCAACTTGAAATCTCCCTACCTGCAGTTGCTTGGCCCTGAGCCTCCCTCCTGTCCTGGAAAAAAAACACCACCTCCATCAGTGTGCCGCTCCACGCAACTGCAAGAAGGGGAACCCAGATGGTGCTGAAAAAAACAGCCTTAAACACTCTTCTTCAGTAATTTCCAAAAGCAGAACCACAGCCTCAATAAGCAACTGTGACTGCCATATATCTCGTAGTGTTTTGAAGATACTAAGTGGGCAAATGTGCAAAGAGGGAAGGACTATCTCATGTCACAGATAGGTGACAACGGTCTCAAGCGTGAAAGCCCAATGCACTCATCCTGCTCCTTGCAGAGCTGCAATAATTATTGCAAAACAGAAACCCTCTGGTTTGAGCTAGTTTACACCCATGTTGCGCTTCTGTAAAAGGTCCTGGCCAGCAACACATAGGACCTTTGGGGACATATCAAAAGCTATGGATATTTTACATCAGAGCTGGGAACTGCACCTTGATCTCCTAAATTGCAGCCCAAAGCCTTAACCAGGGACTCATCCTCATAATAAAACAGTGGAAGCATTGCCTCCCTAAGGATTTGTCTTCTGGAAAAAGTCACTCCCTTTAAATTCACACTCTGTTATACTCTGGAAGAACATTCATGTGTCAACAGCTAAGCAAAATGATTAAAAAGAACTCTTTTCTATTCCCCTGATTTAAAAAAAAATCTTGTCAGACAAAGACAACCTTAAAATCCTTTTTTCCATTTCCTGGATCAATAGACACAATGGGGTATCCCAAGCCCACAGCATCACCCATCAACCTGCTGAAACAACTCATTCAGACTTTGCTCTGGTTTCAAAATATGTCTGGAAGGAAGGAAGTCTTTTTGAATGAGTACCTTTCAAGCCGTGTCAAGTGAACACAGGCTTTGTAACCGAAAGGGCGTTGAGCAAGATGCAACTCATCAAGACTCAGAATTGCATTGGTTAGATCTGAGGCCCGGGAGGCAGTTGCCTTCCTGATACAATGCTCCAAAGGTTTCGATCAATCTCAGATAACGCTGAACCCCAAGAGGGAAAATTAGTAAAAACTGGTCAACTGATATCCCAGTCTAGCAAGAGCGTAAGAGCTAATCTCCCTTAATCTAATTCAATGGACTCTACTTAACATCCCCTGCCCTTTCATTCTTCATATGGGAATAGCAAAGGATGAAATCAACTCCTTTCCGCTCTCTGATTCTGCAGCAGGTCGTGCAGACCTTACATTACCCCCCCTCCTCTCCCACCCACAAAGCGAAGTGCTACCCCAAGACACTATTCTTCTGCTGCCATCTAAGATTTCTCCCCAAAGCCTAATGCTGCCCACCCAATAAATAGGAATCTCACCTCTCATACCCCTACTATTGCACCCCATGCTTTGAAGTTTCCAGGAGCTAATTATATCACTTGATTTGAGCAGGAAGAGTGGAATACAGCCTAGAGCAGTGTTTGCTTACGGAGTAACTTGTCCTGCCTGCATGCTTGTTCTTCATCAAACATGAATGTCAACAAAACCTCACTTTCCTCTTTCATGAATTTTGAAAGAGCTCTTTCTGGTTTCTGGGGTTTTTTTCTTTCTTTTCTTTCTTCATTTCTTCCTCCTCTTCCCCTGGGATTGTCAGAAGGGAAATGGTAGAGTTTTATTACAGAGGTCACTCCATAAGGCCTGTGAGTTTGATGGTCCACAGCCTTCCTCGTTGCCATTTGACCCCATATAAAATTATTATAGAAGCCTTCCATGTGAGACCAATCATATAACAACTCCCCACAGCAGAATATGAGCAGAGTCTACATCCAGACCTCAAATGCAGCAAAGAAAAGGAGATATACCAATTCCTGGGAAGGCGAAAAGGGCACATTTCACTTCCAGAGACTAGGAACACACAGCTCACGTTAAACCCGTGGATGAGGACATCACTTGGACAAGGCACTCTCTGAATCACACTCTAATGAGCCATAAATGATGAGAAAGTTGCAAACAACCAGGCTGTGAAATTGCAAGTTTTGCATCTGAATTTACCCTATCTGCAGTGCTGGAATTGAGTTTCTTTCTGCACTTTGTTCTGCAGGGATGATAAGACAAGGCTGGCCGATTTCAGCTAGTTGCAGGGTCTTATTCTGATTGATCTGAGCTGTACTATTGTGAGAGTTTTCCAGACCTGCAGAGGAACATTTTAATTCCAAATAAGAAAAAAAAAAAAAAGGGTGGGGAAGACTTGGGAGACTTTATAAAATCATGACTTTTCTTTAAATCATGCCAAAGTAGGTTTTTACCTTAAAACTATCTGACAGCACTGAGAGAATATTTTTACTGCACACAAAGCCCTCATTAGGAGAACTTTTACACTTAAGAATTAGGCTCTTGCTTATTATTGCTTTTTAATGTTTCTTTACTAAAAATGATCTCTTCTTTATTCTTCATTTATAATGCCCTTTCATGACAAATATCAGTGGAGTGGCTCCCCCTACACACACATTTCTCCCGTTACCCCTTTGTTTCTATTGCACTTTCTCTATTTATTGATTACGGCAAGAGTCAATCTATTTTTTTCTTTGTTTCTTTTTTTTTTTTTCTTTTTTTTTTAAGTGGATATATATCACTGAGCCTTACAGCCACAAAGAACAGGCATTTTGAAACTGGCCTGAGCTCCACATGCTCAGTGGGCCAACAAGGATTTAATTTGAAGGCTCCTAGAATCAATACTAGCCTTTGACTTGTCCTTATTTTATCCTTGTTGATGGTTGATGTCTGTTGTCAAAACTCCTGGAAGGCGTCTGCTGTGATTTGCTACACTGGCTATGGAGACTTTAATGAGCGGAGTCGTTCTTATATTTGAGATCACCTTCAAAATCCATTACCTAGTCTCACTAGAGAGGTCTTGGAAATCTTCCACATGGAGAAGCAGCCAAACACCTCCTGTTGCACTGTTTTCTCTTTTACCGTTGGACTTGGCCACTTTGCAGCCCACAGCTCTCATGACCTGTCTTACCAGCCCAGGGCTTGCTCCCCACCACAGCAGCAGCTGTGCACAGGGTTTGGGGACACCCAGCCTCCTGCATCCCTCAGGTTCCCAAGACAAGCTGGTTGGCCACAGCTGCCGTAATGTTTCCCATTTGTCTAGTAGTTTTTACAGGAATATTTCAAAGAGCATCCCAAGCTGACAAGGAGCCATTATCCTCATTGCTCTACCCAGGAGAGGAATCAAAGGGAAAGATTTGCCCCAGGAAACATCCATCAGTTAGTCACAGCAGCCACAAAACCCCATTCCCAGCTCCTGGTCTAGCAGCCACATCATGCTCCACATGAGCTCATGTGAAGCGAGAGGACTTACATCCTCCCTTTAGAGAGCTCACTAAACCCAGTCCCAAATCTTCCTTTATCTGGACTGAACAGCTCGACCTCTGATAAAAGCCCAAGATGAGACTGGATCTTTACCACCCTATTTTGGCCTGTAGCTCTAAGAAACTGAGGAACCACATCCTTTCTGGCAGCCGTTGCCCTGTTTCAACGGAGCCATACAAACTATCACACCAGCCCTGTCCGCGAGCCGGCCTGCTTTGTGGAATGGGTGCGTTTCATGTAATTTACCTTCTGCTTAATCGTTCTCATGCACACGTTAATTGTTCCCCTACATGAGCAGGATACTAATCGGAGCTCAGATAACCTCTCTATCCTACTTTACATGCTGGTTCACGCTTTCCTTTATTTTAACTGGAGCCGTTTTTAATTCCAGTTAGGAAATTGATTATTCACACTTTTATTTGCCTTCTTTAAGAAGAAAGCACAAGGAGCACGAGAGGAATTGTAAATGCCTAGGTTAAGACCAGAAATGGAAATCTTGCATGTCAATGTGTGCGCGTGTACGTGTCGTGCGCACGAACGGACAGGCAGGAAAGTGTCCGCATCATGTTCCCGATCAATACTTGGGAAGCTTTTTGCAGCAAAGGTGCTGAGGCCAGGTCACCGGGGCACGGAGGATATAAGTCTTTTTAGGCTGGCAGAAGGGCTGAATGCAGACCGCAGGCAATCAGAGAAAAAAGTCTTAACCCGGCACTAAAGCCTTGACAATGTCAGGGTCTGCCTTGTTTCTATGTGCAAAGCCTCTGTCTGAAATTTAGGATAGCAGCTCAGCTTGGGACCATGGAGGCAGAAGAGGAAATGGAAGTGGAGATGTGCACCAGGTGGGTCAATGGAAATGGGCCCCTGGCCTTGGGTCACGAGCAGGAACGTGTGAGGCTGGTTTGTTCTCAGCTTTTGCTGGTGGTTTGCTTACGAGCAAGTGGGCGTTAAAGTAGGTATGCTGGTCCCAAAGCCCCCAGTGACCCCATCGGACCTCTTAGCTACGTCTAGCAACACTAAACTCAGACTCCACTGTGCATTTCTTCATCCAAGCCAGTCGCTCAGCTCCCTCAACAGGCAACAGAGAAATGGGCAATTTCTGGGCATCATCCACCTGAGCTCTTTTAGATGCCGACACTGGGATGAGATGATTTGCTGTTCAGAAATTCCCATTCCCCTCCATGGACTGCAAAGGTGTGGGATGACTGAGCCCTGTGGAGACACCACAAGGCTTTTAGAGACAATCTAGGCTTCATGGGACTTCTCCCAGGGCACTGCAATTTTTATAAGGGGGTTACAGAAAGCAGAGGGAGGCAATAGGGTTTGCTGAAAAACACACAGCAAGAACAGATTTCACCTATGGCAAGCTGAAAGGTGCTAGGGACATGGTAGGGAGGCAAATGTTCAGAGAAATCCCCCAAACAAAATGTTTCTCTATTACCCAGGCACGTTACTAAGGTGGCTCATTTAAATCTGCAATTTTAGATATCCTGAGTTTCCATGCCCCTGTGCAGCCTAAGGTCTCCAGATGAACACTATCCCTCATGATACATCACATGAGTGGTAGGAAACACTGCATCGTGTCATTCTCTGGCAAACGGAGAAAGAGTTTATTGGGGGTTGATGTTCCCGGAGTAAAGGAGGACACGCAACCAAACCACAGCAATCACCATTCTCAGCTGGTATCTTTTCTTTTTCAGTATTCTCCTCCTCCTTTTTTTCTTCCTTTTTTTTTTCACTTTTGATAGAAATACCAGAAATCTCTGCATAGTCCACATTCTTTTGAAAATAAAACCCGTTCAGTAAAAAAGCTGGCTTTGTGCTAAAAACGATAATAATAATGAACGAAGCTACTTTGGACAGATAATGCTTGACTGGCTCTTATCAAACCCTCGAGGAAGGACCCAGAGTCTGATTCTGTGTTCACATACATGGACAGTCTTAGCTTTCTCTTGCACACTTGATTCCGCTGAGGTCAAATCAACTAGTCAGGTTGGTTATATGATGTGGCCAAACTTCTTAACTTTGAGTAAACAACACACACACAAAAATTAACTTTTCTTTCCTTTTGACCTGCTTAAGACTCAGAAACAGTCCGGCAGCTATAGGAGTTAGAAGCTAGCACAATGCATTAGCCCGGTATCCAGCTATTTAATCTCTGGCCAGACATGCTCCGATGAATTAACAACAGCAGCAGAGGCCAGATGCATTCAAGATAGGCTGTGTGCCCCCGTGCATAATGTAGTGAACCAACTCACCAAGCCTGGCAGAGGCAGGTAGCATCTTTATTTCAATCTGGTTTCTACTTTTCCAGTCGAATGCATCAGGAAGCTCCATTATCAGTTGTAAAAGGTTTGGTGCTGCTGAACTGGAACTGTGTTTCCAGTATGATCGGCCGTTAGGAACCAGGCTTTGCTTATGATTTCTCAGGCACCTTCAGGTCTCTATTAAGCAAGAGCAGACTACAACTGGCAAAACTCCTGGCAGCTGTGGGGATTTGACTGCTGGCAACAGAGCTCCTGCAGCCCAGCAGCCAGGCGAGAGCAGTCCTTCCCTGAGTATTTGCAGTACGCTTTAAGCTCCAGTTCTAGTAACTTGATTTTTCAAGCAAACTAGACGGGGACCTGCCTAATGCTCTTCCCTCAAAGCTCTCAGCAAGCAGCAGTGCCAGGGCTATTACCTGCCTCTCCTGTCCTTCCACTCCAGTCCCCCCAGGTCGTGCATTGCCAAACCCCAGCAGGATGCAATTGCTCGGACGTGGGTTAAAAACTCAGAATCACTAAGAAACAGACCTGTTTTCTCCAAATTGCTGCTGTTTGGAAACACCAAAGCCCGACTGCGTTTTCCTCTCCTCCCCAGACTGCAAGCTGACCAGCAGGCATGGAGCTACTCTGATAAAAGTGGCGACAGCAGGATTGGGTCCATAAAAACAACATCTGCCCTAAAATCTCCCTCAAAGTAACAGATATTTTAGATGCTCTCTGCATACAATGACCCTCTCTAAAGGACATCTGCTCTGGTGAACACCAGTTATAAGTTTGCCTCCTGGAAGCCTCTATAAATAATAACAACACGCTGAGGGTTGGGTGAAACCTCATTAAATTTAGCAAGCCTGAGGACTGCTCTTTGCTCAGGACCCAGGCAGGGGAGGAAAAGAGAAGAAGCAATAGAAGGCAATGCCCAAAACCAAGTCCATGTGCAGAGTCAGTCAGGAATAGGAGCCCCAGGGGCACAGCCCTATTGCAAGGCACGTGGATTCAAACGCTGGGGATTTGATGAAGTGCCAGAGACAAACGTAAAGAAATCAGGCTGGGGTCCCCATAGACAGCTGGAAGGGTGGAGGGAAAGTTTTTAGGCAAAGTGCTAACTAGAAAAAGGAACCACAAGCAAGCTTACTCCCGTTGTTTGATCACCAGATATATTCAGGGAACAGAACTTTATGCATCCTTTATACAAGAGTGGGATTTCATCAAAGGAATAATAACTGCATCATCAATTTCTCCTTCAAAATGAAACCCAAACATTGCCTGAATGCAGAAGCCAACAGCAGTTGCAATAACATTGCTAGAAAGAACTCTGTAATTGCAACGCCATAAACCATAATCTTTGTTTTAGAAATAACACACCTGCTCTCCAAGTGACTTACTCCCTGTTGTACCACCTCTAGAAAGTCCCTGCAAACAGTGTCAGCCAGCTTAGGAGCTCATATAAAAAGCTCAAGCACACCCGCTTCGTGAAAACAGATTAACTAAATGGAGGCTTCATTCCCCTTTGCTAGAAGATGATTCGTGCCTCCAACTCCACTCCTCATAATTTATTTTCCCTTTTTAAGTGCTGATATGCACTCTCCTACAAAAAAAGAAATGCCCTTCTGATTACACTGGCAGAGAGAAAGCTGCAGAGCTGCTTGCTGCTCTGCATGGGAAACTTCAGTTCACTTTTCTCCAATGCAGATTTCTTTTTTTATCTCCTTTGGATGTTTTCTTTTTTGGTTGGGTTGGTTTTGTGTTGGGTTGGGGGTTTTTTGGAAGTGCAGACATACTTATTATCCTCTCCATCAAGAAACCTCACAGCTGCAAGAGTGAGGGCAAAGTCATTACCCCAAAGAGTATCTAAAGCAAGGACGCAAGAGGGTTTGTGCAGCTCACTGGGGAGAGGACAGGGGATGGAGCAAGTGACCTGTCTGAAGGGGGCCAGATGGATTTCGTGCCACTCCATGGTTCAGGGCAAAGTGAACTGAGGGCTTCTGAAAGCTACCAGCTTGATGGTCTGAGCTGAAAAGGGAAAGCTGCTTTACCTGCTCGTCATTCATTTACCTGTGTCCATCATAGAAATGTAATTGCCTTTTTAATCAGGAACATGATAAATCAAGGGCCTCTGCCTGAATTCACACTGTGAAGGGGTGCAACCCCCCTTCAGCCCCCAGAGACTTTCTATTCCTCTTCCCTTCTTGCCAGAGCTGCCCGTGGGAACCACCATCCTCTCCTCATCCAGGTGCTGAAGGCTTCACCGAGAAGACTTGGGTGTAAGGGCTGAATTTGTTTCTCACCGTTTTCCTCTGCGGGGTCTGCCAACAAATTTCTTATCAATCACAAGGCTTAAAATTGTGTGTTTGGAACCCCCCCTGCGGGTACCATCGGGGGGAATTTGAGATTTTAATAGGACTCACATGGCCAATATGAAAGAGGGAGTGAAAGACTGCGGGAGAAGGAGCAAGCGATGGGTGGATGCGGGCCTTCGCAGGAGGAGGGGATGCTTTCTGGGATCGAAATAAAACTCACCCAATGTTGCTGCAAGAAAATTACTCTGCGTATTGCCTGGACCCTCCCGAAGTAACAGGAGTTTCCCACTGACTTCAAAGGGCTGTAGACAAAGCCCAAAAAGAGTTTTTCACTTCCCTGTGCTGACAGACAACTGAAAATTGCAGGAATTGAAGCAAATCTTTTCTCCTCCTTTTGTGATATACAGGGATTCCCCAGATGGGCTGTTCCTACATGATACGATTTAGTCCTTAGGAGAGGCACCAGGATAATCGGTTTGAAAGGAAACTTTCAGTTTATCCACAGAGCACGTAAAGCAAAGTAGAGGTGAGTCTGGAGCCACTAACAGGATCCAGGCTTAAGACTTAGGGTAAGTCTGGACCCCCTCCCTCCCCTGACTTACTCTACGCTTGCCTTTGGGTAGCATCAGCAATTCAGGAGGACAGAGTCAAGCTCAACAGCCAAAACCGAGATGTAAAACAGACACAGGAAGCCTTTCCCGTCCTGAGGATGGAATAACAGCTTTGGCAAACTTCACATTCACGTACGCCCCAGCACCATCCATTAATGCTAGATACTGACACGAGCAGTGCTGGGTCCTATGAATCGCAGAGTCGCAGAACAGAATCACAGAATCATTTAGGTTGGAAAAGGCCCTTCAGATTATTGAGTCTAACCATTAACCTAACACTACGAGGCCCACCGCTAAACCCCGTCCTATGACACAAAAGCATCCAACTGTCTGGTCCAAGGGCAGAAGGTTTCCTGCCCTGATGTAAAGGATCAAGTCCAACAGTGCAACCTGGTTCTCTCGCTACCCACGGGGTTACACCACCAACCCCGAAGTCTTAACTCCAGCTTTCTCCTCCTCCTCCCACAGAGTTGACAACACTGATGTGGCCTTTATTTGCCTCCAGACCCAGTGCTCTTTTCCCAGTTTTTTCCGCGGGACTTTTGTTCTTCCCAACAAAGGGAGACGCTCTGTTCCCCAGCCAGGGAGCTCCCTTACCATCTGAGTCCTGATGAAAGGAGCGACACTTGAAACCAACCCGGATGCCTCGTGCCCTGTTTCTAATTAGCACATCGTCTGCTTGCTTCTAAAAACAGCCGCCTGCATGTGTGCCTGGAAGGAGAGTCGCTTGCTGCAGCACCTCGCTCTCCAAGCGGTCTGGAGTCAGGCCGGCAGGGCCACCTGGCCACGCTCCAGGGGATGTGCCGCAACGTTACAGCGAGCAGGGAGGTTGGTACCCCAACCCAACCCCAGCAGAGGAATCCAGACCACGGGACATTCAGCAAAGCAACGCAGGGTGTTTTCCCCAAGGGCAAGCTGAAGGGGAAGCAGCTGAGTTGGCAGTCTCCTTGTCCCCTCCACCCCAGGAGCTCTCCATACCATCAAGTCTCCTTGAGTTCCTTCCCTCCATGCTTCAAGCCTCATGCTGGGGCACCCAGACACTGTCTGGATACTCCAAATTAACATCTAAACTGTTTGTTACAGAGGACCCAGGCACACAAATAAGCAAACTGGAATGGGGTTTTATGGTGTGATTCATAGCTGGAGGTAACTGTCTAGGTGCAGATTGTGTCTCCATTTTGATTCATTTCTTGTCTGTATGGTGATGCACTGAACCTTTCTTTCTTTTGTTCTTTCTTATTTTTTTCCTTTTTTTCTTTTTGCTTTTTTTCTTTTTGCTTTTTTCTTTTTTTTTTCTTTTTTCCTTTGTTTCTTGTTTTCTTTTTTTTTTACTTTTTTTTTTTTTTAATTCATTAGGCAGCACAGCAGGAGTTTAGCCACTGAGAAACTTTCTGCAATGCAAAAATCATGTGCAAGCTCAGGGAACAGATATGTGTGGGAGAGAGGTAATTACAGCTCTCCCTATCTGTCTTTAGCCCTGAAATTAATCCATTGAGAGCGCTGAATTAACTTCAGAGAAGGGAGATCTGAGGATTGTTTCTGGCAGTTTGTCCCAGTGATGCCGGACCTGGTGCGAGTCTTTGGACAACAGCCAATGCTGACTGCAAGCCAAAGACAGGACTGCAGACATGGCAGGTCCTGCAGGAATAGACGGCCAGTCTGTGCGGGGAATGCACACAAGAAATGAAGGAAGATTCACTGTCCTAACCACCTCCCAGACTGTAAGGAAGCCAACAGTCAGCGATGCTGCGTGTTAAAGATCTGTTCTTAAAACTCTCATAGTAAGGGAGAAAAGGGCAATTAGGAAAACACCAGGAGGGAGGGAAGAGTCAGGTCCAAGGCAGCAAGGAAGGGTGTAGGACCAAGAAAAGGATGGTATTCCCTCCAGCCTGGCTCCTATTTCAGATGTGAGCCCAGCCTAACCCAGCCTCTTCTGAGCTTCAGTTCTGCAACAGTTCTGCAACTATTTCTCTCACTTCAATTCTGGAGTGAGAGAGATGTTTATATTTTTTTTTAGTGTGAAACAGTCACTGTGCCCAGTGAAATCTCTGTGGCTCTGTCTGGAGTGAAGCAGGAAGGGGACCCCAGATTGAAAAAGAAGCAGACTCAAAAAAAGGACAGAGGGTGGATGCTGAAATTCAGGATTCAGAGCCTGTTGTCTCTCCAAAGCTTGGGTCTTTCCTACATCGAGGAATTAGAGATGGGAAGCATAAACCTGTATCTATATTACCTCTTTAGGTATAGTCTTAACTGAATGATTGCGTCAACCCTAGACTTCAGGGCTGTCAGATAAATATTAGATCTGCTCCAGCCTGGATGCAGCTTCTACAGACAGAAAGGGCAGGCTTGAAGCTTAGGCAAGGCTCTACACTTTGCTTATCACTTCTCCAAATTTCATGCAAGTCTAAATCGGACTTCAGCTCACAATAGAAGGCATATAATCCCGATCCATTCCTGGTCCAGGCTTCATACCTCCCACTCAGCAGCATTCAGATTTGTTTGGTCTATCCCTTTTTAAATGGCCCTCCTCCTCTGTCAATGTGAGATGCTCCACATACCTGGAGAGGTTGGCTGGGTATATTCAAGGCATGCTAGTCAGCTCTGCCAGCTTGCCCACATGACACGACTGTGGCACCCTCAAAAGGTATCGGGGTTTTGCAAGCTGTGGGATTTCCTTTCTGAGCATAGCTTGTCAAAGACCAAGATGTGATTTCTCTGAAGCTTTGCCCAACCAATCTCTAGCTTGCTGCAAACCCCTGAGGTATTCAGCTAAACGTGGTCCAGATGGCACTGGAAGGCACAAGACATCAACAAGTCACATCCAGGCTAAGACAGTGATGTCTTTACAGAGGCTGCCCAAGCCCAAACGATGGCAAGTAAAATCAGAGCTGACCCAAAAGCAAACTGAGCTTTCCCTCCCCACAACGCTGCCTCTGCTTTGCGAGATTGTTTTTAAACCGATCCATTATCTTGCTTTTCCTTTCACAGTTTCTTCACAGCTCCATCTCAGCCAGAAGTTGAGCCATCTGAGCGCATGAGAAAGACTTCAGATGTGAAATCTGGCTCAGTGGGAGACCTAAAAATCTCAGAGGCAAACTGGACACATCAGATTCACCAGCAAATATCCCAAAGGCTTGTGTGTCACCAGAGAAGAGCTGAGTCTTGAACACTTAATGAATCCTCTGAGATTTGCCCATCATGGCTCTAAACCACAGCATAGCTGCCCTCCCTAAAACTGTGTTAAAAATCTCTCCCTTATAAACTAAATTTTCTGTTCTCCCTGTTTACAATTCATCTGGCAGTGCCAGCTTGGGAGGATTCAGTTCATACAAAAGGATCTCACGGCACTTTTCAAACATTCATGATCACCCTTGAGAAAAAGGGATACAGTAAACAGACTCCCTCATATGTCCGGAGAATTAATGCAGAGTAAACGACACTAATTGACCTTCCCCACATACCAAGAGACCACGGCAGCATCTAGCGCACAAGCTTCACCTCCCAGAGCCTGATATAGATGCTAAACAGCTCTGTCTCCATGTGACAGTACAGTAGGCACTGACTGAAACCCCTCGGCATGAAATGCCCTGGCATCACCTCCGAGCACTGCTGACATCCCTCGGTCTGCTTCATGCTGGAAAGAATCTGCTGTATCAGTTTGCAGCTATTAGTCATCAGGAGAACTGGGAGTCACCTTCGAAACGCTTCCCTCCCAGCATCCCCGTCCCCTGCCCTGAATGTAAACACAGCCCATAGCTAGAGTTTGGTTCCACAGCTGTATCTACCGGGCTATTTATATCCCTGGTTCTCTCTGCATAAACAAAATCAGTGACTTATACCTCGCAGCAGCAACCGTGCCTATGATTATTGATCGGAGAGCCCTGGGTGTGAGTTCTCAGTGACAAAAGCAGGGAAATACCGTCAAGTGTTCGCACCTGCACCCCGCGAGATCTGCACCTCGGTTTTCCTTCTCTAACAAGGGTGATCGCTCACCACCCGGGGATTGTGAACCAAGGGATTTGGAAAGGCTTATGCATGGAAGGGAGATTAACACGGACTTGAGCTGTCTGGCTGGAAAGCATGGGAGGCATGATAGTGGTATTCACAGCAAGGAACAGTTCAGTCCAGACAGGGCAGTCACTGCCTTTCTTCCCACCATCTACATGGAGAGCAAAGCAAATTTTTTGCATGCACTTTCTTTAGATTTAGTCTTTTAGGGTCTTTTGTTTTCTTTTTTTTTTTTTTTATTTTCAGCTGTACCACAAGTGGATGATGATTTCCATGGAGGGGTGGCCCTGCAGACTGCTGGAAGGAGGGTGGTTATGGTCCCTCCCCAGCTGGGGAGAGAACCGCTCGGAGGGATTACCTGTTCCCTAAGCCAGGTGAATAGAGGATGCTGTATTGTTGGGGCCCCACAGATCTAGATTAGCCCCCCCACCCTTGTGACAGGCTCCCTGTGTGACCTTGAACATGTTGCTTAGAGGTTCATCTCAGAGCCGATTAGGGGATTTAAAATAATTTTCCTTCAAACTAGCAGGAGGGGTTTGCCTGGGGTTTTTTTCCATTTCTCTTAAATCTGTTAGGTGGCTTGGAATATCTCAACCATAATCTCCCTGGGTTGCAGATGCAACCATCCAGCAGATGCAACTGCTATACACACAGCAATAATTAATGAACTCCAGGCTCTTTTGACTGAGTGCATGGTCCCCATCTTATAATTTCTCTGTCTGACCAGATTAACTGACCTTTCAGAGGCCAGTCTCGTGGTAAAAATGAACATGAACTGCGGTATCTGAAAAAAAATCCTCTGTAGGAGCGCTGCGTCCTACAGGAAAAAATCTTTTGCGGTAGTCTCCAAACAGGGCAAATAGAAATGAGGTGCGAACACCCGAGCAGCATGTCCCTTCACATGCATTCACACCAATCATCCTGCTTTGCAGGACCCAGAGACCTCAGGTGACCTGGAAGTGGACAAGCCTTACCAGTTCTCCCAGGTCCTCCCACGTGGCCAGAGCCATGACCTACGAGATCTCTTCTGGGCTCCTCCAACGGGAGCAATATGAGTGCAGGGAGGAAGAGAAGCCATGCAGTCAGATGGCCAGCAGCTATATTTAATTCTTGTCTCTTAATATTCATGTCTCTACTGCGCCCAAATTAAACCACAGGATTTTGCAATACTCGGGTGTGAATTCGTATCTGGTACAGAGATAAAGTGAAACAGAGCTGTATGAGATCTCATAAGATAAAATTCTGTCTTATTCCTGATCACTCCAGCTGTGACATTTTTGCCCTCTAGCTACGGGGACGGGGTGATCATAAACTTTATTTCAGCACTGCAAGAACTGAGTTTAGGTCTCCTGTTGCATTGTGGATGCTTGTTTTGCTCTCATGTTAGAGGAATGCTCCAGACAGCATAATCATCAATGATCTTGAAGAAAAAGGATACCACCTTACATGAACCTTTCTGTGTGACCTCCCTGGAGAATGCTATGTTCTCAAGTTCAGATACTGTTAATATCCTCCATCAGCAGAGGAAAACACAGCAGCTGATCTTGTGAGACTGACTACAGAAAAAAAGCTCCCAGCTACGGCTTCAGTGGCAAGGAAACAGGGAGAGAGAAAGGGTATTAGTCCAAACCACCTCAAGGTTTTGGTGGGAGGTGGATGAATTTCATCCTGCTCTAAGTTCTGCCAATTCAGGAATATAAAAGCACAATGACAGAGATGAGCGAAGCAGGCTCTCAGAGTCAGTATTTAACACCAGGACGTCTCTGATGCAAGTGTTTTGGGTTTTGAGATAGTTTGGAAACTGCAATTTGTTTTCAAAGACCACTAGAAAAACCGGGAGGAGAAGAACAGAAACAATGAGCTACGTCTGCACTGTGAGGTGAAGCAGGTTTGGGAACGGCATAAAGCAATGCAAGCCATGCAGCTCGCACGCTGTCGCGCTGCCCTGGTGTTTTTAGCTCAAGCGCACTGTATTTATGCACAGATACACCACGAGCTCCACAACGCCTTGTGACAGCCATCGGGAAGCCCTTCTAGGAGTGGTCGCGAGCCACCTGCACTGTGGCACGCTGAGACCATATGGAGGCATATGCTTCATCCAGCCACAGGAGAGAACGAGCTTGGATCCACGTGAAAGTATTAAGTGTGCACTGCTCTGGCAAACTTGTTTAGACTGATACGCCTACGTACCCTGCATTTTCAGTGGGGATGGTGGGCAGTGCTGGGCTCAAGAATGGGCTGATAATATAGACAGCCCCCCCAGAGACAGAATAAGAGGGAATAACCATCTTGAAAAAATAGAAGAACCAACCACCAATGCCTTTGACAGTACCCAGGATTTCCTTTATGCGGAATCCAGCACACCATCCCCATCATCTTCTATAAGACCTCACTAGTGCTCCTAAATTTGGCAGCTGTCATCTACAGGAGTTACGTGATCTGGAGCTAATGCAATTAGCTGTGACTTTGAAGGCACACAGCAGCTTCTCATCATTCTCAGAAGAGCCTTAGACAACTTGGGGACAGCAGCCAAGCTCAAAATGACTGCCAGGAGAGTCATGTGCTGTTCCAGAGCTGAGATAGTGTCTGCAAGAGGAACGGAGCTTTGAACAGATTGGGGGAAGGATGGGATGTGGGAGGGAAGAATCATAGAATCACAGGATCATAAAATAGACGAGAATGAATGAAGACAAAGAGGGATCAACATCAGAGAAGGGATGGCCACACATTACAGGGTCAGAGTGCAAAGGCAAGTGAAGGAAAGGGGAAAGATGGTGGGGATGGGGGAAGATGGGACACAGTATATAGGGGAGGGAAGGACAAGAAAAAAAATAATCAAGTGGATTAAACAGTGGGAGCTGGGAGAAAGCATATACATTGAGAGGGGGAAAGCCAGTGCATCGAGACTGGGAAGCTTGGTTTAGTTTGTAGTAATTATCAGGGCCAGTGCTGAGGGCTTCATCAGTATCATCTATACAGCCTCAGCACTGGAAACTCAAAGGAGACATTTCAGGCCAGGTGCTCAGCTCCAGATACAGGACATGCCCTTGATGGTCTGTTAATGCCGCCCCATCAGTACAATTTAACCCGTGCTCAGCAGGTACCACCCAGAACCTCTTTCATCCAGCGCACTTGAACTTTGCTGCCAGTATCCACAATGCTCGGCACTGAATCACTGACTGAGGACAAGCTTTTCAACTGCCGTCACTGATGGGTTATGATTAAACATGGCCTGGCAAAAAAGGTGAGAGGATTAAAGTGCCATCAAAGGCAGAAAAGAGAGGCTGGCTTGCAGGAGATCAAGCAAATAAGTCAAGAAATAGTCTCTGCTGGCCCATAAAGTGGCTCCTGTTCGTGTGGTTGGGTCCTTTATTAGTCTTGACATATTGTAAAAAGTTACAATAACTACTCCCAAAGATCAGATTTTCTGCTAGAGGCTCTTAGAGGGCATGACCCATTCACTTCTTTCATCTTATTGCCAGGGAGGCACCGTTTGTGAGAGACATCTTTACCAAGGAGACCCCACCGCTCATGGTTGGGGGAGCAGGGTCCCAGACAGACCGTGCTGGTGTGTTTATGGACTTGCGTGTGTTCTCCATCATATGCCTGTGAGCCGCGGGGAGAGGGAGTATTTAGGCACAGCTACACAGGCAGGAGCTCTTCTGGATAGCAAGGGTCAGAAAGGGTTGTGACATTATAGCAAGCCATAGTGGCATTTCTTAGGATTTCCAACTCTCATGCCAGCTTCAACATATCTGTCAAGCCGGTGTGACTTCTAGATTCCCATTTTGACCCCAAGGCGCATATATGTTTTCTAGGCTGATCTAGGTCACTCCTTAAGCATCCCACAACGCTCAGTGTGGCTATGAGTTACGCGTGCAACCTGTGCACACACACAGATCTGACTTACTGTGCCTGCCGTGGGCAGCCACCATGCGCATACGCTGCGGACATCTGGGTTTCTTGGCCATACAACAGCCCTTGATGGGAAGTCTGTGCTTGCAGACAGTTAGTGTATGGCACCTGCAAAGGAGACACAGTCGGAGCCTTTCATCGTGGAGAAGCCTGCCAGAATCCAGGAGCCACAGATAAATGCAGGACTGCCTCCAGCTCTACATAGGAAAGAACATGCCTTCGTATGCTCCCTGTATATGAAAGTTATACGCAGATGTCTTAACATATTTCTGCCCTGAGAAAGAGTTGGTCGTTAGAGGCTGCAGCTCGACAGCCCATTGAGCTCTACACAGAGAAGGTCCCATGTGTTATTCTGGGCTCCACAATAAGGTACGTGTGAATTCCCATGTGTTTGTTTTCAAGAATATAATGGTGATACAATGTGTGCAAGGACAAACGCAGCCTGAAAACAGATGATAACCCAACCAGCATAGCCTGTTTTCTGCAGCTTAGAAAGAAGATGTGCCTGAGCACTGAGCTATCCCTGGGCAGTGTCACGGCCCCACTATCTGGGACATATTCCACCTTGAAGCGTCCCTGATTTTACAAAGCAAAAGAAAACCCCAGCCTGGAGGTTCACACCTTCCAGAAAAATGAATGCATTAAAATGAGTAGCTCCTTCAAGGCTAGAGGGCCTGTGGGAGGAGACTGGTGTAATTATAAATCAATCCAGCAGCATGCTTAGACTTCATAACCGGTCTAACAGCCCAGCTTCTCCACCCCTGCCAGTCCACACACCTCAATGCATGCCATGGTAACCACGAGCAGATGCTGAGAAGCGATTGCAAACAGATGCCGATCTAATGAATGTGTCTAGGTTGGGGCAACTGGGCATAGAAAGATAAGCAGGTGTCAACATCGCATCACCTATGACAGCATCTATCATGCTGTCAGGCTGAGGCAGGCTGCCTCCAGATGGCATCTAATCCAGCAGCGCGGGACGCCAGGCCAACAAAAGGGGTTGTGTCAACGTGCACCACAGTGGTGCCAGCCATGTGAATCTGAAAAGGACTGATAGGGGTGGGAGAGAGAGGCGTCTTTCTGTGGTTTGCAAGAAGAGTCTGCCTCTCCTCCTGCAGTGGCTCGAGGAGGCAGCCTGGATGAGCACGAAAAGAGAGACAGGCGGACTCTTGAGATGTTCTGGAGAGACATGTGGTTCACCGATGGTACAGAACTTCCTCTCCCAGAGCAGCTCAGGTAATAAAAGCTGCACAAACACTGCCTGCAGTGCAAGGGGACTGGGAAGTTAATCATTTGGCAGGGGGAAGCTTAGAAAGAAAAAGAAAGCTTGGGAGTAAACATGTTTTCTCCCCAGAGCGGCATCCTGTATCTCGCTGGAAGAAGATGATAGCTCTGAGCCCAATCCTGCACTGCATCAGGGAGAGATTGTAGCTGGGGCACCTCGATGAGCGGTACCCACCCTCATATAAATTAGATGGGAAGGGATGGAAAAATTGAAGTTAATATTTCTAGACTAGCCAGGACTTGGAGGTTATTAACGCCCATTTTCTCACTAAATTCTAGCTTAGGCAAACCCTTTTCACTCATCTAATATAACCCAGCGAGATGAGTCACTTCTCCTTCCCATCCACAGCTGTCAAGACTACTGCTGGGCTCTCACCCCATTGCAGGGAGAGCAGCTTTTCTCTCCTGGGTGTAGCAATGTATGGTAGACCAGAGCCCTCCCCTGTGCCCTTTCTCAGTCTCGGTTGTTCAGCCCCGTCCCCGCGCCACCTTTTCCTTGTGTCAGCACAAATCTGTGCCCACAGTGCCATGCAGCAAACTTGATCCAGCCGGAAACTGAATTAGCAAAAAATATGTGTATTATTTCAGTCCCTACATTTTTTTCACACCCGTTGATGACCTGGCTGCACAAGTAACACAAGGGGGGTGTAATCATTTGAGAACAAGTGGCCAGGAGGTTGGGGTCAGTTCTTTCTGTCATGCTGCTTGGACCACACACAAAATCAGAGCACGCCAGCGCAGGGATGCTGCAGGTATAGACTCAGCAGAGCCAGGGACCATCTCACCACCACCATGCACAAAACTTTCCATTTTAATCCTAAAAAACATCAGAAAAGATCATGTTGGTCACATCCAGCTCCCTGTCACCACAGGCACCTTTAATGCAGGGGGTCTGCAGAGCATCTACTACACGCACCATGACACATGGTCACTGCAAAGTGCTTCCCAAGATCTACAGTATGAGGCTAAGAGCTGCAAAATGCAATATGCCACAGGAGAAGGGAGAGAAGGGCATTGCCAACACGGGCTCCTTGCAATAGCCAGTTAATTTGTCATGTGGTAATTCATTAGGTCTTAACACATAGGGTGGTTTTAGAGCAATGGGACTTAACACTCAATGTACACCTTCTGTGATGTGCCAGCAACAAGGTACTCTCTAGACAGCCGCAGATTTGTTACGTTAATACCCCCATCTCCTTCTGAGATTATCAAAAGGCAGGTGCTGTCACAGAGCAAAAAAAATTACAGTTGGGGATGGATGGATGTGACTGGTGCTTATTGCTGATGCACTATTGGGAAGGCGCTCAAAAGAACACTGAAAAATTAAGAAAAAAAAGCATTCTACTATTTTCCTTCTGATCCATTTATGAAACCTCTCCCAGCTGCGACTCTGGACCAGATTCTTCCTCCAAGAATACGCTGGCGTAATGTCATGGATTTCTACGGAGTGCCTCCAGCCCAGGGTGGAGTAAAGACGGTGGGAGTCTGACCTTCCTTCTTTAACGTAGGCTGCCCTCAAAAGCTGCAAGCCCCAGGGAACAGGGTAGTGTGGGAGTGCTTCTCAGCCTGCAGGCAGAGCCTATGGTCCTAGACAGGCTTCAGGAAGAGCTGCTTTAGTTTTCAAGCTCCTAATTGAACTAATTGAGCTTCTGCAATTTGCTGGAGTTAACCCTCCCCTCGCCCACCGCAGGAGGCCAAAACCTTGCTGCCGATTTGCTTTCGCAGGGCACCCGTGCCCGCGTTTTCCACAATAAAGGGGAGACGGAAACTGTTGTTGCTCCCGGACCTCTCAGGGTCTCCCTTTGATTGTTGTATTTCCTACCAGTGTCAGCACTTGTGATATTAATGATCTAGACAACGGGTCATTAAAAACCATTCGGGAGGGGGACTGCAGCCACATAAGGAAGGATTAGAGCCCCTTTGCTATTAAAGAGTGAATATTCACCCCATCCAATTAAAAGGATCTTTCTCTAATAGCAAGAACACCGCTCCTCCAACTCCCCTCTGGCAGGAAGGCTGTGGAATAATTTTATCACCCTCCCGAATAAAGCCGAGGAGATATCTGACAAAGGAGCTGTTTTTCTGCATCTGAGGTGCCCACTCCAAAACATAAAAGTGACGCCGCTCAAGGAATCACGGGCTACAGTCTGATGAGGTTCACAAAGATATTTCTGGTAGCTACGACAAGGGGGACCTCCAATTTCAGTGTCCTTTCATTTTCTTTTAATGTTAATTGGATTAAAATTTCAGTTGGTTGGAGGTGTATTTTTGCATGTGCGAGATAAAGATGCCTAAATACGAGCGCCGTTGATGGAAGGGTAAATGGAAAAAGAGGAGGATGAATAGGCCGCGCTGGCTGAAAGAGCAGTCACATCCACGGCTTCTTCCCTGGGCTTGGGGAAAGCAAGATCTCTTTACTCAGAGCTGTGAACCTGATCTTAGCCCAGGGTCTGGAGCGGTGGGAAATCCCTTTTCTTTGTCAAGAAGCACCATTAATACGAAGACAAAACAGCAATGAGCTGTGAAGCAGCCAAAGAGGAGTTTGGCGAAATGAGTCCTGTGCAAGCAGCTCCATTTCTCATGCCCGTGCTACCTATGGGGAAACTTAGAGGTGAAGGAAAAAAGGCTACAATAACCATAGTCCTCATTGCCCCCTCCCACCACGTGTGGGAGCACGCCCTCCACCAGAGCTGCTCCCAATTTACCGCATCTTCTAGTATTGCCAGTCCAAGTGGTCAATAACCATCAGTCTCCCCCCGGGAGATGGTGCACAAAGAAAATAGATTCCAGCTCATTGTCTCTTGCATCCTGCAGCTTTTGCTCTCCTGGCCTCCAAAATGACCCTGCTTCACTTAATTGGACCCCCATCCGACCTCCGAGCCCACCTTCACCTGCAGAGCTTAGAGCAACCTGCGTTCTCCAAATGAATTCCCTGGCAATGGGGGTCCCAAAATCTGCTCCCAGCTCATGTACTGCTCTGCCGATCGCCGAGCTCCTGAATCACCTTACCCAACCATTAAAAGAGAGCACCTCTCCCTACCCTCTCCAGGTTATTGGCTGTAATCTCCTTGAATGAAAATCACAATGAAAAAATACGATATTATTATGGCTACTTTCCCCGCTGGCGCTGAATTTAAGGAAGGTAAATAATTGGCATAAAAGAGGCTTTTGAAAAGCAGGCCTCTGTACCCATTTGCTTGTGGATTTCTAGCAAATGCATCACCAGGCTCTCTACAGCGAACTACATCACCACCACATGGAGAGAGAGATTTAAAAAAAAGCTTCTATTTATTATAAAACTTTAATTGGCTTTAAAGAGTGACTGTCGTGCTGTCTGACACTTTAAAGTGTTTTGTACAGTAGGAGACATAAAACATGAATCATTGCACTTGTTTTTCATCATCTTTCCTGCCACATTTGCTAATTATTTAATCTCCCATGTCAGAAGTGGGACTTTTGCTCCTTTTACTGCCCAGATTTTTCTTTCCAATTTTCTCTCGCACTAGAATATGGCACAGGTATTGCCCTGGTGCAGCTTGGGCACAGATGGCACAGATCTGGCCAAGGAGAGGGAGGGATTCAGAAAGGGGTTAAACACATGCACGGGTGGGAGATCATCCACAGCAATTCAACATGACAGTCCCAGCACAACTTCTTGCATGAATTCTTCATCTTTTTCTTGATGGAAGCGGAGGGTTTAGGCACCAGGTCCACTCTCTGTTCTTATCCCATTCCCATGAGCATCTCCTCCTGACCGTGTTGGATATGGGATACTTGCCCCAAGCTGGGAGAGCCTCTCTTTACTCTGCCTGTTCAAATCTAGTCAACTCTAGGCTCACAGATCATGATGCCTACATGGGCCCTGTTCACAAGTGACCAAGAAGGACAGGAGATGTTTGTGGAACAACTCCCTGGAGCACCAGAGAAGTGCTGCTTTGCTGGGACAGAGCAACTGCTCCTCTCCATTCGGAAGAAAGGGGGTTCTCCCTGCAGAATAGTGGGAGCAACATCTTCACGCAGCACTTTCTACTGCATCCATCACTATCTGAAGACACATACACTCTTCATCCCTGTGACAGTGTTCTCCTCATGGAGAGAAAACAGCTGAAAATCCTGCATCCACTAGAAATGCTTAGAAGATTTCAGACAGAAAAAATGTAATTTTTCTAATCTGCAGCACTGAAACAGAGGTCCTAAAAAAATGCAAGATATCCTGGGGATAAGCCACAGAGAAAAGCCCAGACAGACAGATGGACAGAAGTCACAGTCATGTCTTTACACACTGTAAAAGATTACTAACAAAATCCTCCAAAAGCCAAAAACCCCAGACTTTCAGCTAGAAGCTGTGGATGCTGATGTGGGATCTGTCTTTTGGACAGAGAACAGAGAAATTACACCAGCCCCTCGCAGGAAACTGTGGCTCAGCGTTGCCTCTGCTGCACTGCACCGGGCTCTGCGGCATGGTGCCCGCTTCCAGCGGGTACGTGTCCTCCTCGGCAAACCCAGTCCTTAAATAACAGAAATAAGAGAGTGAAGGACCACAGCAAGCCAGCAAGACCTCATCCGCCTTCCCACACTTCAGGGCAGGACCTGCAGGCTACGGACCGCTTTCCAGTTGACCTGGAAAATTGGGCTTTCTCCCCTGTCTCTAGCGACCAGCTGCCAAGGGCTGGCATCCCAGGGGGACGCTCCCCTCTGCCAGCCTGTGTGCCCACGCTGTGATTTATCTCTTCGCAGCAGAGCTACGTGGCACAGTGGCTTCTGACACACACATCGCCCTCCTGGAGAGATGCGTCTTGGAAGGGGACAAGAATGCATCCCCTGGGATGCTCACCTGTGGTTTGGGGCCTTGAATGGTGCCTCTGATTGCAGGTTCCTGAAAGCTGCCACTGTTTTCAAGCACAGGAGTTGGGGGGGGGAGGGGATGAAGAAAAGTCTCAGATGTTTGCGGAAAACAAATAATAATACCACTAATAAGGCTGCATAATTTTATGGTGCTTGCTTCCCCATCTTCAAAGGGCATCCCACAGCTTTTGGCAAGCCCCTGTGAAGCAGAAGCTAGTCACCAGCCCGATGCCAGCTCAGAGTTTAGCATTAGTGGGATTTAAGGTGACTGTTGATATCTTTAATATGAACATTAGAACACAAATGCCGGCTGCTGACCGGCAGGGAGAGCGTGGGCCCAGGGACTGCCCACCTTCCGTGCAAGGAACAGCCCTAATTCTGCGTGCTTTGGAGGCAGAGGAAGGGATTTGCTCCCCAGGCTGGCATCACTTCAGGTAATAACCAAGCACATTGCAACGACAGTGACCCAAGGAAACTGCTTAGCTTCACGTCAGATGGTGGCAGAGCATTGCCTGTATCCTGCTCCCCAGTGTGTGACGGCAGCTTTGTTGTCCCCTGTTCCCCTCCACCGACTCCCTGTGCCTCCCTTTCAGCCATCAGAGGGTGCAGCCCAGCTCTCGCCCAGGTGAGACCTTCAGGTTCAACAAGCCAAAAGCCCCAGGTCCTCTCTTCACTGAGTGAAGCCTGAGCCGAGGTTCCCCAGTCTCTCCATCACCCGTCCCAGGACTTCAGGGGCTGGGGGTGCTTCTGTGCAGCAAGAAACTGGCCACGCATGGGACCTTCACAAGGCGGTCTCTTGTAATTGCAGCCCTAAGGTGTGTTCAACTTGAGACTCAAAGGCATCTGAAGAAGGGATTTCTGCACCCGTGAAGCCTCTCCAGGTATTGCAGCCCTCCCCAGACACCTCATGGACTAACAGTACTATAAAAATAATGTGCAAAGCATTATTGGAGAGGGGCTGCTGGGACAACTTACTGACCCATACAGGCAATCAGCTTATGATATGAGGGATGGGATCATGTCGGCTGAGCAGGCACAGCTGCTAATGTTATTCTTGTTCATCAGAATACTTAATCCGACTTTTTTTTTTTTTTTTTAATAAAAATAAATCCTCAATGACTATTTGCCTGAGGCTTTAGTTAGAGCAGCTAATGGGGCGGTCACGTGAACTGAACCCTCCGTATGGAGTAGTGAACAGTATCAAGACAGAACTCAAGTAGGGAAGGCAGGAGGAGCCCAAATGTTGGAGAAATAATACATGCAAAATGCTCTACTGTGAATACACAGGGGTGTGAAACCTCTGGATGAATGGGTGTGAGAAGGTCTCATATGTCCATATGCAAGCCTGCGCAGGGAGAAGTCAGGAATTGCTACAACCCTTTGAAAAATCCCAAACAAACGTCAGGGTCAAAAGCCCTGGGGATGGGAAACGTGGCAGGTTGGAGTTAGATGGGAGCAGAGCCCAAACGAGCAAGCTGCCAGGCAGAAGAGGAGGCACAGCTCTCCTCTCCTGCCTCCGTGAGGCAGTTCGCAGTTCACAGTTGTGGGTCACCCCCCGCAAAGCCAGGTACCTCGGCCAGCCCCAAACCCTGCAATGGTGCTGGGACGTGGTGCAGAGACGATGTGCAACTGCTTCGTGCCCCCGACACGCACACGCCAGGTCCTGGCACACAGCAGAAAACCTTATTCAGGAGACAGCAAGGAGCACGTGCAGCCCCGCACCGGTGCCAGGAGGTGAGTGCTGGCACCGTCCCACTCTGCAAAGATGCGTCCTGGGACCTGCCGGGCTGCCCGCACCCTCCCGACTTTGGGGGGAGCCGCGTGCCGGGGGAGCCCGGCCGGGGCAGCCACTTCAGCCAGCCCCATCACCTGCACGCCG
>NW_008825160.1:1895173-1908381 GCF_000699105.1 Pygoscelis adeliae
GTGGGGGGGGCCCGCGGGCGGGGGGCCCCCCGGCGGGCCCAGCCCCCCCAGCCAGCCCCATCTCCTGCTCTCCACCAGCAGCCACCAGCCGAAGGAACCACGAAGGGCCTTGGAAAGGGTTTAAAAGGTTTAAAACCTCAGCCAGCTAATGTTCCCAAGGAGAGACCTTGGGAAGAGGAATGCCAGAGGGGCAGTTCCAACCCTGAGCAGGAGGCGTTACCATGCCATGTTTTTTGGTAGCCTTTTTTCTTTAGTTTTGTTTACAGTCCCAAATTATCCTCCTCTTCTGAGCAGCCAGAGCAGCTCACACCCGCTTTTCTCTGGGCACAGCATCCCTCTGAGCCAAGTCCTGAGCCCATCCGTCAGTGCCATACAAGTCCTGCAGCCAACAAGTTTCCAAGACATGCATGGCATACAAAGGGAAGAAAAGAAATGCCAGAAGATTAGACCCTGAGCTGAAACTAATTGTTTAATAAGCCATGAACAATGTAGCGTTCGTGCGGTTTGCTTCTCTGCCTTTCATCTGCGAGAAGGAAAAATAAACAGTACGGGGAGAAGGGTGAGAGGTGCCAAGAGCCAGGACGGGGTTAGAGGTGGGGGCACAAGCAGGAAAGCCAGCGCCTGAACCAGGACAGGGCTACGATGCTCTCTCCTAGTCCCATAACGACACAGCCTGCTCTCACAAGTGAGCTACTTCACCGAGGCTGTCAGTGCTTTGGTCAAGGAGGACTTGATTCAGCTCGGAGTAAATCAGCAGCATGATTCCCGGGCCAACAACATCGGAGTCTAGTCCACAAAGCAGATGAGAAATAAGACCTTACATTCAAGGCTATTATTCTGGGAACAGCAGCGTCTCATTCAGATTAGATTAATTGACAGGAATAAAAAAGAATATGTTGATAACTCCAGACATACAGAACACTTTTATTCATGCTGGAAAGAAGCCCAGATGTAATAGACTTGCACAGACACCCCCCATCTCTCCCCCCTCCTCAGTGCAGTAGGTACCAGCAGCAATTTCTTTCCTGATCCTTAATAAACTAAAGGCAGGATGGGATCTGGGGCACCCAGTGAGACGGCATCCTAGCAGCCTCAGCACGAGGCAGATTGCTGGTCTTTGCCCGACTGCAAAAATTAACCATCTACCCAACATATGGGTCCCAGAGAGTCTCCTGCAGAGCCCACTCCTCCCTCCACCCCCACCCCCCCAGCAGGATAATCCCCTTATTGTTATTTAGAGACACAGAGATGGGTCTGATCCACAACCCCAAAATCCCCGTGTCTGGAAACGGCTGAGGAAGAGGAGATTAGAAATTCACCTCCCATGAAGAAGAAGAGCTGAAGAGTCAGACCCAGACCGCCCTGAAATCTGTGAGCATCTGAAATTTGGATCCAGACCCAAATTTCTCAGATGCAGCCCGGCTCCATCAGCACGTTGTGTGCCCATACGATGGGCTTGCTGCAACCTAGCAACTAACAGCTGACTGCCTCGATGAGCTTGAAGCTTAAGGAAGAAAAAAGAGGATCAACTTCAAAACAAGGACAACCACCGAACAAACACCAAAGAGTTCAGGCACGTGAAACCTAGATGTAAGGAACAAATTTTTTACACTGAGGGTGGTGAAGCACTGGCCCAGGTTGCCCAGAGAGGTGGTGGATGCCCCATCCCTGGAAACATTCCAGGTCAGGTTGGACGGGGCTCTGAGCAACCTGGTTTAGTTGAAGATGTCCCTGCCCACGGCAGGGGGGTTGGACTAGATGACCTTTAGAGGTCCCTTCCAACCCAAACTATTCTGTGATTCTATGAAATGTAGCAGTGCAAAATCTCCCTGGTCAGTGGAGCAGCGCCTGGAAAACTCCAGCGGTTCTCCCTTCTCTGGCTTTGAGTTACCAACCCTGAGGCTCCTGCATGGGTTGGTAATTCAAAGTTAAAGGTGAAGCTTCCTGCTCTGGACCTGAATTGGGGTGCATGGCTTTTCTCTGCGAGTAAATGCATAGCACAATCCAGAGCAAGTGAAATCATTGCAGGAGTTTGGCATTCAGAGAAGCTTCCCGGTGAACGGCACGGAGGTAACGATGTGGCTTTACACAAGCACGTGGGCAATGGGATTGCCTGCACCAGATCCCACAGTATCATCAGACATGATGCTGCCCGACTGGATGGAGTTCAGTCAGAGCAACTGGAAGGAGACGTCACTGATGGAGCGGTCACAGAAATAAACAGGACCAGCATCTTTGAGTCAGGATTGCCAAACGTTTTCTCTTCAAACACAATCCCAACTCCACTGCCTGCTCATGTTGCATGGAGAAGAAGGAACCCTTGAGCATAGGACCCAAAGATGGGCTACACCAGCCTGGTGCAATCCTGCTCTCTCTCCTGCTTCATGACTTGGTGTGCTAGACACCATCCAGGAGGCAAATCCCAGCTCAGACCGATGAGCTGGGGCCTGGCAGGGAAGCAGGGGAGATCTGCAGTGCTGCAGCATGTACCTGTATGAGGTACTTCATCACCTGAAAAGAAACCCAGTGGCAACTTGATCAGCTCTAAGCAGGAGTGAGATGGTCATGATATGCTGAGACTGGATGGGGCACCAGCTGACCTTCCAAAGGTCCCATCATTTGGGACGTTTTACTGCAGAACAGAGAGGCTCTCAAATGCTGTCTCCCACAAAATTAATCTCTCTTCCTTTCATACATGGTCTCAGTGCCACCATACAAGTTCCAGGCAAAGAAAAACACCTTTTATTCCTTCCCAGAACCTGTGATTCCTGAAAAACAAGAAATCCTGGATTGCTTTGCTCATACTCCAAAATCAGTGCAAGGTCAGATCCAGAGGGAACTGAAATCCGATGAAAACTTTCTTTCTGGTTTCCCACCTAGAAATGATCAGAATGTCCGACAATGTGCCCCAAAGCAGCCAGGAATAGCTGGGAGGGAGACGAGAGGTTGGGGCTGTGGGGCCTTTGGGGAATATCTTGCAGCTTTTTGGAAGTGGGATGTCAATGCGCTGCCATGTGCTGTCCCTGATTCAGTGGCCGAACCTATTCTGAAGAACACATACTCCTTGCTGGAGTTAAATTTCCACCTTTTTCCAACACTCCTGGGACTGCACAGCTGAGGCAAACCCAACTCTTCTGTCTTCCCAGATGCCATGCTCTATCCCCAAACCCTTCCATGAATCAGCAGGGAACCTTATCGACGTGCTTGTTGTGGCGGCAGAATTAACTGCTGGGGTGATTTTACCAGAGCAACACGTCAATCCCATTTTCTATTATTAGGCATCTGTGCGTTATGTTCATTGATCCTGGGCACTAAATTTCCTCAGGGGTTAACAATACTTTCAACACGCAGACAAAAATCCATGGAAGCTTAAAGAATACTCAAGCGCAAGATTCCCAGAGGTCCCTGGGGCCTGTGTTTTCTTCAGTTTAGACAGACATATCAATATATCTCCTTAATTTTATTTCATTATTCCTCCTGTACAGTATGTATGTTACCCCTAGATTGACTTGAGGGAGCTTTTTTATGACAGGTAGGAAGATACATTGCCCCACTCTTAGGTGTACCTTGAGTTTTGTGAGCTTGATGGTCAGACTTCAAGACCAGAGTGAAAACATGTCTAATTCCTTTGGTTTCCACAGGAATAAAATGTAAGTATTAAGGCCTCTTGTGGATGCAACGTGCGATTCCAAAGGGATCCTATTATAAAAGTCTAATTAATGTCCTATTACAAAATGAGATCCGATGAATATCTCCATTAGCTAAGCAAAGATGGGCAGAGATTTTAATATGCAAAATCAACAGTGAATAGGGAAATGGAGTCTAAATGAACGGTCCGGGGTAGATGAGAAGAGCAGACAGATACCAGGTAGAGGGATGGGAGATCTCCTGGAGATAGAAAGAGGTAGCTTGGCACAACAGGTGGATGATTGATGGATGTGTCATCAGATGGAGAATGGACATTGACAGCAACTGCACTATGTGCAACCTAGGCCTGTCCTGGCTCTTAATCCCTCGGCGCTCCCCTACAAAGGGCACCTGAACACCAGATCAGGCTCGCAAGAAGGGGCTGGAAAAAAAAGGAAAGAAACAGCTAGAGGAATGAAGGTGCTTCCCCAGAAATGGACACCATCCCAGTCATGATCCTGATGTCTTAAAACCTAGCCCTGGGATCTCACGCATCTACCAGCGTCCTGTAGAGAAGGTTTAAACGGGCAGTGAACAGTGTATCAGTGGTGAGGGCCCAATTTTGTTGCCACAGTGCTACTCTAAACCCAGAAGAGTTTCTCTTACTTCTGCAAAGTTACACCAGAACATACAAAATCAAAATCCGGCCCATTAGAGCTCACATTTACCTTCTGTGCAGAATGCAATTTTCTTACATCTGTTCTAGCTAACAAGCAGATAGAAAGGGTGAGACACTGAAGGCAGAAAAGACAGGAACAGTAGCTAAATGATGGCTAATGGGCAGCTGATCGAGTAGAAGGACAGATGCAGAGAGAGATGAATAGAATAGATAAACAGGCATCAGACCCCAATCTCCCAGCAATTACAGTCTGCTCTGGAAATCCTAATCTTCTGCAGTGTCGCTCTCCAATAATTCCAGTTAAATTAGTTACTATCCCTCATTTGTGTTTGTCCCTGGAATTATTCTGGTGGCACGGATCAAAGAAACACCGTGGGCTTTAATGCGTCGTGTGCTTTTAAAAAGTCAAAGCATTAGAAAGTGCTCCCCACTCTAATGCATTCTCATCTCGTGCTGGAAAGTGGATCTTTAACTTCTAATTAGCGCATCTCAGGATCTGTCCAAACAACCCTGCCATGTCTCACCTTGCAAACACAAACAGATGAGGTTCCCCAGGGACTCGGAGCCAGCTCGACACCTATGAGGGGTAGCAGTGCTATCACAATTAATAAAGCATGAGCAGGCTCTAAACAATGCTGAATCCAGCTCTGTAACTGCAACCCAGTTGTTTGTACTTCATTTTCCCTTCCCCACCTGATTCACTTAAAAAAATCCCTTCTGCAACTGTACCAAAAAAAAAAAAAAAAAGGATGAAGAGGGAAAAAAAGATCTTATTACATGTTTAATTTAAAACTCTGTCAGTGATTAGGATATTTTATAGACTGATCACCTGCCAAACATTATGGTTTAAATCAAAGCTGCTCCGGAGTTCTGCATGAGCCATAAAGGAGATACAGGGCTGGGTTTTTTTTTTCCTCTGCTTTGGAAGCAGTCACTGGCTCAGACATTGTGCTGTGAATGGCCAGCAAAGCAGTGAACAAGGAAACGATGGCGAGATGGATACAGGAGAGAGGGTCTGACAGAATGAGGGGCTTAAATCTTTGGCTGGAGGGAGTTCCCCCAGCAGACTTGGAGATCCACGGTGACCAGCACGTGCAAAGCAACCAGCACTTATTTATACATATCAATGAAGTGAAGCAAACAGAAATGTGCAGGGGCATTCACCAGCATCAGCTGCTGGTTGTGGATGTGCAGATGGGATGAGTCCCGTCATTGCATCACACACAACAGCTGGGACAACTGAAATGCAAGGAGATGGTGCTGGGATATCTTCTTTATCTTCTTTATCAACCAAACTACAGGACTGCAGGGCCAAGAGAGGCACCTGTGGCAAAGGGATCCCCCCAAAAATGAGACGGGGAACAACGGCAGCCCTGAGATCCCAAGGAAGAGCCATTTCATCCACAAGAATGGCAACCTCCCCTTCCACCCACATACCCCCAAAAACATATTAGCAGCAGTAAGGGTGATGCCTTTCAATCCCAAAACTCAAAGCGAAACACAGCTTTATGGATGGAATGGCATCAGCTGCAAGAGAGGGTGATTTGGGGACAGAAGGTAGGTTTGTCAGCCGTGAGGATGTGGCTAAAGCGCTGGTGCCACTCGAACTGGAGAGGACCACACATAGCAACGTGGCCAGACATCTTCTGTGCCCAGTCTGACCGAGTGAGCTGGCAGGGCTAACTACACATTTTCTTCTAATTTCAAAGCTTAATTTAGGAGACCAAACTATATTCAGGTCCTGAATATAGCATATAGCAGGAAGGTCTGACTGGGAAGCTGGCGCCAAACACCCTACACTTCCCACCTTGCCTGGATTTGAGACCAGACCAGCCAGACCTGGAGGAACCTCTAGACCTTCAATGTCCTCACACAAGGACAGCTTGGATTCCCGGATGTATTTTAGGGTTGCCACTTTAAAGACACAAAAAATTAAAACTAGTCTTGAAGAAACAGCCTCATCACATTCAGAATAAGTTTGCATGGAGCTCGGTAGCTCCAGCAAACCCAGAGGCCCCAGTGCAACCGGCCAGGCTATCAGGAATTGCCCAGGGGATAGCCATAATCTGCTTTCTGACATGCAGAAGGCCCATAAACAAATGATTACGCTTCTGTGCCTGAGTTTCCCTAATTTGCAAAATGTTGATAATGATCGGGGCTAATTGAAAATTTCCCATCAAGCATTATTAGGATGGGGAACAGGGATTTTGAATTAACCATTTGCAAAAAGCCCAATTCCCCCCATGTATCTGATTTTTGACAGTAAAACAAGCAAACAAAAAAAAAACCCAAAACCATCTTAAGTCTTTGGATAAAAGGACAAAATTTTCCATAGAAAACACCTACTATTTTCTGGATAATTCAATGACGTCACAGGCTTCATAAGGCTTCTGAGGCTTCTTTTATTGCTCTTTTAAATACTTACAGATGCTTTAATGGGAGGCTCAGTAGAGCAAGCTTTATTTTAAATGTACATACAATGCAACAGACCTCTGGCTAAGTCTGAGTTAAGTCTCAGACAATGATGTAGGGAGAGGGCACTTCATTCACTAATGAGAGGGACATCCAGATGATGAAGAAACTGCACAAGAATGGCCAAACCCTGTGTTTTTTACATCTGATCCCAGCAGGTTTTTGAATAGCAGTTGCTGGCAGGGAGAAAGGCAGGTCTAGACCCTTCTGCAACTGTGTTTTCATGAGGACTGGGTGGCTACATCTGTAGATAACAGTTGGACTCGATGATCTTAGAGGTCTCTTCCAGCCTTAATGATTCTATGATTCTATGATAAGCAAATAAATCAGATCAGAGCTTATTCCCTTGCCCCCTATAACGGTTCATATCCACACTCCTGCCAGCATGGGGGCTGCATCTAAACTGCTGACTGGGGAGGAACTCCAGCCCAAGCTACCCCAAACCTTGTCTGGGCATCAGCTGAGAGCTGGGAATTAAACTCTGGGGACAGCCATGGGCCAGAACTTATGCCTGGTGGACCTTCTGTCCCTGACATAGCCTGGAAAGCCGAGCCAGGCTGGTGGCTGGGACATCTATCCAGCCATCAGCATGGGTGGGAGACCTCAGCAATCCATCAGCAACCTCAGATTTGGAGGTTGGTGCACTTAAGCACCCACCTAAAATGACTGCGGCTGCTGCACCTGCCTTGATCTTCTGCCCAGCCAGGACTGGCCTTTGTTAGGTTTAATTGCAGAGGCGGCCAGAGGGCCTGGGGCCAGCGGTGTCGCTTCCATTAAGCAGATTGCCATGTCCCTTTATAGCCTCTGCTTTGCCTGGCAGAGCAGGGCCAGCGAGAAACACGGAGGGCAGGAGGACACAGCAGTTGGCTGTTTCATTGGACTAACAAACACACACACATAATGACATACAGCAATGTTACCAAGCAATTAATAATGGAGAATAATTATCAGACGTGTGAGCAGAAACACACTGAAGGTGATGGGAAGACTTCTATCAATATGAGGAGACATTTTGGATCAGACACCAAAAGACACATTCATGTATTAGTGAGTTTTAGACACCTACAGCCTTCCCTGCAGTATGCCTTCAAGCCTGGCCTCTAGTTTTTTTGTAGCCTAAAAGGAGCAGAGAAGCTGGAAAATCCAAGATAAGAAATGTCGCTGACAAGGGTTGAGATTTCAAGGAAAATTTGCTCCCACAGGACTGGATTTGCTGTTGCCTGAGAACTCAGGATCCTCCTGTCAAGGACAGACCCGATCTGAAATCCAAGCTCCCACCTGAGTCACAGGAAAGTTTAGGTCTGAAACCCCAAGCTCTGCAGCTGGAAATCAGAGTTATGTGGGACCGCTTCTTCTGATTCACAGCAAAACCCACAAATTTGGGTTTCTGCTTGTGTTTGCTCAACTGGATAAAATGTCATGTTTGGAAATTTCCTGTGAGTGAGACTAGGAGGCTTGTTTAGTGTCAGTGGGGAGGTTTTGCTTTGATTTTCTTTTAAATGAGCATGGCAGAAAAAACACTCCTTGCAAGGCAAAAATTCATTTAAAAAGTCAAACTATATGATCCTGATTGAACACAAAGCAGTCGCTACCTTTCTCTTCTTTAGCACGAAAGCCCCGCATCAAAATCAATAAGCCCTCACGGAAAGTTTTGACATGGAAACATGTTGCTTTGTTTCAAAAAAGAAGCCACTGGAAAATTATGGATCTGCTCAAAACCACGGTGCCAGCGTGTGCCCAAGGCTAAAAGGAGGTTTTGAAAATGTTACGGAGCAGCCACTCTCTGCTGCGGCATCTGTGTCCTGTTGGAAACCCAGCAAACGTGCTGCGGACTTGTCTCTCCCTCTCCTTAGATGATGCTTTTATTTGGAGAAGAGGAGGAGAAAGTAGGATGCTTCTTTCTGTTGGTTGTTGTTGCTTCCCTTACACTGAAAAAAACCTCATTCAGATGAGAAACTCTGTGCGATTGGATCTGGAGGTCCACCAGAGACCCCTCAAACCTCATTTCTTCTGTGATCTGTGGAGGTCCCGGTATATGAATATAAAGCCCCCTCCTCCAAAAAGTTCACAGCATCGCAGTGCCCATCAGCACACTGCAGGGACTGGCAAAGGGGTGTCTACCCTCATCCACACTGCCATCCAGGAGCTGTTGGTTACTGATCATCGTTCGTGCAATACACAGTTGTATGATACAAGCGGCCGAGCAGGATTTGTCCCCCCCAGCACAGTTCACCTGCAAATCTGGAGAATTACAGGACAGATTTGCCATTGCAGAAGAAATTACCAGGCAAACTTAAAAGAAGATGTGAAACTTGCAGAGGGGAAAGGAGAGGAAGGGGGGAAAATCTGTCGCCGAACAGAAAGGCAGAGGGGAGGAGGAGAGCGGAGAGGTGAGCTGTGCCGCGGAAAGGGATTAGCTGCAGTGCACGGCCCGCCGGGGCAGGCAGAAAGCCTGCTGGAGCCTTTCTGCGACGCTGCACTGCGACCTTCACAAATCAATTTGGTGCTGCTGCTCTGCCTGCCTTGAAGAGAAAAGGACATGCTTCCTCCTCTTCCCGCCCTGCCTGCACCCCCAGTCCCACATTGCGTGCTCTGGATGGCATTTCAGACAGCCATAAGGGACCCCCTTTTCAGGAGGAGAGCAAGGGAAGCTTCCATCGCGGCCAAGCTGTAAGTGCAAGGTTAACGCTTGGCGATGCATTTGTCATGGACATCAAGCCCTGCAGGAACAGAGTCACAAGGCCCAGAGATTTGAAGGGGTTTGCAGTGGTTTGGTGGGTTCCCATAGGTGTTTTGTGGAAGCCAAATGGAAAGCGCTAGAAGCACAAGGGAGATGGAATGAGTACCTGGGATGAGTACAGCCGCTCTCCAGGAACCTCCCGCCCATCATGTGTCCCTTCCCAACCATCCCTTCCAGGCAATCAGAGCTGGCCTCAGCCTTGGCATCCCAAAAACCCTTGCAAGGCTGTACTGGGATGCTGGGAGCATGGCAGCCATGGGAAGAGAGATGTATGTTGCAGGGGTGGAAAGGTAAGTTCAGCCAGAGCTCTTCTCCATGACTGGAGGGCTCTGGCGGTCTGTGAGCTACAGTTTCAAAGTAAAGGCTCTGCTTATGCTGTCTGCAGAGACCAGAAGTCAACACCCTGTATTGCTCAGCTCAAATGCTCCCAAAGCGGAGCAGAATCATGAGCAGATGGTGTCCCTCTGTGAATCGCAGGCAGCACCACTACCAAATACAGCATAGGGAAACTGAGGCACAGCTCGAGAGACTTGCACTGCAGCTCACACTCTGTTCCCCTTACCATCGCTTGGCACATCCCATTAAACTGTGAGTCCCCCTAACACCGTCCTCCAAGTCCCTCTGCTTTCTGCCTGTAAAACCAGCTCCAACAGGAAGCAGCATTGCCACGTTCCCAGCAGGACAAGAGAGCTGTAGGCATCCCAGAGGAATCACCCCTGCCAGCCAGGATAAAGGAAAAAGCAACATCCCATCCCATCCTTGGAGAGAGAGATTCAGCTGCTGTTGATGTCCATGCATTGCTCCCCTAGCTGGCCAGGCCCCATGGGCTGGGACAGAGCGGGGGTCCCCACACTCAAGACTTTCATTTTTAAAAAAACTATTTAAAATCAGTTCCCCTGACTCTCTGGAGAAGGACTCATAAACTCTCACAGTAATTCAAGGGCTTTGCAGACCTCATCTCCTCCTGCTGCATGTGCAAAGGGAATTTCTCGGTCCCTGCCTTCCCAAGCATGAACAGCTGGCCACACATATATTAAATAAATACCTCGGCGTGCAGCTTAGCTTATAAAGCCTGCTTCCTTGTGCAGTTCACTCAGCACACATCTTCCTGCCAGCCCCACATCATGCAGTCTCTCCGGTGTCCTGTAATGTGGTTGCACTCACGCTGAGCTTTGCCCTAAGTGACAGCACCAATTTGACTCTCTCTCCTGTACTCGGCCACCTGCTTCCATAAAGCTCATGTGAACCGAAATTCTTGGAGCCCCTTCCCTCCTGTCAGACCTGGTTGAAACAGAGATGATTTCCTAGTGCCTCTTCATGCAAAGAGCAGCCACTGGTCCATTGACTGCAGTCACTGGAAACTTTGCTGGCAGAGGTGGGGGAGATGCTGGAAGCCGGGGTGCACCAAGACTCCTTCCAGCCAGATATCATGCCTCTGGCAGGGCTTCATGCTGATGCTTTAGGAAAAAGCAGCTCAACCAAAACATATCACGCCTGGCCAATTGATCTGTGCTTTGCAGAGAAGTCGGAGAGGGTGAGATTTCAGCTGCCTTTCAGATGACCAGCTGACGCTGGTAAGCCTTGTCATCCAAGGAGAAGACAGACTGTGAGGGTCCTGAGTCAAGTCTCAGTGCAATGCATGAAAAGCAGCTTCTGCTGGTGGCAGAACTGGCTCACCCTCACCAGCACTGGGAAAAGGGACACCTTTAACATCAGCTATCTACACAGAACAAGCTTACACTGGTTGCACCAGAGCAGAAACCAAATCAGGTGGGATCAAATCCTCAGTTTGGTAGCAACACCCTGTGTGATAACTCTAGAAAGGTCTCTTGTGCCTCTTACAGTCCAAACCCCAAGCACTGCAACACAAGGATCCAGAGCTGGTTCCTCCAGCATGAAAGCACAAAGGACACAAACAGTATTTAATAGAGGCAGATCAGGGCTGGAGGAGGGATGTGAAAAGCTTCTGCAACTGAGCTGAAGTTGACCTGCATGGCAAACAGTAGAAGACAGTACCGGCTGCCAGGAGTAGAGCGGGGTGGTGACCATCAGTAAACTTGATATCATGCACTTGATCTCACCAACTGAAGCCCTCGGGGTGCTCGGGAGAGAGTGACAGTAAAATGATCCTCATTGCCAAAACTGGGGAAAGTAAGAGAAGAAGGATCCTTCCAACATCTCCAAGCGAGACAGGATTGCTCCGGGACAGTGTTCATTCATTAGGCAATGCTGCCCTTCCTACTAACCCACTGCAACCTCTGGATCCATAGGCCCTGAGAGTATGGTATGGTTCCCTTTACTTAGACCAGGTGGGATTTGGAAATTAACTCTTGTAGGGGTATTGCAGACTTAGTCCAGACACTCATCCCTGTGGTTAGTCCATGAGCTCTGATAGCTGTGCTGAGTAGAAAGGCCTGAACTCTAAAGGACTCTTAACAATGCAAGACTAAACAGCATCTAAAACCTAGATGCAAGTTTGCGAAACAATCATTATTGAAAATAATTATGATCATATTATTTAAAAATAAACATCGGAGTTTTCTAACCAAAAAGCTGCTTAATAGAAATCACTCTATGTTTTAGCTCCGAGACTCGAAACCTCATACAAAGAGCACATTGTCATTCTTGCAGCTAAAGTGTAGGCCTGTTTCTCTTTAACAGAATAACATCTTCCTTGGAGAAGACTGTATGTTGCTGATAGTTATCTGATGACATGCTGAGGTTTAGCAGATGGATTAATTTTGTTTTACATTATGTTATTAGTGCCACTGAAGGGGTGTGTGGCTGCATCCTTTTGGGTATTAAGCTAAAGAACTTGTAGGATACTTTACAGACAGTGGCAACTGCTGGGCTAAAAACAAGCCTCCACTGGCTTTTTGGGAAAAGGTGTTTGCAGAACACTGTGGATCATATGCTGTCATGCCAGTCATAGGGAAAGGCCAAACTCAACCTGTTAACTGAAGATGAAGGATGCTCCAGGTGTCCAGGTCTCAGCCTGAGTCTCAAGAGACCTAGATGTGATATCAAACTGTGCAGCAAACATAGATGCCAATAAGATACCAGCTGAATATTACGAGATGCAACGTCCTTGAAGGCTTCCTCCCACCTGCAGCACTGGGAGCAGGGCAACTTTCTGCCCTCTGCAGCACTTGCTGCCAAACAACTCAGACCTCTTGGTCCACAAGAGCAATTTTCCGTGCACTCTGCTGCAGTCTGTACGTACAGCAAATCAAATGACTCTATCCACCACGTAGAGTGCATGCTTGTTTTAAAGATACTTCCCGATCTCTCCACCCCTGCTTCCCAGAAGAGTTATTATACACAGGCACATGCAACTGGGGAACCAAAAGGCTGCTGCTCTCAGAATATTAAGCAAATAAATTGGTTGCCCTCTAACATACTTTTTTTCTCTCAAGACGACCCAGGCTACTGAAAAGCTAATCCAGCTTTCTACAGACTGGAAAAAGAGTGCGTGGAGTTCAATAGGGCTCAGCTACTGAGCTCAGCTCAGACGAGCAGCAAAGGTGGAAGACAGGAGAATGAAATAACTCTAAAGAAGGATATTGACTGATTATCATGTGGGATGTCTGGAAGAAACTTGAGTGGTATCTACAGAAAATACACTGAGAATAGCACCTATTGCACTCTGAAACACTCTCCAAGTGGGAGAAAGAGGGGAAACGCCATTAC
>NW_008825160.1:1908392-1910290 GCF_000699105.1 Pygoscelis adeliae
AGGTGGCACAAAATAACCTTGCAGTGAAGAAATAACCTGGCATTGACTTACATTACCATTCCCTCGGCAAGGTTCCCAGCCTTGCCTCGCTGCGATGGGACTCCAGGGCACTAAGTGGAGTTCAGAGATTGCTGCCACTCTGAGAGGTTGGAACCAGGGTCATGGGGGAGAGGCAAAGGTGGCTTTGATATGATTTTATGCCCTTCTAATACCAGCCTGCTCTAACACAATGACCAGAGGCTGCTCTAACACTCCCAGGTTTTATAACCTCTCTATACAACCATGAGACAAGCCACGCCAGGAGCAGAACGAGGCTGTTTCGATAGGGGGTATCCCCACTTGTTTGGATGCATTTTGGAGGATGTGGGCCGTGCTGTCAGACCCAACATGGCTGGAAGAAAGCAAGCTGCTGGGTTTGCAGCTGATGGTGCTTCAGGAGAGCCTGGCTGCCACTGCTGCTCCCTCCCGGCCACAGCAGCTGAGGAGCAGCATCGTTACATGGTGTAGCATGTAGCTGGCACTCTAATCCCTGGGTCATTGCTTGCACACAGAGCCACCCTCTCGGGCAGCCCTGGTTAAAAACATATGTGTTTTTTGTTTCCTTGTCTATAACCTAGAGCTGGCTGGGGCAAGGCAGAAAAATCCAGCAGGCTAGTGCAGCAAATTTTGGAGGCAAGGACAAGGTGTTTAGCCATGCTCTAGCAGCCCTCCATATGGCAGCTCCTTTCCTGCTTCATCTTAAAGTTCCCAGGAGCTCAGCTGGACCTCGCTGGACCTGCTCCCCAGCCCCTCTTGGCACGTGGAGGCTGGGAGGTGTTTAAGCATTGCTCTTGAAAAACATGACAGGCCCCGGGGCCCAGGCTTGCGATGAGAAATGGTTCTCATTTTTGTGAGTGCAGCAAATTCAGCCAAGGTCGATGATAGCGGCACCGAGGGAAAGCCACTGGAAAATGTAACTAACTTTCCCATCACTCACCCCCGTCCTTCCTCAGCAGGCTCTGGGCTTGCTGGAGAAAACCGAGCAGAGACAGGTGAATGGCCAGGCTCTGTCCTAGGGGCAGCCTAGGTTTGGGCTGGGGGACTTGGGCTCCTCTTCAGCCAAGGGCACACCCACCAAGTGCACATGCTGTCAAAGACACCAATACACCAAGCCACAACACACATCAGCAAGGATGTATCCCCTCCAAGCCCAGCTCATCTCAAACAACTGCCTGCGAGTCACCACACAAACATTATAGATGCCACAAAACATATATTCACCACGGCAACGACATAGTGCTGCCTGTACCCTCCGATTGCACCAGGCAGATATGCTCTGCCTGTGCATGCACCTGCACTTACGCTCAGACGGAGTGCATGCTCCTGCCTTGAGTTTCTGACCCCCTAAAAAAGAGCATCTCTTTGAAGCAAGGTGAGAAACCTCTGCTGATCCCTGAACAGAGCCGCCAGGGTCATAGGTGGCAAAGTATTCGGGCAGGTCACCTGTCTCGGGGACCACCAGGATGAACTTGTGGAACTGGAACTAGCTCAGATCAGAAATGTTTTCAGTGCAGAGCCTACTTATTTTAATGAAACACACACCCCCATCCCCCCTCAAAAAAAGTTCTCCTGCCATTGCGTGTTTTTACGTTAATAATAGAAGGGAATTGATGAGCGTGATGACCGAAGAGTGAAGTTAATTGGATTTGCCAGAATGGTTCATTGCTGCTGCCACGCAGCCCCTAGTTACAGATGACTTTTAGCTGCAGAGAGCTCATCCCCGAGCTGTGGCACCTCGGCTTCTTGGGCTCCTCTAACTTCTGGTTAGAAGGACTTGGCAAGGTGCAGGTCTGGGCAAGGCAGTCTGCTCGCCTGGGGTGGGATGTCCTGGCGGTCTGTCCTGAAACACTACAGGGAAA
>NW_008825160.1:1910305-1914675 GCF_000699105.1 Pygoscelis adeliae
TTGCCAAAAGAAGCATGACAAAAGCCAGTCTCAGAAATCTGGTCCCATGTTGAAGACTAACCTTAATTCTGTGAGCAAGTAACTCAGGCTCTGCATTTGCTTTGTTTTGATTTCTTTATACAACCCATTTGCTGCAATAAGAGAGACCATCACTAATACACTGCAATCAGGTTGATTTTTTAGCTGTGGGATCCCAATTCAATGCAAAGATTTCCCTTTTGCATCAGTGATCTCAGCATCAGGACTTAGGATTACACCTCTTACTTGTGCTTGTGCTGCATCAAGGAGAATATCCCATTTTTTAGGGCTGCTGGGGTCACATCTTTAGCTCAGGCAACATGACTTCAGTGCTGAAGGTGCTCTGCTCCTCCAGGATGGTCATTACACCCACCCCCAGCATTAATTCAAACCATGTGTGGGGGCTGGCTTGCACATGTGGAGGCAACGTTGATTATATTTTATAGGAGTTATGTATTAAACTTTAGTCCCCAAACTCCTATCATTTTCCTAACAAGTTACCACCCTGTACTCACGCAATGCAGCAGGACTTCTGAAAGGAATATTCTGGGCTTTGACATGAAACTGCAGCGGCGCAACAAGAAGACAGACAGTCCATCCTTTGCTGTCCAAAATCTCCCCACGGGGAGAATACCCCTCTATTAACACTAACCCTTCAGTGACATTTTACCTGGCTGCATAAACCTCCCGCCACATTTCTGGCAAGCCCGTGTCACCCTTTCTCATCATCAGCTCCTCTCTGATGGTATAATTCAGGAGGAGCAGCGCTGGGTCCTGGCCAGGTAGACTTGGCACTCAGTGCCTGGCAGAGATGCAGGCTGAGCTGCCCGCTGCCTTCCCCGGCTCCAGCCTCGCCGCGAATGGAAATAAAAAGCAAACCAACACCCATCGCGGCTGCATCCGCGTATTGTGTTGTTCGGTTTCGTGTCACGGTTTAAAGGTTGACACGTTTGGTATCGGGAGGAGCTGCAATTAAGCGGTGCGCTTCTCTTTTTTTCCCCTCTCATTCCCCTGAGCTGGAAACCCAGCAGTTAAGCTCCAGCCCTGGTGAAGTTAATGGTGAAACTCCGACGGGGTTCAAGCAAAACTTCCCCCAAGATGTCAAGAAAGAAAGGGAAGAGCGAGCATACCCCAAGTCCACTTTCCCCTCCAGCCATCCATCTACCTAGACATTTATTTGATCTTCTGTCACTACAATATCCAAGTGTTTACAGCACACCACCATTCATGCCAAAGCTGAATGAAAATCCTTAATGGCGCTTACGTGCTGTGATGCACCACTGGCGCTTGTGGTCACCTCCGGCGCATACAAATGAAGAAGAGGGATCCTCTCGTCCCTTGCACTGACAATGCACATGGGGAAAGAGATTTGCTGAGGGCTCCCTGGGTACAGATTTGTGATCTCAGATGAATAATGGCTTAGTTTATTGGAAATTCGCTTTTCATTTTACTTCAATTAAGTGACCAGTGAAATCAATCACATACCTTCTGCAAACACTAAATCTTTCAGAGGGAAAATATTTATCAAGTCCCGAGCCACCAGCTTTAGCCCCCTTATCCCTCTAGCTCTCTGGACTTGCTTCGCAACATAGAGGAAAAAAAAAAGGCAAAAAAAAAAAGCCAACTTGACAAACTGGAACTTCAGAGGATAAAAAGCAGATTTTGAAGCAGCAATGAGAGTGCTCAATACAGAAACGTCCTGTGGACCTTAGCAGAGACAAAACCAGGTGGTTATAAGCATGCATCCAAGTGTCACTGACTCGACATAGCTGAGGATGAGCCCCTCTGCAGAGAGTTGCTATATTTAGTTATTTTTTAACATCCCCTGAGACCTCTACTGTAGGTATGAAACCCCTCAGGCCAGAAGATGGTTAAAATGAAAAGTTTGCTGTTTAATTCTGCAAGACTCTTCCGTATGGCACCAGTAGGAATCTGCCATCAGGGAGCTGAAGCAGAGATGCAACATCTTTGGCAGACTTGAAATAAACTGGGTTTGTCTCAAGCATCAGGTCATGGCAAAGTCTCATCTCATTATACCTCGCTGAGCCTAGCTCACAGTACAGCGGTCAGGGATGGACAGGTTGTCTTTGGCAATACCCACATCAGTATTACTGAGGATTTACACGTCTGTGCTGCCATTTCATCCCAAAGCTATTGCTTTTGCAAACCATAGGGATCCAGTTCCCATTCCACTTGCAGTTCTCATTTTCTGAGTACTGAGACACTGCAGGACCATCACCCACAGCCCAAACTGAGCTAAGTGGGGAATTTGCAGTTGCATCCTCATCCACAGCCAGATTTCCTTAATGTGGGATGGAGAAAGACCTGGCTTTCCTCTTCAGGCCCATGTCTAGCTATCCTTGCTCACATAGCCTGGGATTTTCTGCTGGATTTGGAAATGCCACCCATGAAACTGGTCCTCAGGAAAGTGTAGTGACTGCAGTCATCTGCCTGCTGGCAGAAGATAGCAGACTTCAGCTATCGTGCAACTCAGTCCCTGGAAGGACCTCTGAGGTATGTAAAGGTCAGAGGAAGGCCCTCCAAACTCCCTAGCACACTGGGGCTTAGATCCTCACTGCTAGCACCCAGGAAAGCAGCTGATTTATAATAATCCAGACACTGGAGATCCTTTTAAGGAGCTGCTGCTTCACTAGCTGGTTTTGCACCCTCCTCCCAAAGGTGCACCAAGAGACACCATTGAGTAACTTCTTGGCTGCATGGCAAAGGACAAAAACCTGAGCTGCAGACCTTGTCCTAAATGAGGCAAGTGCTTTACCTTGGCTTCCCAGGCACAGCGGTGGCATTGCAAGGTGAAAGTAAGAGTAGACTGCTCAGCAGAACCAGGGTCCCTCCTAGGACCACCAGGACTATGCCACAATGGAGGGATCTTCTGTGTCAAATCCTCCAAAAAAGTCTTTCGAGAACAGAGACATTTTGGTGAGGGAAGTCTTTCCTAGCAGCTATGTAACAACCTCTAATCAAATACAGCTGAGAGAAAATGGAAACATTTGGGGAGACCAGTGTGGACTAAGCAGAAGCATTAAAAAATAGCTGTCTCGGGAAACACCACGTGCAAACAACACCCAATTGTCCCATTGACCAATCCACAGGAGATCTGAGTGAAAACACAGTTCCCATCTCATAGGCAGAGATAGGCTGACTCCTACAAGAAATCCTCCGCTAGGGACTTGACCCAAGACATGGAAAGTCAGAGGGAGGTTGTCCTTCAATTTTAATTGGCCTTAGACTGGTTGCCATGCAGTCACTGTGTTAGACTGCTCACAAGGAGCTGGGGAGCACAGACCTGACCTGGGATACCCATCACGTGCCATGGTTTCTCCTGTCTCTCCCAACCGACCCATTCCTGGGATGTGGGATGGAAATGGTCAAGCAGAAAAGATCAGAGCCCTGGGAGGGACCAGCAGCCACCACCAGACAACACGCAGGCACCAAAGCTGTTTAGACATGATGGGACAGAGGCTGAATAAATCAATCCAAAACTGACTAGGAGAAGCTTGAGGGCAGGAACATGAGTTTAAAATGCTGCTCAGTGATCAGAAAGGGATTTCAGACAGGCAGAAATCAGCAGTACTGTATCAGAGAGAGCTGAAATATTTTGTTACACATGGGAAGACAAGGGAGCCAAGTCCTACCAGAGCTCCTGACCCAAGGTTGCAGCCTTCTGCAGCCCCACATTCCCATGGGATCTAAGTGACTCTCCTCTTGCTTGCTCTGTCCTAAGTTTAATGCCCCATCTCCATCCTTCCGCCCCCCACAACAAACCACTCTCATGGTGATTCCTTGCTTCATATGCCAGTGTGTAACAACCATATCCTCATTCCCCATCTCATAACACCCCTGGATCTATTCTCCTGATGCTAACACAAAGCTTTTTTCTCTCTAAGCAAAAAAACCCAATCTTGAGCCATTGGCATTAATATGTCAATCACAATTATGATGCCAGATGACAACCACTGGGCTAGATCTTCAAGAAATGAAAGCCCAAAAGCCACTCATAGAATCCTACCCCAAAATAGCCAGCTGACTCTGAGAGCACCTATCATGTCATGGCAAGTTTTCCACACAAACAGATCTTTGCTTTTTGGGTGCAGCCATTGCAAATGTCTTCTCTAAAACTGCTGGTAATGCACCCGCCAACTGCTTTCCACCCATGGTGAGATCCATCCAGGACTGTGTGTGACTGTTACCGCAGGCTTCCCCACCACACTGATCTAGACCCTGTGGAAGTCCATGCAAGTCTCCATGTAAGATTCAGAGTAGATTTGACATTATTGGGAAACAGTGAACACCTAGACTATATTCAACTGTGCACATGTTATTTTTGCCTCCAC
>NW_008825160.1:1914716-1943418 GCF_000699105.1 Pygoscelis adeliae
CCTTCACAGAGATATATATTAAAGTGCAGGGACAGAAAGAAGGGGTCACTTAGTGAAGATCCTAGTCTAAATCTCCTAAAAGTATAGTGAATCTCAGCCCTAGTTCACATGAGGACAAACCCAAATTCTCCCAAAGAGGTTTCCACAGATGGTCTTAAAGACCTTCACAACATTTCTATATGCTCCACTTAACACTCCTTCGTACACAACAGCTGAAGCACTGGAGAATATTATGACCCAGTGTTTTTCAGTCTGGTCTGTGGGCAACTTCTATAGCTGCACAAAAAGATGACAAAGAAAAATAGATTCATAGATAGATACTATAGGGAAAACTTTGTGTATGACATTCCTAATGAGAAAATGGTCAGGGTCCATAAATCCAAGAACTTTGAAAATGCCTACAGAGCAGTTAATACCACTCAAGCTGTTTTGAAAACCTAAGCTGGATTTGGCCAGGATGCTGAGTTTCATAACCTCAGTCTGCTGGCTTGGGCTGTGGGGCACTATTGATTTAAAACAACCATAAAGAGGTCAGGACTAATATTTTAACGGCTCTTGCTTAACATCATGCCAAAACACTAGTGCAATCCAGACTGCCTCACTCTGAGAAGCAAATGCCATCCACCCAGCTCTTGCACAATTCCAACTTCTTCCACTTTGGGGTTTTAAGGCTCCTGTTCAAATACTAACCTAGTCCAAACACTCTTAGCTTAAAGGTTACAGCAAAATTAATGCTTTGGGATCCCTAACTTCAGCTAAGTACACTGCTTCCAGCAAAACGGCTTGACTGAGGACCAAATAAATCCCTTGCACAACTCCACTAAAGCAATTCCAATGGGCAGAAAGACTTCAGAGAGTTATCTGGTTTCAGGACAAGGTCACCTTTTCATGCAAAAATCAGCAACTTTCTTGTGAATCTCATTTAAGTAGCAAGAGATTAACAATTCATTTCAATTCTTTATGGGTCTTCATTCTTTGTTTCCTGCAGACTGAGGTTCCGCCAGGCGTGTCCAGTTATGTGTTTTTATCGATGGTTATTGAGGTTTTTCAATTACTTCTGTGACATTTTTTGAAATACATTTGTATGTGGAAAGCACACGATATAATCCCATCCCAGCACTTTCCAGGCTGGTATCCTCTTATTGCGGAGCTGGGCTCACATCTCGGCAGTTTGTACAGCAGCTCTTCACTGCTCAGTCAACACATCCCTTAGTGCCATCCTATGGACGTGGTTATTGCTAGAATAACTCCAGATCTCTCTGCAGATGCAACGTAGGTTTGGATCAGAGATCTCAAAAGCATCCCTGTGCAGTGATGTCTTCTCTAAATGCCTTCGGAATCTTTATATTCATGTCCTTGTATTAGGACCCTTGCAATAATATTCCCAGGTGTGGTTATTCTGCCTCTTAACCCCTCCCTCCAATATTTTTTCTTTCCCAGCCTTTACTGCTTATTCTTTTTAAGAGTTTCTGAGACTGCAATTGTATTTTCTTTGAACAACCACACTACAGTACTAAAAGAAATCTCCTAGCATCTCTACACTTCTTGCTGCCAAGTGTTATCCCATGCTGGAATTTATGCAGAGAATATTAAATAATTAAAAGCTGTGTTGAACAAAGACCTTGCCTTGAAAGCAACGTTCCCACAATCTGTGCCCCCAGCTTCCAAGCAGCCCGGTAGTCTAGCCAAAGTGATCACTTCTTCCATCAAACTTTCTGCACACCAAGAAATGACAAATGAAACCAGACCTTGGCACTTTCCATTTTGCCTTGTTTCTCTGGGAAGAAACTCAAAATCTGCTGCAACTGCTCTACAAGATATCCGTACAAACCCCTGGATCCTATGCATGATCATTCCAAAACACAGTGCATTTCGTCCAAAGAACCAAATGTCCTCATGGAAACGACACAACTAGCACAAACCCACAACTCTACCACAAAATGAACTAAAACAGATCACAAACTGAACTGATGGGAGGAACATTTTTCACAGAAAAGAATCCTTCTCTGATTTTTCATTCCTGACTCTTGCTGTAAATTTATGAAATATCTTCAAAACCAATTTGGGGAACTAAAATCCCTGGTTCCACCGAAATTAAAGACCATGAACTACACTGAGCCATTGGTTTTATGGCCATCTACAGCTATGCAGATGGCATCCCCCTTCTGCACTGGTACTAAAAACATTTTTTCTCTCTCTCCCACTATGTCTGCGGACCTGCCTCCTCCACTAGTTCTACCACCCTTCTCGGCTTTTCAGATGCTAATTGCTTTTCTCACTAAATTGAAGGCTTAATTAGATTAAACGAAGAACAATAATTGTGTCTAACTAGTATTTAACTGGGATTTTGCTGTTTCTTTTGAGATCTCATGAAGAGATTTCTATACAAAACTGGGTGCCCATTTCTTTTCAGTTCTATCTGTTGATTCAATAGAAGATATTTTACTTCTTCTTGCAGACCCGACACACTCATATCCTTCCATCAGTCTGGATATAGCATCACCACAGCTAAATCCACATTAGTCATTTAAAAGATCATACATATATTGTTACTGTACCCACCACTTTTGTCTTTGGGTTGTTTTATATACAATGGAAGTGGATGCAACTAAATAATAAATTAGACACTTAATTGTCATTATCGCATTCAATATTTTACGGCACTTGTCACTGATGGGCACCCAAAGGTCCATCAGAGGGATTTCCTTAGCAATGTCAGTGAATTAAGGTTATTCTCCAATAAATTGAACACAAACACTAGTGGCAGAAGGGTTACTGGTGAAACAGCCAAACCCTGAAGGTCAAGACAGCCATGTTCCTGAGCAGACCAGTTCAAATAGCTTCACCCCTCACCTCCACGTTCAATGTCTGGATGCAGAAGGTATCTCAGACATTTATACAGTTGAGATGCATGCTGGCTGCAGCAGTTTTTCTATGTAAGCCACAGCAGTCCTGTCTTTGGCAAAGCCTGGCAGAAGCTAGAAGCTACTTTCTGACTCAGACAGAGACAGCCACATCCCTCTTTGATGCTGCCTCAAATTTTAATTGTTAATAAGGAAACCAGCAGCTGGCTGAGGTCCTTCCTGACTCTTTTCCCATCCCACTTCTGCGTACTTAGGACTATACTGAACTTGGCAAGAGCCCCTTGAGGGAGGAATAGACATTGTTTAGGATCTTCCTTTAAGAAATCTGCAGGGATTAAAGGTGGTACTCTGAACAATGCAGGACATCAACAAGATGCCAGTGCTTCTCCCAAACAAAAAAGTCATGGGGGGGCTTTTTCTTTGCAGAAGTCCGCCATACTTCTGTGTCTGGTCTGTAACACTCTGTGTAACGCCTTCCGACAAATAGTTCTAGAAATGGGATACCGTGGAGAACCTGTTTTCTGCCAGAAGGGTTTGCTGGGGAATATGAGTGAAAGGAGATAGGAGTATTATTCATGCAAGCTGAAACAGGAGCTGAAGAAGTTTAAAACCTCTGGATAATCAAAATTAGATTAAATTCTTGGTGTAGGACCCGATTCAAAAAAATTGTAATTATAATGGATCGCTATACAGAAAAAGCATTTTCTTACAGGGCTCTTTTATCTCGAAAGATCCCCAAGTCACAAGTGGCATGTGGTTTTCTCCAGTATGGGATGCAGTGAATGCATGATAAACCTTGCACATAAGACAGATTATTTTCTATCCGAGAAGAGGGAAAGCAGGAAGCAGAACAAGGAGAAAGAGACTGCAGTTTGGCTAGGACACGTGGGCTTATCTTTCCCTGCTCTCAGTGCCTGCAGATCAAATCACCAGGTAGCTCCACAGTATCTTGAGCAGATGTATGAGAGTCAAAGAGAAATCACCACAAGTATATATAATGTACCCTGCCCACAGGGCAATATACCTGCCTGGCAAATTTAACCTCTTGCTTCCTCCAGAGGTTTTTATAGGAAGGCAGCTGGACAGTTATCAAACACACCTGACTTTGGTCAGCTATGAGACCAGACAGGGAAAACAGTGACTCCAATTCACACTAAAGCCGCCTTACTCTGCCCAGTGCTCTAAAACAGATATAAAAAAGATGTAAATATGATGAACATCCACCCCAGTCAATCTCTGTCCTGTTATCCGGAACAGGGTAAGGTGGCCTCAGTGCAATAAGGGATGAGACACTCAAAACCGAGAATAATTCCCTGAGCAAAACTCTCATCGTCTCTTTCTCTACTTGTTTTGTACTTAAACATCTTGTCAGCTTTTTGTTCAACTAACTCACAGCGAAGCCCCTGGTCCTCACACTGGCCCAGAGGACATCTGCCTTTCCAAAGCAGACCGATGGACTGGGAGACGGATGGTGTGCCTACATGAAAGCAGATCTCAGCAAAGCCATTTTAGAAGGCTGTGCTCCACACTGGTTTCCTCCACAGGACAAACCAGACTTGCCACCTCTCCCTCCTGTGGTCTGGAGCAGCCAGTACTTGTTTACAAAGTTTGTGCAGTTTTGCTTAATTTAGAGCAGGCTCTTCTGGTGAGTGTCACCAGTTCCACTTGGCTGGCTTTGATGAGCACAATGTGACTGCTGGGAACTGAGACAACCCTTTCAGAGCACTGTTTCTTTCTCTCCCTGAAGCATCTTTCGGGTAGAAGGAGGAGAGAGGAGCAAATGCTGTCAGATCGAACAGTACACAGTCATTTGCAAACTGGCGTCAGGAATGGGTCACTGCCTGAGGCCTGAGTGACCAGAGGCATTCAAGTCCTTGCTTGACAATAAATAGCTTAAAGAAAAGAACGTTTTCATCTTCAGAGAAATCGGTGATAACTCCAAGTCAGATGCTTCCAGAGACAGCAATACTCCCTGTCCCTAGGACAGTTAAAACAAAAGTTTCATCTTCCCTGTTTAAAGACTGTTTGAACCAAGGCACAGAAAATGAAAAGATTTTCCCCTAAATCCCACAGACTTGGTAACCAACACTCAAACAGAAACCCCGCCTCCTACTGTCTGCCTCATCCCTCACTGTTTCACATGCCTCTTTTTACATTGTCTTTATAAAGGCACCATCATGCTAAACGTTTGACATGTTGGCACTGGCAAGGTCAATGGCTCCAAATCTCATGTCTCGCATGTTCTTTACACTTGTCCTTAAAGAGGAAAGGCAAGAAACTCAGCTAAAAGCAAGGATGCAAATCTTACGTTCAACACAGTGAGCGGTAACAACCCACATGCCTCTGCCTTCCCTGGCTATCTGTGGTGTGCTGCAGCCATGCCCTGCCTATAGAAACACAGATTGTTGCTCCGCTGTGGCACTCGTATGTCCTGTACTTGCAGCATCAACTGCAGACTCCCTTTGCTCTGGGATCCCATGGATCCCATCTGGCCAACCAGATGGATCCACCCGGCTGGCCAGATCTTTGTCCTGCTGCCCAGATTAGACCAGTACATGGGGCCCCAGCGTGAACAACAGGTCATGCTGTTGTTCTCCTACGACAAAGCAGTATCTGGGCTTTGTAGGGTCTCTCAGTCAATCCTCCTCCACCACAGGAGCTCAGGCACAGCCTCATCACATGACCATGTTTGGTCTCCTGGTCTGAAAGAGAAGAAACTTCAGAGGTTTGCAAGACTGGATAGTTGGAACCTGTGTGATATGAGCCAACTTAGGAACAAGTCTCCATGAGAACAGCTCATGGAAGCAGTGGTGTGGAAGGGAAGGATGCTGGCAGGAGATATCAGCAGCCCCCTGAAGACGGAGGGACCACTAATGAAGAGAAGAAATATGTCAAGAGCCAAAGTAAAAAAAACATCAGAGGCCACAGCTGTAGGCTGGGGACCTATTTTGTTTTGAAAATCTGTCCACCTCTGCTGACTTGATTAAGGAGTATTAATTAAGTGGTGGAGAGCACCAGTGAATGTACTGACCAAGGTTTGACCATCATCTGCAGAAGAACAAAACCTGACATGAATGCTTTGGGAAAAAGGGGATACAGCTGGAAACCAACATAGTCCTGCCCTGTGGCACTTTGACAATAAATAGCTTAAAGAAAAGAACGTTTTCATCTTCAGAGAAATCAGTGATAACTCCAAGTCAGATGCTTCCAGAGACAGCAATACTCCCTGTCCCTAGGACAGTTAAAACAAAAGTTTCATCTTCCTTGTTTAAAGACTGTTTGAACCAAGGCACAGAAAATGAAAAGATTTTCCCCTAAATCCCACAGACTTGGTAACCAACACTCAAACAGAAACCCCGCCTCCTACTGTCTGCCTCATCCCTCACTGTTTCACATGCCTCTTTTTACATTGTCTTTATAAAGGCACCATCATGCTAAACGTTTGACATGTTGGCACTGGCAAGGTCAATGGCTCCAAATCTCATGTCTCGCATGTTCTTTACACTTGTCCTTAAAGAGGAAAGGCAAGAAACTCAGCTAAAAGCAAGGATGCAAATCTTACGTTCAACACAGTGAGCGGTAACAACCCACATGCCTCTGCCTTCCCTGGCTATCTGTGGTGTGCTGCAGCCATGCCCTGCCTATAGAAACACAGATTGTTGCTCCGCTGTGGCACTCGTATGTCCTGTACTTGCAGCATCAACTGCAGACTCCCTTTGCTCTGGGATCCCATGGATCCCATCTGGCCAACCAGATGGATCCACCCGGCTGGCCAGATCTTTGTCCTGCTGCCCAGATTAGACCAGTACATGGGGCCCCAGCGTGAACAACAGGTCATGCTGTTGTTCTCCTACGACAAAGCAGTATCTGGGCTTTGTAGGGTCTCTCAGTCAATCCTCCTCCACCACAGGAGCTCAGGCACAGCCTCATCACATGACCATGTTTGGTCTCCTGGTCTGAAAGAGAAGAAACTTCAGAGGTTTGCAAGACTGGATAGTTGGAACCTGTGTGATATGAGCCAACTTAGGAACAAGTCTCCATGAGAACAGCTCATGGAAGCAGTGGTGTGGAAGGGAAGGATGCTGGCAGGAGATATCAGCAGCCCCCTGAAGACGGAGGGACCACTAATGAAGAGAAGAAATATGTCAAGAGCCAAAGTAAAAAAAACATCAGAGGCCACAGCTGTAGGCTGGGGACCTATTTTGTTTTGAAAATCTGTCCACCTCTGCTGACTTGATTAAGGAGTATTAATTAGCCAAGTGGAGAGCACCAGTGAATGTACTGACCAAGGTTTGACCATCATCTACAGAAGAACAAAACCTGACATGAATGCTTTGGGAAAAAGGGGATACAGCTGGAAACCAACATAGTCCTGCCCTGTGGCACTTGTCTGTCTCCCTCTCTCCCTCTTCCTCTCACCAAATACTTAAGAAAACCTCAGAAAACTGGTCTCCTTTTCTGCCCTCTGGCAGACTGTATTTCCTCTTTATTCACAATGACTGCAATTGTATTATTTCCATAACAACAGACTGTGAGATCAGAGAGCTGCAGATGATGGGTTGGAAAAGGAAATCAACCAGGTAGACGGTCTTAACCTCTCTGTGTTTCTTGCATGACGGATGGGACTTCTCAGGAGAAGCAACACCTAAACTACTAATGTCACTAGAGCCACACCAATATACTTCAATCAAGACCCCAGCTCATGCTCACAAACACCTAAGGAAGGAGTGGGACAATGTGCAGCCTTTCTGCAGCTGATGACAGGGCTAGATGAGGAGGTGGACTCTGCCATATACAAAGGCTGTTGTTTATCAAACCCTTTCTGCATGCACCAAACGTTAAGCACACTCTAATTTGTGTCACAGTGAAGTCCATTGTCCTTATGTAAAAGGTGGAGCAGGTCAGCATCTCCCCAGAAAGTAGTAAAGAGCCTCTTTCTCTGGAGTGGCAGGGCAGGATTTGTGGTGCATGCAGGCGGGGAGAGCATACAGCAGGAGTGTCCACCCCAGCTCAACGGGTTGCAGAGCATCAGTGGTCTTTGAGGGAATGGTAAGTGACAGGAGAGGATGTCACCTTGCAAAGCAAAAGCAGCCTCAGTCCTCTCCTGCTATCATTTTGTCCCTTTTTATTCAAGGCTTTGAAACAGCTTTACATTGCCACTGGGGGAGAAGGGAAACGGGGAGAAGAGATGCTGGCAAGAGCAATCACCAGCCCCTAGAAGAGGCAAGGAGCACTAATGAACAGAGGAGAACATGCCAAGAGCTGAACTAAAAAGCATCAGAGTTCATAGCCAGAGGGAGGGGAGCTATTTTGTTCTGAGAAGCTGTCCACCTCCGCTGGAGTGAGCAGAAACAGTTGTCACTGGCTCCACGAGCAGAGACGGGAGGTGCTGAGGGCTATTTTCTGACTTGTCCGCAGTCACGCAGGACAGACTCATGTAGGAAGCACAGACCATGTTGGCTATGTCCCCCCTTCACCTTCATACCTAACATGGACAGAAAGAGGACACCCCGAGGACAGACAGGTCAGGTGGAGCAGCCTGGCTGACAAGGTGTCACTAAACCAAGTGTGGATATGGCTCTAAAAACCAGTGGTCATGGCAGCAAATGCTCCTGGCTCTAAGGTGCAACCACATGATACCAGCACCCATGTAGCAGGGACCGGGCTCACAGGGCACCTTGGGACTTCAACCAAGGTGGCTCCCCATGACATTGGCCAGCAGAGAGCCACGGATTGCTCATGAGCGAGTTAGTCGTAGTGTTAGGTTAACAGTTGGACTCGATGATCTTAAGGGTCTTTTCCAACCTAAATGATTCTATGATTCATGCAACAGGCTCTGGCTCTGCTTAACACTTATGCAGAAGCAGAATAGACCGTTTTTCATCCTAATGCATTCCCAGTCAGAGTTTTCCCCAGCAAATACCAAACAGTCACAATTAGCTTGAAAAGAAAAATATCTCTAAGACGCATCCGGTCAGAGAGATGACTGGCTATTTTGTGGCTTTCATTTAGGGACTGGGCAAGGGGGGCGGGGATGAGGGATGTTTTTAATAGCTAATTAGATAGCTTTCTCAAGCAGTCATTAAAATCTGCTAATTATCCCATGGTCTGAGTAAGAAGAAGAAATTCTCTCCCTCCGGATTATTCCGGCGCTGGTGAAAAATCTTCAAGGCCAACAACTTGTCACTTTCGAACTTTGAAATTAAATCCAAGGAATTAACCTCACATTGGGATTTTCACTGCATCATTTCTGCCTTGCAAATGCTTCCTAAGCAATCAGAGGTGAGTGGGCTTCCCGATGAGCTACACCTGAAACAGAGGCTTTTAAATGGCAAAGTGATGTAGGTTATAAGGGTTACTGGTCTTTGTGTCAGAGTTTAATATGGGTCTGGAAGAGCAGACGAAAGAACAAGCATTGTGATGGAGCTTGGCAGCATTTGCACTAGCACCAGCAGTGTCTGCTGGAGATGTGACTATCAGCTCAGCCCATTTGAGCTGTGTTTCTGCGATACAGGAGATACTCAACTGAGTGGTTTGATTCAGGGGTCAATGTTGTCCCAGCAAGATCCAAGAAGATGGATACTCTGCACCTCTGCTCTGGTAGGCAGCCCTTAGCCACAGACAGCTTGACAACAATCTTGAATAATCTATCATTTTGTGTTAGTGCTGAACATCTGACAGCACGGATACAGCTTAGTCCCTCTCATGTAGTGCTCGTGGTAGTATTGACCTGTGCAGTCTAGTTAAAGCCAGAAAAACTCAGGCTCCTTGGAAATATTGGTGCAGAGCCTCTTGGAAGCTGGTTCTGAGTCCTCACTTTAAATCAAATTAGTCATTCAATATATCTTAATCACATGAAGGATTTCCCTTTTGAGCTCTGTGTTGTTTATAAAACGCCATACTTTAACGCTTACAGCACTCCTGTGAGACAAGACAACAGCTGAGCATCAGGAAGTTCATGCCAGCATTTGCAGAAGGGCCTCGTTCACTGCCCTGGATTTTGGATCATTAGGAGCCAAAAGGCTGTGTACCCCAAAGATTATATGATGTCAGCTGAAATCCCTTTTGACTCTGGAGAAAAGGAACATCCCCTTGTGGGAACCCCCAGAGTAGGCAGCCCTCCTCAAAGCTCTCCTGATGTCCTTCAGACACAGAGGATGGCATCACTGAGCTAGCACGGGGTTGGCTCGAGTCTCCTTATCAGCTCATGCAAAAATTAACTCTGTCCCAATGAGGAGCGGGGCTTGATGACAAACCCTGGTGAATGTATTGCCTCATTAGCTTACACCTACAGACAGCTCTGAATGCTCATTTTAAAGGTTGCAACCTATTTGCCAGCAGTTTCAATGACACGGTAGGGAGAGACATAGAAGAAGGGAGTCACTACTGGCTAAGGAATCCCCATATGGATTTGCAGGATGGAGTTGAGAGCAGCCTACGAGGGTTGCAGGACCACTAGCAATCAGACTGGAGCCACAGAAGCAAAGCATAGAGTATTTGATGGGTTGTTAGAATCTTTCACAAGGACAAACTGAGCCAGCAAAGCTTATTCATCACAAAAAATAGCGTATTGACTTAGAGTCCCCAAAGAGAAAGGCATGAAAACAAGCAAACAAATAAAAACATTGCTCCTGAAAAAAAACTTAGGATTTCTACTGTGTAAAATGAGTTGCAAATCCCCAGACAGCTGGGGAATTTCGGTAAACAGAACAAAACCAAGGTCCTACTTAGGAACCTAGCTGGAAGAGAGGAGCTGGAATTTCCCAACTCTGAAGAAAATTACTCTGTATTTTTTTATAGCAGAGTGTATTAATTACTCTGTAATTTTTTATAGCAGTGTCTCAAGCAGAAGTCGAGACACTGATCTTTCTCACAGACGAGGACTGATTCTTCCCATATTCTCCATAGCCTCTGTTTGCTGCACTGAGGCAGAGAAGGAACAAGTATCAGCTCATTAGCACCTTCTTTTTGCAGCACCCATGAGTTCCATTTGACTGCTCAGCTCAGGAAACCTGAGGAGATCATGACATGAGGGGGTACGGCTGCAGGCCGGAGACGGCTTCATCACCTGAGAGGCAGAGCAAGAACGGTACTCCCTCACAGACAACGAATCGAGACAAAAGGTAGAGTGAGGGTATCTCTGGGAGCAGCAAAGCAAATGCAGAGCCAACCCCAGGGAAGGCTTGCAAGGCAAAGCACAAAAAGGCTTTGAGCAGCCATCACGTGGATCACCTGGGGCAGAAGAGAGAGCAGGTCAATGCTCTGTGAGACCATGGCTGCTCACCTCGCCTCCTCTCCTTCAAGCTCCCCAGCAGAACCAGGGGAGCTGCACGAGGGGCTCCAGACTGTCCCCAAGCAGTGTGACCAGCAGCCCTGCCAGCATCTCCGAACAGGCATTTGGGGACGTCATTTAGAATGCTCCAGCCCCGGGCTTCAAATGGTCCATCTGTTTGTTTGCAGTCAACGTGCAATGGTCCTCAGAGCAGACCAGGAGGAGAAATCAGCTTTGGTGCTGCCTTCTGCAGAAGGAAATAAGGTCTGCAGGGAGCAGGGGCCCGGGGGGAAAAGGGACCTGGAGGAGCTTTAACTATGAAAGACATAAAAGATCCCAGCCATAAAGCAAGGAGAGGGATGGAGGGACAGCAGACCAGTAGAGTGGTGCAAGGGTACCTAAACATGGGTGCTGATTCAGGTGAGCTGGTTTCTGTTTAAATCTTTTTATTCAAGGCTAGGCCTGGAGTGTAATTCAACGTTCTTCATTAATGTGTGTGACCAATTCGGCACACTTCTGAAACGTGGGTGACCCAGGAGAGTTCTTGTAGGCCCACGGACTTTCTAAAACGGGCTGGTAAGAAGAGGAAGGGAGAGAGCTTGTTGAATTCTCTCTCTCTCTTTTTTTAAATACTCGATCAACCTGCAGGCTGAGAAAACAATAAAAAAATATAGACTCCATTAAGCTACTTAGAAGAAAAATCACTGCCTCTGGATCATTGAAGCCTGCCAATTTTCTGCCAGTCGCACTGTATTTGTTCTAGTCTGAGAAAGAAAGGAGGAGAAAGGGGAAAAAAAAAAAAGACTAAAAACAGAAGAAAACAACTGTGTGAAGCACACCGAAATAACATGAGTTGCTCTGATTGGTTTTCCCGGCAGCTAGTCCTTGGATTGTGTTCTGCAGAAGAGAGAAGAACATAATGCAAATATGTAATGAAAGCAAAGCAAATACGCACCTCACAAACACCCCCCTCAAAAAAAAAAAAAAAAACCTGACATGGAGGGAGAATAATTTGTCTCTTCATGAGGTACATGTCCCTGAAGGCAGTGTTTGCAGCTGGGAAGGAGGTGAGATTTCCTCCCAATTCACACCAGCTCCCTCCACTGCTGTGGCAGGTGAGGATTCTTCCAACGTCCTCATGTTGACACCAGCCTCTGCATCCCAGTGCCATGTGTGGTTGAGGTCCTGGCTTAACCCCGGCTTAGTGGTTGGTGCAGGGGAAAAACATCTCCCTTAGCATCACATTTTCTAGTAGAACATCCACCAATGACTTCTCTGAGGATGGTCTTCTGCAATCCGCTGTGAGGTGGTCTTGCCTGTTTGTCTGAGAGACGGGACCTTCTGGCAGTGTCTGAAGTACCACGGACATGCCACCGTGTACAGAATTGCCACCCACCCCAAAAGGCAACGGTATGCCTAAAGATAGTCCAGAGAACCGTGACAAGAATGATCAAGGTCATGGCAAAAATTTGCTCATGAAGAGGGATTAGCAAGGGCTCCGAGACTGTACATTTCAGAGAGGAGATGAATGTGAAGGGATGATAAAGGTACATTAGAAAATGATAGAGGGATCTTTTGTTCTTTCTGCCTCATAACACAAGAAAAAGAACAATTCCACAAGAAAAATTGAATTAAAAACGGGGAAATATAAAGCTGATACAAGGAACTGCTTTTCCCCTGTGCTGTACCATCATGGGAACTTTTGGGGCAAAGAGCCTACGGAGCCAAAGGAAGAAGCTGATGTATTTATGCAGCCTACAACAACAGCCACTGCTAGGGGAATGGCCAGTAGGCCACCCTACATGAAAATACCTGCCAGCCACCTAGTTGTGTGCCTGCCAGCACCGAGCAAATCCAAGATACATTCAGGAGATAGCAAAGGGTGCTTCTTCAGCCTTTGACAAAACTGAGTCGCACTCTTCAGGTTCATGCAAAAGCAAATCCTTTGCCCAGACCCACAGCAGCAGCTCACGGTGGTGCGCGTCTGGGAGAGCGGCACACAGGGAGACATTTGCTAGGAGCTGTGATTCATCTGTTTGCCATTCCCTCACCCCTGGTACCACCAGAGCTGCAGAGATTATAGGAGATAAGGGTAGAGAGGACTGTGCCAGGGGCCACATCCAGCCTGCAAATCACCCGCCAAATCATTCCCTAATGCACGGTATAGCTCTCAGATGGGACCAAATCACAGTCTGTACGTGACACCATATTTCCCGAACTTTCTCCTGCCTCTTGGTGTGTTCCCAGCAGAGAAGAAAAGAGCCCATCTCCCTCCGTGAGCCAGTGGGGACAGTGACTGCTGGCATTACGTGCCAGAAAGCATGTGATGAGTTGTACAGTGCTGCAAAGGAAGCAGGGCTGCAACAGGGTAAGGTCTGCAACCTTGGATGGAGATCACTATACACTCGAGAAGAGTCAGCTGCCATCAATGTCGATCTTTTGGCTGATGCAATGACAGCTGGGTTTTTTGTTTTCCGTTTTTTCCTACCTTAGTTATACTGGGTACAGCCTCCTCTGGTAGAAAAGGACGGTGGCAGGTAGGACCGGAGGAGATAACAGCACTGACAGGTCCGAAACACCTGGGCTGCAAACCACCACTCCAAGATATTTCCTTCTAGCTCTATCCAGGCAGATTGCTTTTGCAATACGGAAACAGATCACTGCAGTGACCTGCAGTCCCTCCTGTAACGTGTCACCATGGGGGTTCACACTTTGCCTACCCTCCTAGCCCTCAGCCCCTATTTACCTCCAGGCATGGACTGGATGATTTCTCCCAGGAACCAGGAGGAACCAAGGACAGAGGTAGGTGGCCACCCTTCTTTCATCGCTAAACTTCCACTGCTTTCCAGCTGCTCCTTCTGGCTATTTCTCATCCACTCCTGCCCAGAGGTGGCTGGAGATTGCCACAGCTCAAAACCCTCAAATTCCTGCACAAGCCAGAGATGAACCACACTGCCTGCAGCCTCCAGCTCCTGGTCCTTACAGCCCCATCTCCTCAACCCCACTCACCCCACAGCAGTAAGGAAACCTGTGACCCGATTCTGCGGGCAAGCCTCAGGCAGCGTTTCTCCTCTCCATCCCGGAGAGCTGTGCACAGAAGCCAGAGAGGCTGGCCAGCTGGGACACTGCTGGCAGCGGCAGCCTGCAGGCATGCGGAGAAGTCAGCGGTGATGGAAAAACAGCAGAACAGCACTGGGTTTGGAGGAGGAGAGGACAGCTCTGATAAATTCCGCCTCCCCCCTCGATTGCCCCTGCTCGGTCAGCGACTTGCCGAGCTCCCAGCTGACAGCGCTGTCGGAACACGGGGCCCCAGATAGAGATTAAGCACCCGGAGACTGGGATGAGGATGGCAAGTCAGCGCCAGCATCCAGGGGCGACCCAACTCCTCCTCCAGTGCCTGGCGCTGATCTCCCATGATGAACAGGGTCTGCTTTCTGTAGGGGTGCCTCCCGTCCCCAAAGCTAGCACTGCTCATCGCAGGGGTCGTGATGCTGCTGTTTGGGGATCACACTTTGTGGGATGCACGTCGCCCCACAGACATCTGTTCTCCCTCCCTGCCATGGGAAACCGATGCTCAGACTTTATGCCTGGAACATCAGGGCTTGTTTTGGCCTTCTCTAGACAAAAATAATAGCAGCAGTCCTACGCTCCCCCCTTCCCACTGTGCTGGCAAAAGAGGACTGTCAGTGAAAGAAGAGCAGAGGGTTATTAGACCAGGTCTCTGCTGGATCCCCAAATACCTGCGTGATGCACATCATTGCAAAAAACCCTCACCCACATGGGGAGAGTGCGGTGGGTGAAGAGCAGCAGACATTTGCAGAGAAAATGAGAGTCAACATAACAACAACTGGCTTCTGGGGAGCTGCACCCTGCAGTTCCCCTGAAACCAGCTGCCAAATATGAAGAAATCTCATTGCGATATCTCACCCCCAGGCCCCTCCTTCTGCCCTGCACAGTCACCCCCAAATGCAACAAACTAAACTTCCCCCCTTTTTCTTTTATTTCTCCCCCCCGCAAGCAAACAAACAACTCAGTGCCAGGGGAAGAAGACCACAGTGTCTCCCGGCGATGGGCAAAGCCCCCCCATGAGGGTTCAACCTGCGTCATTCGAGTACTGGAAAAGAGGAAAACAGCAAAGCTCTCGGGGAGGAGAGGTGTGCCGGGGATGGGGGAAGGCTTGAGATTTCTTGAATGTAATACAGATCACATATGCATGAGCCTGAGTGAGACATCCCCTGCCAGCGCCTCCCGGCCTGGCAGTGGTTCAGGTGTCCCCTCGATTCAGGTCCTGGCATCCAAGTCTCCACTGTGGATTTTTTTTTTTTTTTTTTTTTTTTTGCTTTCTTTTTCCTTCCCTTCTCCCTCTCCCTTTCTGGAAAGCGTTGTACTACGCTGGCAGCCTGCCATGTTCACGTCTGCCTCCCACTTCATCCCCGTCTGCCATTGTTTCCAATCAGTTTAGGAAACAGCGCTGAGAACAATTAGAAAAGATAACGAGGAAGAATTACATAATTACAGGCCACCGCATCCAAAGCATTTTCCCAGGCTGAGCTCTGCCTGAGGGAGGGAGAGGGACTTAACCACACTCTGTCTTTGCCTTAACTTGACTGTCTTACCATCATCGTCACAAGATACCTGGAGAGAGGTCCCTTCTGCAGCTGGACTCTGCAAGCTGCCACAAGAAAGGGTTTCACCCAAAAAGATAGTTGTCCTGGGCTTGGGAGAGAGGAATATCTTTCTTTCTCCCGTGCCTTATCTCCCTGGGGGAGGTTTCAGACTCAGCCCTGCCCAGCTGTCTCCCTGGATCACATCTGAGCAGCAGACTTCACGGACGGCAAGAAGGAAGATGCTCAAGGAATTAATCTGCTCTCGAGGTCCCCAGTGAGGCTTATGCAATAGTCCCCAGCTAAGTGAGGCTCCGATGTGCCAGCAGAAAGATATCACGAAACTACAAGCAAGCGAAGACACCGAGAGCAGCTCCGCACACTGGAACAAATCTGTGCCTGCAGTACGTGCACTCCCCTACCAAAACCCCTGTCCCTCCGACCAGACCTCCTTGCTGCAAGGAGCTGCGGTTCTGGTTCTGTGCACACATCTGTAGCTAACACAGGTTATACACCTGAGCTCTCCTCTACCCCTCTCGTCAAAGTCCTGCTTGATATTGCACCCGTGTGGCCCAGGCCACCCATTATTTCAGTATTTTTCCAAATTACCTGCACAGCGCTGTTGTGACACCGGAGTCCAGGTTTCTCCAGGTGGCTCAGAGATGAGGCCAGGAAACCCAGCGCTGAATGACTGCTGTTTGCGTTGCTAAACACCTGCCTAATTTCACCTATCCGATTCCCTCATCCCTCCCCGTACAACAGGTTCACCACCTGCCACCTCTTGCGTTAGAGCTACCAGAGAATATAATGACGGGAAAGGAGACGTTTACCCAGGAGAGCACTGTCTTGAATGCTTTTCTTTGGCGGATTTCAAAGCGATTCTCCTATCATCATCCTCGTGTGGCTGGAGGCAGGGACCGCTATGTGATGTGATATTTGATCTGGCTTCAGAGAAGCTCTAAGCTCACTGCATCTTCCTTGCCATACGTGCCGGGGTTGATTTGCTGCTCAGCCATTATTTCTGGGAGCAGAGAAGCATCTTCAAATTTAAGAATCCACTTATTTGGCCGTAAGCGACTCTTAACAAACATCAGAGTAATTAAAAATCTCCCAAAAGCATGAGATCTGGGAAATGCCTTTGATATTTGCTCTGACTACGAATGCTCTCTCATCCTGACTCAGTGTGTCACAGATGTTAACTGTGAATTCCCCTTCATTCTTTAACCTCCTGAGCTCAGCAAATTCACCATTACCACGTCCTTCCTGATCTAGGTGTAATTCAGAGCTTTTGAAATTAAACCCCTTTCATGACACCTTTGATTGAGACATTCCTGCAGAAGGACTCTAGGGCTTCTCCATTCCCTTTTAAGATGCAATGAAAGTCAGAGACTGTCCAAGCTTTGCAGGAGGGCTTGAAATTTGAAAATCGGGCATGGGAAATAGCACACAATGCATGGATGTACAGGCGTTCATACAAACTTGGAATAGGAGCAAAGGGGCTGGAGCAGCGGCTTCTCGGAGGTTCCTTCTCCAGGCTGGCTGATGGCCTCCTGCGCTCCCCGCTTATCAGGTCTTGCTGGGCAGGTGAAGCCCTAAGAGATCCTTGTACAAAAATACCCATTCGATCATTTAAAATAAATCAGACAGTGCAACCCAAGCTTGGGGAATTACACAGATAAGTGACACAGACATTTCCAAAGTAACTCATCTGAGATTCATCATCACAGTGAGTATTCAGGCCTGGATTCATATCACATAAATTTAAGGTAACTTAGGAAATTAGTCACCCGATGTTGCTGCATCAGGCAATGAGATGAAGAAGGCACCTTTGGAGAGCAATTCAGATCTAAGACAGAGACAGACCACCTCTGGACATGCTAATGGCTCTGCATTGCCAGTGAAAGCCCAAGCGTGGGCAGGCAGCTCAGTTAGGTATCTAAAGTAGGTGGGACTATGTTTCTTGAGGACGTGGTTCTCAACCATTGCAATGATCAATCTGCAGGGATTTGCAGTATGCTTAACTGGGAGGGGACCAGTCCTGCTGAGGAAGTCTGGACTGGGACACAAGATGCATTGCTCAGTGAGTGAAATTATCAGCATCTCCATGTTTTTTAGATAGTCCGTGGAAGGTTAGCTTGGATTTCAGAGAGGGCCTAAACAACAACTCAGTCTGGACACTCCGCTTTGAAATGACGACATTAACCAGCCTGTTTTGCTGCGTTCCCATCCAGAAACAAAACTTGAGTAGTCACACAAATTTGGAGATGCTGTTGGGAAGAACTTTAGAACAGGACTGAATGGACAGCCTGTGTTTAGGGTTCCCCAGGCCAACTCCAGATGCAATAACATGCTCAAGCTCTTGCAGGGAAGGGTTTCACATGCAGAATTTGAAGCACTTGGGATGAGTCTGGGAAAGAGCCACGGGACTTCCCAGGGAGGGGACAAAAGCAAAAGTGGATGAAACACACACAGGGAGGAGTCTCTGTTTATGAATATGCCTCTGTGATTGAAAAGAAAACACAAAACAAAACAAACCAGGAGGACGGTAAAAATTAAAAAAACAATGTATGAATGTGGACTGAATGATCTATAAGGAAAATGTTCCTCAGAGCTTTGCACCAGTCATACAGCTCTTTAACACAGCTGCATATTAACAACTATCACAGAGGCAGGGGTTTTTTTGCATGCACTTGAGCAAAATGAAAGCCCCGCTCTCAAGGAAGGGAGGCCCGGGAGGGGTGGGGGAAGGAGGAAGGGGTCCATTTTTGTCCCTCCGGAGCACTCCTATGGCACTCACTTGATTTCCCATTGTTCAAAAGATGGCTTCCCATCATTGCCACCTTTCCCAAGCTTAGGGAGGTGATGGGGACAGAGTCGTTAGATTAGATGAACACCCCATGGAGGGACCTCCCTGGTGCGGAGCCCTTCAGATGCTAAGAACATCCCAGTCGGGTACCTTTGGGAGGAGGATTTCCCTGGGATATTCGCCACTGCTCCCTTTGGTGACCAGTACCCTGCCAACATTGTGACCCACCAGGGTCCATCCAGACCCCACTCTGCCGGGATCTCTAAAAGCTCTGCCCTATTGCTGGACCATCGGAGAGGGCCTCCCACTTGAACAGCCCTCCCTGAGCTGAGCAGTTCCTCTTGGTGCCTTCCTGGTCTCAAGGGCCCATCTGCACCGCATCACCCCAGGAGAGCAAATCTCCAACAAAACAAGAGCAAAAAAAGAAACATTGAAGGGGGGAGAGGAAGGAAAAATGGTTTCAAAACCTGGACACATCAAGAGACTGTTTCCATGGCAACCTCTCGTTCCTACAGCAGCTCAAGCCTGTTTTAATCAGTGGCAGCATTTGCCAATAAAGTCTCCTGGGGTCCGCACTTCCTTCCTGTGTATCTGCACCGGGATGGATGGGGCCATGCATCCCCAGCGGCAGGGGACACCTTTGGGAAATGATGGTGATTATTTTTTTCCATGGGGCTTCGGTAGCTGGAGCCTGCTGTGATACGTACCCCGTGCCATGGAGGGGATGCAGGGCAGTGCTCTGGGCACGCACACCTCTGCCACCATCCTTACACCCGCTTCCCCTTCTAGGAAATCTCAATCCAAGCAGTTTCACAGCCTTCTCGACCTGCTGTCAGCAAGCTTAGCCCTTGGTGGCTTGCAAAGCTGCCCCAAAACCTGTGAGCTGCCAGTGCTGCCTGCAGACATCAAACCATGGTGGAGGTAGGAGCGGTGGGAAAGGTCCAGAGCCAGCTGCTGTGGTCGGTACCATACGGTGTGTCAACCAGGGCTGCGCAGAGGTGACCCACGGAGGAGGTGAATAGCTCAATCCTCAACAGCAGACGCAGGGGATCTTGTTTTTAAAAAATGGTTATTTCCACTGGTCTAGTTCAAGTGCACTTTGTTCTTTGCTACCTGGAGCCTGCAAGGTGCCAAATTGCAAGATGATACCTCATGGCAGTTTTCATGTTGTTTGTAATGCTGTTTTTTCCAAGGAGTCCAAGAAGAAAATGTTTAACTTCAGTTCTGGTTCAACTCCAGAACAGCAGGTCTGGTTTAGATGGCTTAAATCAGCTTCCAGTTCAAGTTCACCTCAACTCTCCCGGGATTTCGCAGTGCAAATTTCAATAGCATAACCCAAGCAATCAAAACTGCCTAATGCCCTTGGCCTCAGATCTGACGCAGCTCTGCAAAAAAATTCCTTGAGCAGAAAGTGCCACAAATCTTTTTTTTTTTAAATCTTCATGCTCACTATTTATACAGCATCTGTCACATTGGGATGTCGATTAAAATTGGGCAGAGATTTTGACTTGTATACAGTTGTCATCAATCAACACAGGGGAAGCATTACCTACAGCAAAAAAACTTCTCAACAGTTTTGAAAAGTCTGAGAAGTTTCTTTGTAAAATTTCAAAATTAAAGATGTTGATATTTTATTTTTGAAGGAATTTTTAATTGATTTTAAAAATTACAAAAATCAGAAAATATCAAAGTGAGGAAGAAATATTTCATTAAGCTTCAAATATTTAACTGGGCCTGTGTTAAAGCAGTACATTCTTTTGTTGCTTTATTTAATGCCTTTATTTCAACAGAAAACTGGAAGAAAATGTTTTAGGTCAACCAAAAGATTTTTCAATGTGTTTTTGCTTTCAGCCAGTGAACCTAAAATCAGTTATTTGTACATGTTTAGCCCCGATCCATGACTAGGACTTCTCCAGTAATTCAAATAAACACAAATTGACAGTAATTTCACTTTGTTTGGGTTTGCTTTCTGCAGATGTTCTAACGGACTAGTTTAGCACCAGGAAATTTTGCAAGCATAAACATGGAGCAATTTTCAGGGACTGTCTCCGGAGAATGAATTTTGAACACATTTACCCATCCTCCTTCTAGGAAGTATCTACGACATACCACATAAACAAGTGGTCTGTCACGTCGGACCACCACAGCCCAGATTTCATGGGCTTGCAATGAAGTGCCTGACAGGGCTCACTGCTTTTTCCAACAGGGATCACCCCGTGGAGCTGATGGGTGGTGGGCTTAAAATGATGGGGACTATTTCTTTGCATGACATGCTGTCAAACCATGAAGCTCCCTGCCTCAGGGCAGCCTCGATGCTCAAGGTCTGCTTGGCTTCGAAAAGCAGGCAGGCAGATTTGGGGAAGAAAAATCCACCGCAGGCATTAAATACAGTAGCAGCACATACACCTTCCCAACCACTCCTCGTGAATGCCCCTTCCCCACTGGCAAACTCTGTCCCCAGTGACGCTCTGCACCTTCATTGCAGCTTCTGCTCACTGTAAATATTTAAAAAAGCTTGCTCTCTCCAGAGACCCCCTCCTCAACGCCGCCTCAGCTGAACACTGTGCATCTGAACACCAGCCAAGGTTAACAAATTTGAGTGAAATGTCATGGCTTAGCCCCTTCCTTCCTTCTCTGGCACCCTCCAGAGTGTAGATTCATGCTTCACAAGCCACGGGGTGTTGTTGCATTTGTTTTTTCTTGCAGGGAGCTATTCCCATTTAATGCTTTGCCTGACAGCTGCTGTGATTAATAGGTGGTGTGCCAAAAGCCACATACTATTATTATTATTATTATGGGCAACATTTAGAGGTCATAACCAAGAGCAGGGTCCCATTGTGGCAGGCACTGTACACTGTTGGAAGTGGTCCCTGACTGAGAAAACCTCCACCTAAGTAGGCATTTCTGGGAATGGAGGGAAAAAATGTACAAAAGTCTAAGTGCTGTGGGGTTTTTTTCTACAGTATCATGCACAAGGTAAGAAGTAAAAGAGAATAACTCTGTCCCCCAACACCCTGACACCCAATGTGCTAGACCATGCTGTCCACCAGCTGGGGTTAACTTTCATGCATAATCATTCTACCATTGTACAGGGTACATGCATGGGTACAAGTTTTTTGGTCAGTGTGTTAGATTGCATCTGCAAGGTTAGACTAGCGCATTCGTGAGAAACAAACAAACAAAAAAAATCCCCAAAACCAAGCAAAAATGCCCAAAATTTTGTTAGTCAGTGTTAGAAAGCTCCTGGAGAGCTCAACCTATCCTCTTTGTGACATGCATGTTAACGGAACAAACTGCCTTATTTTCTAAAAAGATGAACCTAAACACCAGGTCAAGTGATTTGACCAAGGGTTTGGAGCAATTTGGTGGCAAGGGCACAAATAAAACCCTGAAGTCATAACAGCTTGTCCAGTGTGTTGTCACATAGATCCCACACCCATCTCTGGAAGATGCAACATCCCTCAGCTCCCTGTACCGTGGACCTTGCTGGAAGTCTGCTGGACTCCAAGGTGAGTCAAGCTCCTGCTTGACTTTTGTCAGCTGGTGAGAAATGGAGATTCTGATGCTCAGTTAGAGTAGAGGAAATATTATGTGGCCTACAACCGCGGAGATGAAATCGCAAATTCATTCAGTTGCATAACAGGGCTGGGTAGTACGCTGTCTCCAGCTATTTGCTTGTCTTTGAATTCAGGTGTCATTCCATCCCCAGTAAGACATTGTTGTTTAGGGGAAGAGAAACAACAGCTAAAAGGATGAAAAATACAGGAGTGGAAACACAGGCATAAATTATTATTTAAAAGATGCAGTTCCCTGCAAGCTGTAAGCTCCTCATCACCCCAAAGTACTTGATTTACAGGCCTTGTTCAGGTTTGTGCCAAGGGACTGAAATCTGAACCCTGATATCTGCCCATATCCACTTTTCAGCACTATTGCAGAATTGATGGACTTTTCAAGTCTGCATGGACACCTCTGTTGCCAGCATTGGGAAATGTAAAAATAAGACACAAAACCAGGCTACCAACCAGACACTCTCTTAGCTGGACCCAGACTGGGCAGAAAAAGACCTGGATACCTGAGGACGTGGCAGATCAGTTTTAGGATTGGTCCTGCTTTCTCCTTCAAGGAAACCACCCGGTGAAAATGGGCAGAGGAACGTTCTGCCTCTGAATCCATGAATCCAACCTAGAGGGAGCTCGCAGCCTTTCTCCAAAGCCCTCCACAGAAGCAGAGACCATGCACCCCACCCAGATCCAGTCCAAAAGCTCGAGGGTGTGCTCTGAATTTCTTCATTCAATTTACCTTTTTAAGTCCTACTTCTTATACACCAGTCCATGCAGAAGCTATTTTGCTCCTGAGTGCTTTTAGAGGATGACTCATTCATAACAAACATGAGCCCCTTTCTGCTCTCTCAGCATTGAATCTCTACTGGCAAAGGATCGACAAGTGCAGCTCTGCTACCTCCTATCCTCTCTCACCATCCTCTGCCCTTCCGACCTCATGATGGCCAAGACCAGCTCCTGATCCCATTAGCTCGCTGTTATCCACGTGGAGGTCTAAGGTCTCACGCGATCCTCACGTCATCTCATCTGCTCCCAGGAGCAAGCAGCTTTTGTCTTCATGTGCAAGGTGGGAGCACGGTCAGGTCCGGGGTAAACCCCCTACCCAGGGTTATTTCCAATCCCACGCAAAGGAAAAATAACTGAAAAGAGTGAAAGGGGGAAGGATTTCTGAAAATGCATATTGCAGCACATGAATGACTGGTATGTTGCTATTGACTGGTGCTCCTTTCTGTACCCAACAGGAATAAATCCTCCACTATCACACAGCACTGGGATTCCAGTATGGTTTTTTACTAAGTAAGAACCACCTTCACTTCAAAATAGAATAAATTAGTAAATAAGAGCGAGTACCACTACAGAAAAGCTGCCTTGGAACCTGGTGGGATATTACATTTGTCTGGGCCTGTCAAACCACGTAAGCTTGACTCCGCATAGGAAATTACATTATGATACACAATGGCCAACTCTGGAAAGAAAGAAAGTTGTCCCCCAATAAAACCCAATTGGCCATCTTTTTGCAGTGCTGTCTCTGAACTAACCAGCCTGAAACTGCCTAAAAAGAGTCTTACATGTAATTTATACTATGGTGGAGGATAATAGTGTCACTTAAAGAGGAGAGATTGACAACTGAATCAGAAAATAGTTATACCTGTGGAAGACAAGTTTAATATGATAACAGTTCTGACAGAATGAAATAAGTAATCCTCCCTTATATATTTCTACTTTAAAAACAAACAAAACAAAACAAAAAAAAACCCAAACCCACCACAACTCCCTGCAATGCTACTGCATGGAATCAATCAAATATCTCCCGTATGGACAATTATTAACTGTCCCTTGTTTGTGCAAAGGGCTATCAAATAAGAGCTGGGCCTTGGAAGTACTTCTGAGTTATTGGCTTTTCCACGCTCATGAAAAAGTAATCATGTTTATCTCTGTAGAAGAAAAAAACCTCTTCTTAAAAAAAAAAAAAAAGAAGAAAAAGGAAAAAAACCTGACAGCTTGAAGGCAAGAGCCACATGGCATGGTAGAGGAGAGGAGGAAACGGCATGCAGAGCACAAAGCCATCCCCAGCAGAACTCCAGCTAGCAACAGCCCGTGGAAATCCTTTCCCTTTATTACAGATGCCGCTAAATAGCATTGAAAGAAAATGAAAACCAACAAGAAGCAGGGATGGTTTTATCAAACCTCCACAAAAGTTGAACTGCTCCTGGGAGGTGTTTTTTTTCCCTTCTGAGCAATTCAGCAGCGACAGAAAGGATGATTTCTCCCGTGCACACCACCCATAATTCCATCGTCGGATTTGATGCTTCAAAAAGGAGCTTCAATACCCATGAATAAAAGCAACTCTTTGAAAGAGATTATTCATCTGCTGTGTAACCTAGACAGGAGAGAGCTGACGGCTCACAGCGAGTTTGTGACAGGCCAGCCTTTACGCCTCCAAGTCTAGATTCAAGCAGAGACATCAGTAATGAATTTTCACCAAGTGCTGATAGGAAAGAAGGTATCTTCAGCTCTTCCTTCACTTCGTGTCCTCCTCACATCTTGAGTATTAACTACAACCGGCACCGTCCCTTTCTCCTATGGCTGATATGTTTTTGCTTTTTCTGAAAGAGCAAAAGAGACATTTGACTTCAGAGGGAGCCTTGTTTTTTTCGCTCCTGCACATGACTATCCAAAGGCAGGGCTCCATCTCATGGTTATTGGAGGCCTCTAACTCTCCTCCCACTTAGATCCAAGGCTGTTTGTTGCCTGCTCTGAGCTTCCTTCACATTCTCCCTGCTACTTGACTTTCCCCCAGTTACCTGTGTTACAGACCTTGGAAAGAGACAAGTGGGTGACAACCTTGGAGATAACTCTAGGGTTTTCATCTACCGGGAGAAGAGAATAGCTTTAAATAAAAATGGAAATTTAAAGTAGAAGGAGGACAAGAGGTGATAACAACACCCATGTCCTGCTGTCAAATAGCTTAATGTAGCATTTACCCTTCATATAAATCCATGAAATAGTCAAGGGTTTTTTTATCTTGAAAAGAGTCAGCAATGAATCCAGCTTCAGCCCATCTATTTTGCTGGTGCTCTCCAAAACATGAGTGATGGAAACAATTCATTGCCATCAGCAAATTCCTGCCTTCCCATTTTCCCTCCAGACAGCCCTACTCACGTCGTTCACTTCACCCTGCCTTCCTCCTCCTCTCTGGGCTAGCAGGTCTCCTTTTTGGTCCCAGGGATGATGCAAGGAAGCGTGGAGAAAAGAAAGGAAGAGAGCAGTTCCCACTTCCATCTTCCCAGGATATAGCAGCCACCTCCATGCACCTAAGGATGCTAAGAAACCACAGCAGCCTCTCATGAAAAAAAGAGGAAAAAAAAACAAAAATTGCACTGAGTGAGAACCAGAATTAAGATAATGGGCCTTAGAAGACGCTTTGCCAAAAGCAGAGCTAGCACTACCCTTTGCATAAGGAAGTGGTTCATCCCCATTGCACTAAAATAATGATAACACCCTGGACTAGTCCCATGATGTGGTATCCACCCCAAACCGTAGAAAGCATTTCAGAAGAGGGAACAAAACCTTCACTGTGGACCACGTAAAAAATTCACTGTGGAAATTAAAGATCTAAGACCGGTCTCCAACCTGAAAAGCAAAGTTTAAAATTCCCTCAAAACTTTTCCTCACAACACACACTAATGGAAGCTGGCCCATATTCCTACCCTTCCCCAGGCTTCTGCTCACTGTTTGGATAGCACAGTGGGTTAGACTGGTCTTACAATTGACCCAGCTGGGCAGCACTTACGGCAACTGTGTGGAGATGAAAGGCAACGCTAGCTGTTATTGAATCTGTCTCAGTGCAGATGATGAGGATCACCAAGCACCTGGAATAGCACAACTTCCAGTGTAGATGAGAGAAGCTGTGCTTTACCATAAGTTCAGCTTACTTTAGCCTGAAATCAGAGCTTGTTCCACAAGCTTTTTGGTTCCCGTGAGTGGAAGCAGAGGAAATCCCCAGGATAGCATGTGTATCTGAAGTGTCTAGCTAAAGGGGAGATCGGGATTCCCTTGATAGGCAAGAGTTTGTCTTCCTGAGTTGTTTTTTTTTTCTCCTGTGTTTTTTCCATACATGTTCTTTGTCATGGAGTCCGTCTCTGTTGTCCTCTTGAGCCTAATATCCAATATATCTAGGCTAGAAATACACATTGTGTTTTGTGCATTTACGGAAGCAACAGGGAAAAGAGAAAATGGAAGAAGCTGAAAGCACTGGGAAAAGGAGATAGAGGGTGAAAAAAAAAAGATTAATAAAGAGGAAAGAGAAAAAAATTACAACTGTGTGGGGGGAAAAAAAAAAGCAGAAACCTACCCTGACACGATTTAGTCCTGCTCTTCTAGGCAGCTTCCCAGGGAGAGAAGAAGGGTCAGGGAACCCAATTTCCTGCCCTCCTTCGATGGAGATTTCCAGTGCCAAGCGAGCAGAGTGTAAGTTCAATTGTGGAGATTCACAATGCCCACATACCCCTAAACACCACATTTTGCCTTCCATGTTGGTCATTGCCTGGGAAAGCTGGAGGGAGCCCTGGGAAAAAGCTGCTTAGTGCAACTGGCACTGCTCTTCTTTCTCTTTTTCTGAGCCAGGCATGAAAGTCTTGGGAGAAATTCAGGAATCTGTGAAACTTGCTTTGAGAGAAAATGCAGCTGGCTCTCGTATGGGGAGGGGAGAGAGCCACCTTCTCTGATGCTAAACAAGTTTTAGTGTCCACAAAGTTTTCCCATCATCCCAACCTATATTTAATGACAGATACACATATTTGCATGTTGAAGTAAAGAGAAGACTACAGATGTTCTGGGCCAATTCTGCAAGGAGTTTGTCACTCTGCTACCCAACGGTCCTTTCAGGAAGAAAGCAATGGACCTCCTTCTGGACCTGGAGTCAAAATGAGCAGACGTGATGGTATATCATTCCAGCACTTCAGACCTGTATTCTGGTATTTTTTACACACCGGTTGTGGGATAGACTGCACAGCAGGACTTCTGTCCTATTACACTGTACAACTGCCAGTCTGACTATCACTGTAGATGTGAGCACCTTTCCATTCGCAGGGAATACCTTACTTGTATCCTTCCTTGAGGATGTATATCATATTGCAGCAATTTTTGAGCAACTTGTATCATGGCCTAGATAGATGAGACTCCAGAATAGGCAGAAGCCAGATCACCAACAACCTTAGTGCTCAGAACCAGCTTGTTCCTTGTGACAGCGCTTTTCCCAGAAAGAGCACAAATCACAGGTAATCCTTGGGGTCACCTGGCTCATAAGTTTTATTCAGATCCCCGACAGGTCATCCTACATCACCTATTCCCCTATGGCACCCTAATTGCTTTGTTCTGACTTGGTGGAAGATCTAGGTTTTACTTCTCCTTGGTATTACTGAGAAATGAACGGTTTGGAAATAATTAAAAGCTGCCATTCTGTCTTCTTTATCCAGAGGTGACAGTTTGTCTCCTTTCCAGCCAACAGCTTGAGGAAAGGTGCCCACACCCATCTTTTGGGACCAAAAACCTGAGATTCAGCCCCATCCAATGACTGACAAACCCAGCAACTTCCGTCAGCTTTGGCTCAATCTTAACTTTATAGAAAAAGGATGATTAATTTTGTAGGAATGCAGCATCCCCTTTCTCATTGCTCTTGAAAGCATATCCAGATACATCCTGAACCTGAAAAAGACAACTTACAGTCATACAGCCTGGAGAGTCCCATTGCATTTGGGTAGAAGTTGCAAACTCTCTGCTTATACAACCTTTAGTGCGGAGGGAGAAGACAACCCTGGATTTTAAGACAGTAAGAACGGCTTTGCTGGGTCCAGTCACAGATCCAGCTAGCAAATAGCTGCCTCTGGCAGCGGCCAACAGCAGATGCCAAGGGAAGGGCAGAGGAAAAGTGTAAACGTACAGCAATATGTGCCCAAAATACTCTTTCCAAGAGTTTTAGGCTGAAGGGTGTCCCAAGCCAAAGGTAGAAACTTTACAGATAATGTACCTCCATTGATTACTTTGCTACAGATTTGTCTGGCTGCTTTTTTGAACCCAGAATATGTCCTGCAGCAGGACGTTCTACCAGTCAATTTGTTTTTGTGACCAAAGAGATGAGTTTTTTCCCCCAGAACAAGTTTCTGTTTGCTTTGAACCTGACATCTGCTAGTTCCATGAGAAAGTCCCTAGTTCTTACATTGGAAAAGACAATGAACAAGTGATCCCTGTCCACTTTCCATGGAAATGACTCTCCCCAGCCCCTCAAAAAAAACACCAAAAAAATCAAACAGTGCTAGAAACTGGATTTCTCACCAGGAAAAGAAAATAGAGGAATAATGCTGGGGCATTATCTCCTCTCTATTAGGAGACCTGTCTCAGTTTTTAGATCATCTTTAATCCATTCAGGCTTTATATCATGCTTCCATGCTTGCTATTTTTACAAAACAGTTGACACCTCCATAACAACAACTGCTTCTTTATCAAAACCTCTTCTCCCCTGGCAAAAATATACATCTTTCACTGCCAGGCTCTCCCAGGACTTTATGGATGACAGATCCATCCCGGCTATACCAGAA
>NW_008825160.1:1943467-1945040 GCF_000699105.1 Pygoscelis adeliae
GAAAACCTAGATTCAGATCCCCCCTCTCCTCACTAGCACAGATACTTTGTCTCTCTCCCTCTTCGTTCTGCACATCTATTATGCGCATTTTCATTAGGAGCATTTTGCAAGAGATCTGTTGATTCATTGTATTAGAATTGCAAACAAATGGTATCATTTTCCCTGCACGCTCTTCTCTGAGAATTCAGCATTGATTTCCCAGCATTGTCGGGCTACTTGACTGACACTTCTGGTTGATTTGAACCCTTTAAGATTTCTCACTGAAACCACTCCTGCTCATCAGTTCTTCTGCTAGGACTCAAGAGCTTGCAGGAGCTCAGGCACCTGTATTAGTTGACACAGGTCCCACATTTCCCTATTCTAGATATGATTTATAACGCTTTGCCTTGAAATCGTAATGTGACAGCAGGAAATGGGGAGCAAGGGGCCAAATTCAAATCTATCCCTGATGTAATTCTATTCACTCCGATGTTTGCTGTGTGTCAGATGGTCATGTGCATTTTTATCACATCCAGACCTTCAAAGGGCCCTTGATGCTCTAGGCAGTCAATGCACTATTTAATCCTTCAAGTGCTGGGATTCTTTCTTTTTCCTGTGTGCTTTTGTCTTTTTAATAGACAAATGTGAGTTTGCCACAGCTGCTGTTATACCTGAAACCGCAACAGAATAATTTCAAATGCTGCCATACTCTTTACTTGCATAGAGACCCATATTAATGGGTCTCACACACCTTGACAAATATTCATGGATCCTGACATATCTGGCTTGCATAGCAAGGTTCAGGATCTTGCAGAGGAAAACAGAGGGACAGCAATAGTAAATAATTTGCCCACACGGTTGTAGGGTCTCTCTGATTGCAGAGATCAATCCCAACAAAACGATCCATGTAAACGTGGCGCTTTCAAAAGTCTAACTATCTTCTCATTAGAGAAGAAAACAGGATAAAAAGCCCATTCAGGAGCTGTACAGCTCCCACAGAAATCAGAAGGAATTTTTGCACCGCCTTCACCGGGAGCTGCATCCTGCTGTAAGGTTCTCAGGACATTTCAGCGTATTCTGCCTTAGAAGAACGAGGTGTTGGCACCTTCAGTAGTTAAGTGCCTTCACACCCCTATGAACCTGGACCATAATGTCAGAGATCAACTCTCCTTGCAAACGACCAATTAGGGATGCCAAGATCAAATCCAGCTACTAATCCAAGACTTTAAAACAAAGCACCAGTGTACCAAGGCCATCTGTACTCACTACCAGTGCAGAATCAAGACATCTAGTGGGGAAAAGGGCCTTTGGATATCCAAGGTTCAGGATGTTAGGCAGGAAGCACAAGGAAAGATCTTTTAGTGCAGGAAGCAATCTCTTCAAGGCAAGTGAAATGATTTTGGACCTTTAAAACCAAATTGTGCAAAGCCCTGGAAAGCGCACCGATTTGGTGCTTACTATGAGGTCTTGAAGAGGAGTTGATTGACAAACCCTTCCAAATGTTCTCCCTTTGCTGACTGGATAACTGAGCCTTCATTCAGCTGGACTCAAAGTGGTCTCGTGCAGAGACCTGAGGGCATCTCAGTGCAGGAAT
>NW_008825160.1:1945110-1950657 GCF_000699105.1 Pygoscelis adeliae
CCAGTGCCATCAATAACGATATCTCCTGGATGTGTTTCTCTTCCGACTGGCTGATTGGTTTTATTGCTGTGGCAGAGAATTGCAAATATGAAGTGCTCAGTGTACCAAAATGACATTTGTGTAACTTATATTGTAAATACTTTCTGACATGCTGACGTTGTTGTTAATGTAAGAATGTTAAGAGGCTATTAATTTCATTATTGCTTAATCAGCAGTGAGCATTACTGTTCTCCTCTCCAGCCCAGCTGCTTGGCTGGTGAGGTGTCCTCCAGAGAGAAGACTGGGAATGCAGGACAGTGTTGATGATGCCAAATGCTGGTGCACAGTGGGGCACAACTCCACACAACATCTGTGCACATCTGGAGCCTAGATGGAATAGCTGCCTTTATGAGCCTTAAATGGATAGGGTGTCTGGAAGATTTCAGTGGCGTCCCAGCCTTGAACTGAATTTACATGGAGAAAGGGCCTTCAGCCTTCTCTTGGTTCCTCAAATGAGCATCAGAAGTGATCTTTCTTGTTTTGTTTTTCCTGCCTTCCCTTTCCTGTCTCTTCTCATCCTTAGAAAATCCTGCTACAAATCCGAGAAACTATTTCTCAGCACCAGAATAACTCAGCCTTCCCCGATGCCCCCAAAAGTCATGTACATCCAGGACAGAAAAGACCCTGTTTCACCCCTTCTTGGATACGATTCTCAAATTTATGAGAATGTCAAAAGCTGTGGGATTTATGAACACCGATGTCTTCATTGTTTATTTTATCAAATCTATTCTTTTATACACTCTGCCAGAGTTCATCGTAGGTCAGATCCAGAATCTCTCAGAATCCAAGAAGTTAGAGCAGGAGGGGAGAAAAAGACCTGTAAAGTCATATAATCTGACCCTCTTTTAGTGCAAGAAGAAAGAGGTTCCCTTGGGGAGACCGGGGAGAAAGGATACAGAGAGACAGCTCTTGTAATGGGAAAACTATTAGCCCAATGAGTTGAAAAAGTGACAGACTGATAAGAAGTAGCCTGAGTATAAGGAATAACTTCCTGACAGCAAGATCTATCAGACTGCAGGAGAGAGGCCCAGGGGAAATGTGAGGAGGACCAGCATTCAAGCCAGTTAAAACAGAACAAAACATATTTGGAGGCAAACCTGCAATGACCAGGAGACTAAACTAGCTGCAACCTCTTAGCAATAAGTCTTTTCCATAGCTAATAATTCATGAGGAGACATTAGGAGGTACAAACAATGTCCAAAGAGGAATGCAGTTGACTTACCCAACTTCACTGAACGAGCGTACAACTGCTACAGTTTATATGTCCCCTGGGACCTGGTGCGGCTGAACTAGGCCGATCAGAAAGATTTGCAAAATGGCTAGAATGCAAATCCCTACCCAGGACTGGCCAAAAGCAGCAGCAATGCAAGATTCACCACTACACAAGTTCTTACAGACAGAAACGTTGCAGCACTTAAGGCTGCAGGACTTCTAATCTCCAGGTGACCCCAGGAAGGCAGTGAGTATCATCCAGCAGGTATTTAAAATTAAGCACCGGTCTTTATCAGCAGAAAACCATGCAGGAAAGCCTCTGCCTGACCCCTTCCCACAACTTTCACCTAGGATATCGAGTGACAACACAGCCAATTAGAAGCCATTCATCACCACAACTATCCCCTGGGAGTTGACCCATCAAGGCCAATGTACTCATCAGCAGCCTCATGCAGGTCATGCTGATTCTAAGGATCAACCAGAGATGGCTGGGAGCACGTTACCCACTCCCAGGGTTGCACCCCTCCTGCAGAAACAGCTGGGTTAGGAGATGCTGGGACATCAGACCTGGAAAGATTGAGTGCATCTAGCCCGGGAGATTAAAGAAGTGAGGACTACTTATGTATACCATAGCTCCTGAATCAAGGCTCATATTCATTCACCGGTTCTGCCTCTGACTCACTGTCTGACCTTGAGAAAGTCATTTAATCTCTCTGTGCCTCAGGATCTGCATAAAAATAATTATTATAGCTGATGTTTTATGGGGAAAGACTGCTACCATATAAAACATCGTTCTAAAATGCCCTTTTCAAATCCTTCATTAGAAAAAAAATTCTATAGGGGGGCAGAATTTCAGAATCTTATTAAGCCTTTCCCAGCATCTCAGTGCGTTTGACTAACTCTCAATACACGCTATGCTAGATTTAGATCGGAATTTGAGACTGCGAATTGTTCATAAAAATCTTCTAACTTATTCCAGTGGCAGCTTCAAGTTCTGATGATGAATTGTATCTAATTAGTTATTTTGTCATTTGCAAAGATAGCTGGATAATAAATCACTATTTCCAGCTAGAAAACTTTGACTTAGCATCTCCCCTCCTTCTTAATCAACTTTTGAGCCATTCATTAGGTTTTCATCCAGAAATCCTTCTTCAAACAATTGTCAAGCAACGAACATTTTTCAGGTTCAAATGAAGCTGGAGATTGGGCAGTTATTTTCTTATTTAAGGAAAAGAATTCCCTGATTACTGTCAGCCAAAAAAAATATATATATTCAGCTTAAAGCTTATCTTCTGTAAAATAAACATTGCTACAATTTTTCACCCTGTTCCAAGCCCTCCAGCCAGAGAGCAAAGGCAGGGTTTTGTTGACAGCACTGTTTGTAAGAACAGCTTTCCTCTCTCTGTTCCAGATTACCGTCTCTGGGGAAGATGGTAAGAAAAAGGGGGAGTTTCTGAACCTTCTTCATACCGGCATCCTTCTTCAGCTGGCCATGCATGGTCCCTCCAAGAGGAATAATCTTTAGCATCCCAACATAGAGGGCAGAAGAAAACAAAGGAAGAGACTGATCTGTTCAGAGGGCTCCACTCTGTCCTACCATACTATTTTTTTCCTCTCTCGTGGCACAAATTATTAAGCAGTTCTTTAGCTGCCACTCGTTCCAACTGCAGAGACAAAAGACTCTTCTGCATGAAGCCACCACAGCTCCATCAGTGTCACGCTGCCGCCTGTCACTCACGTATTACCCACTTCATTCATATTAAAGACCTCCTCAGATCTGAGACTGTACAACTCCTTGGCATCATATGCTTCTCACACAGAAATAACAAAAGAAAGAGAGGGCTCTGTTTCATTTGGTTGTTTTGGAAGCTGCATATGACAGCAGTGGTGGTTGCCGGTATTTAGTGGATGAAAGATTTGTCGCTCTACAGGACAAAAAAAAAAAAAAGGTGGTTTTTTTGCATGAGTTATACCTCCAGTTATTTAAAACCAAAATACTGATGTAAGGGCTTTCTGATCGCAGCTTGGATTTCCTTCACTGATTTTCCAGCAGGATCTTCTCTCCTGCAGCACTGGAGGGTTTCTGAAGCTCTGCCCTCGCCTCCAAGCAAGCGCCTGTGTAGGACAGCCAACACCCAGGCTTGGACGAAGGGCCACCCCAGTGCCCTACGCTGCAGAAAATGTCAAGGTGACCAGCCTTAAAAAAAAAAGCAGGATCAAGGAAAGTCACTGCAGTGCTGGGTGTAATGACCCTTGCAGTGAGCTCCGTCATCCGATGGCAAGAGGATATTCCACCTTCAACACAACATCTGCCTAATAAGACCAGAGATGTCAGAGGGAGCACGGAGAAATCCAGCATTAGTGTCCAGAGAGTGCAGAACATGCCGCTAAATCCTAATGGCCTGATAGGGAGGGAAAGTCACTGCTGGGGTCATCCTTAGTGACTACATGAGGTCCCCGGGCACCCGGCGGGGAGGGAAACCCCACATTTAGGGCAGGTGCATTTACGAACTGTTGCGCTCTGTATGCTCAGCTCTGTTTCCCTGTGCTGGTCCTGAGCCTAACCATGATAAATTAACTCAGGTGACAGAGCCCCAGGGCAACAAATGAAGATAGAAGCACCCTGCCAAATTCTTCAAACACTCTTCCTCAGGATAATTAATTGCAGGATGCAAGGTTACCTTTAGGAGAAGGCTTGACGCTTTTCTCATTGCTCTCTATGCAATAGCCCCCTCAACATTAGGGATTTAGAAATGCACGTGGACACTGCCACCACTATGCAGCCACTTTTTTCAAGGAGACTGATACTTTGCAACAGGCAGAGGCAATAAGATCGCAGCAAGCCTACCCTGTTTTTCCACGTTCAAAATGAGCTCTGGATTCATTCATATGCACTTAAAGCCTGGCATCTTTAACATGCCTAGAGGTTTTACCATCTTCTGAGATTTCCACTTGAATTACAGCAGCAGTGGGAAAAGACTGAATGAGTCACAGTCTGGAGCTCTGTCCTCCTCCCATCCCGTTGAATCACACACGGATAACCTGATGTGAGGTTGTGCATCAGAAAGCACAAGGCAGCTGTGATTTGAAACGCACCCCATGCCCAATACCAACAACTCAACATTCAAAGCAGTGGGAGGAAAATTCAGATACATCTCAGGCACAAGTCTAGCCCTGTTTTCTGCTCTCTGGTCCTGAGAGAGTTCATGCCACACTTGTAAGATAACAGAAGGACACTGTAATTTAGTTATTCCCAGGGAGGGAAGCTACCAATGGGTCTTCTACCAATGAAGGGCAGGATCATGGGGTAGTAGAGGAACACGTGCAGTCTTGGATGGTCCTGAATCCCATGGAAACATCCCATGGACTACCTCACTCCCAGCCCATGGACTCCCTTACTCATCCTCCATAGCTTTAGCTATGAGGACATTAACCATTGAAAAGAAAGAGTCTAATACCAAGCTGGAGGCCTGCAAGGGACATACAGCTTCATGTTTCAAGGCATAAGCCAACCCTGTATAGATGGGTCTGTTGTGGTTTAACCTGGCAGGCAGCTAAACACCACACAGCCATTTGCTTATTTCCCCCCAGTGGGATGGGGAAGACAATAGGAAAAAAAAAAAAGGTAAAATTTGTGGGTTGAGATAAAGACAATTTAATAGGACAGAAAAGAAAGGGAAAATAATAATAATGATAAAAGAATATACAAAACAAGTGATGCACAATGCAATTGCTCACCACCCACTGACCAATGCCCAGCCAGTTCCCAAGCAGCGGACCCCTAGTTTATATGCTGAGCATGACGTCATATAGTGTGGAATATCCCTTTGGTCAGTTGGGGTCAGCTGTCCCGGCTGTGTCACCTCCCAGCTCCTTGTGTCCCTCCAGCCTGCTCGCTGGTGGGGTGGGGTGAGAAGCAGGAAAAGGCCTTGACTCTGTGTAAGCACTGCTCAGCAGTAACTAAAACATCAGTGTTTTATCAACACTATTCTCATGCTAAATCCAAAACACAGCACTGTACCAGCTACTAGAAAGAAAATGAGCTCTATCCCAGCTGAAACCAGGACAGTATCCACCCCCTTATTCTATACCATCTACGTCATACCCAGGTCCCACACTTTCCAATCCATCCCAATTAACCACCACCACCTTTCCTGTCTTTTGATATATACACACAGATATCATTCCCTTCGTCTATGGGCCATCCCTATAAAACGTTTGTTGAGTTCATTTAGTCCATGACTTTGGGCTCCATCTGTCGTAACAGTCCTTCAGGGCAGGAGAGATGGTGTGTGG
>NW_008825160.1:1951564-1956143 GCF_000699105.1 Pygoscelis adeliae
GAGTTGGCCAGCCAATTCATCCACTGTTTGGCCTTCTCCCATCTTTCCAGGTTATCACTGCCAATGAGTTGGCATACAATGATGGCGCGCTCCGTACCAACTTCCACCACATGGGTCGTGTGCACTTGACTTCATCTGGATCTTTGGATAACTGCTCATTGTTCGGGTCATCATAAATCACCTCCAGCATGGCTAATTCCCTCAGGTACTGGATACCTCTCTCCATGGTGGCCCACTTGCCTGGGTGACATATAACATCTTACTTGAAGGGATGCCTTTCCTTCACACCTGACAGGAGTCACCTCCAGATGCTGAGGACTTGTACCCCTTTTCCGATCAGTTTGTCAATGCCCCCTTCCCTGGAAAGGGATCCCAGCTGCTTGGCTTCCCTACCCTCCAATTCCAGGCTACTGGCCCCGTTATCCCAGCATCGGAGCAGCCAGGTGACAAAGTGCTCACCTGGACGATGGCTGAAATGTTTTTGCGTATCTCACAGCTCACTCAGGGACAGGGATCGGGTGGTCACCGCCTCGTTTATGAGTTCTGCCTCTTCCTCCTCCTGTTCTCGTGATGGTCCTGCTTTGGAGTAGTCTGCCCCGTCCACTTCTTCCCTTAGTAGGGGAAGAGTTTCTTCCCTTACTAAACGAGCTGACTTTCGCTTCCAGCATTTCTTCCTGTGTACAGGGGCGACTGATACCGGCACGGGTTGGTTCTCTGGTTCAGCCACAGTGCCTGTTGCGGGGGCTGGAGTAGCCGCAGGGCCTGTCATTTTGTCATCAGATCCAGAGACCTTCTCTTCCCCTTGAGGGCACTGAATAGTGCCGAACAGGGCTCGGTAGGCACGGGCCAGGCCCCAGCACGGTGCAGCGATTTGTGTCTCTCTGGAGTTGCCAGGGTGACGGCATATTTTTTCCAAATATTTTACTAGTTTTTCAGGATTCTGCACTCGTTTGGGGGTGAAGTTCCAAAACATTGGAGGTGCCCACTGTCCTGGGTACTTGCCCATTCTATCACACTATCCCATACACCCTGCCACTCATAACTATCCAGCCTCAGGGCAGATCTCTGGGTGGTATTCTTAAATCCAAAACACAGCACTATACCAGCTACCAGAAAGAAAATGAACTCTATCCCAGCTGAAACCAGGACAGGGTCCAACCTAATACAGACAGGTCAAGGGGAAATATTCCCACAGGTTGGAAAATCTTGTAACTCCTTTCTGACAGCTTTCCTGCACCTTCTTCTGAAACGAAGGCCAGAAAAACACCAGATGAACTGGACTTCAGATCCGCTCTGATTCTTTATTTGGTCAGCAATGATTTCCACCCTGTGAAGCACTCAGGTGTCATCTTTATAATGGGAATTTTGGTCAGGGAGATGGGGAGCGGAGAGAAAGCAAGAAGCTGACACTTCTACATGCACCACATTCTAATTGGGGTCAAGGTATGCAACAGTTGGAGAGCAGCAAGCTATTTTCTGCATCACTGGCCTGTCAAAATATGTTTCTACTCAGATATAAGGAAGGAAAAGGACAAGGTCCAGGAACAGCTCCATGTCAAGTCAGTTCTAGGAAATGTGGAATGCCAGCAGCTCCCACCCTGAGCTGAGCTCAGCAAGGTGCTTCATAGTCTTTATCCTGGAGATGGCATGGAGCTACGAAGGTTGATGGAGAACCTCAACCAGCTAAAAAAGAAGGAGGAAGGGCATTTGAGGCAAAATCGTCCCGAAACCGTGGGTAGCTTTGTCCATGAGGTAATATGATCCACCTGTTCACATCTGGTGGACTTTGACTTACCAAGTACATTTACCTAGCTCCCGAGGACATCACGGGTGAAAGCTCACCTTTGCACAGCCAGGCAAGTTTCCCAAGGCCCAGAAAATTCAACTTCACCCAAGTACAAAAACAGAGCAGTTCCCTCCCTACCCAGCTCACCCCAAGAGAAAGATTGTGAGCCAGAATCCTCACTATATGTCTGGAAAGCTAAAGACCCATGTTCCAGCTTGTTGAATGGTATGAGCCCAAATCCTCAGGTGGAAAAGGCTCTTCCTGATGATGGGAACAGATAGGACTGCTACAGACTCAATGTGGATGTGGAAGAAGAAGAGCGAGAAGAGCTCTTGTGATGATCATATCCAACTCTGGCTGGAGGGTATGACCAGATCCCATCTTTCACCTGATGTGTCCCCCAAGCATATCCATACCAGCTAAACAAACCAAGCAATTACGCATATCTTCACCCAACAAGAGTGGGACCCCTGCCCAAAGCTGCAGCCAGCACAGCAGTGCTGGCTAACTCAAGGCAAATCACCCCATCAAGGGGCTTCCCTATGAGGACTGGGGGTCTGAAGGGCAGGAAGCAAGCAGGGACAGAGACAGAAAGCTAAAATCCATGAGAGGCAGAATATAGTCCTGTAAGAAGTCCATGAAAAAGCATTTCTTTCATCAGATAGCTTGCTGGAAAGACAAAGAAAATTCGAGGCTATTATTCAAGTGCATATGAAAGTGAGGAGAGGGGCTGAACTGATGATTCCAGAGACAGATAAGCCTGCGCGCCCCCATGAAGGACACCTGCACTGCACTGCCCTAACAATGTGGTTTAGATTTGATCCAGAAACATCACATCTGATGCTAAAAGCACGGCTCGGTGTTTGGTCAGGCTCCTCTGCTGACGTTGCCACTAAACAAGCGCCCCAGTCTGATGCCCTCCCCATTCCAGGAGGTGCCCAGGTCCCCACCACGGGCCAGGAGACATCACAAGCACAGTACCCAGCTAGAAACCAACTCTACCCTTAGCACAGCACACACAGGGATGTTCCTTGTGAACAGCTCTTTATAAGCTTCCCTTCCTCATAAATGAATGATGAGGCCCCTTTAATTGAATTAATTCTAAATGCTGATCTTGGGATGAATTATCAATGTAGAACAGCAGTGCAAGCACAGGGCGTTTGCACAGCGCTGCCAGCCACAGCGGCTCGCTCGCTGCTCACAAATGTTTTCAAACAATGGCATGTGAAGAGAGGGAGGGAAGGGCCAGGACCCAAGGGCTTCCCGGATGGGATCCTCAGGAGCTCCTGCTACACTGCCTCTCACCTGCTCGAAGCCCCCAGCACCATCCAGGACAGGTCCAGGAAGTTCTTTGGATGCAAAAAGTCCCTTAAGACTGTGTATTAATGTATCACTTGTATAAGGTTGAAATAAGACCAGCTGTATGCGAGTCAGAAAGATGCTGCTGTTGTCCAAGGAGACATCCAGCCACCCCAACCCATCCCATCACCCCAAGCAGGTGATGAGATAATGAAGGACCAAGCGTGGCCGAGAGTTTGATCACCAGAGGTGTGGGGCAGGACAAGCTCAGAGCTTCCCTGGCTCAGTCCTATATCTGACCTGCAGAAACACCTACCCTCTACAGACCAGCACTGAAAACAGTGTTCAAGCAGCCAGTTCAAGCAGCAGTCCCTGAAACACTAAGTCAAGGCTCCTCCTGTTCCATCACCCTGTCTCGACGCAAAGGATCTTCCCTGTCTCGCATCAACATGCCACCTCGAAGGGCTTGGAGTGGGATCACGTTGCAGGAGCACAGAAAGCCAAGCAGCAAGCAAAGCTGTTCCCACATCTGCTCTTCCCAGCAGGTAGGCGCGAGAAGCCCAGCCATGCAGGAGGAGAGCTGCAGACAGAAATGTGTCAGGCCATGCTTTATTTCCTCAGGACCCAGCACAGTTGGTGGGGAGGAGTTCAGAGAGAAAAAAAACCACCATAGTGGAGATAACTGAGATGTGAGCAGTGGTGCAGAAAGCACGATGGAAGCAGGTGAGAAAGAAAGATCCATACCCCTCCTCCTACAAACAGTCTCCCAAAAAAAGATGCTTTACTCCTCCACCACAACCTGCAAACCACCTCTTTCCCAGCGTGGGCAGACATCCCCAGTGCTGTTCGCTCCGACACCAATTTCAACGGGACCAGGATTTTACCCGTTCAGTTAAAACAAACACACACAACTGCTACATGCAGCCCAGACGCATCCAACATAAACAGCTCCGTTGTGAAGGTATTGGCATCTCAGCAGCTAAATCCCTCACTTTGAGACGGGCTCTCCGTCCCGCAAATTCAGGCTATCCCACCTGTTGTATTGGGATTACCTTCCCTCCCCAGTTAATCGTTGGCACAGCCATCAGCTCCTCCACGGGCTCATCCCCCTCCCCATGCACGCGCTCCATCCCTGGCAGTATTTGTCAAAGACTTTTCCTGAATTTCCCTACGGCGAGCAGTCGCTCAGCTCTGGCCCTCTGTGGCCTACCAAATTTTCTCCAAACAAGAGTCTAAATAAATAAAACTGAAGCAATTGTCTCAGTTGAAGTTTTAGGGTAAGTTTTTGGTCCAAGGCTTGTGTTCTGTCACCAAAAGCAATCAGAACTGGGTTTTTACGGCACAAGGAGCAGGGTAAGTGCAGACTGATTTTTCAGTCTGTATCAGAAATAGTGTGGCCAGCAGGAGTAGGGAAGTGATCGTGCCCCTGTACTCGGCACTGGGGAGGCCGCACCTCGAATACTGTGTTCAGTTTTGGGATGATTCTATGATTCT
>NW_008825160.1:1956693-1966861 GCF_000699105.1 Pygoscelis adeliae
ATTTAAAAGACGGGTAGATGAGGTGCTTAGGGACATGGTTTAGTGGGCATGGTGGTGTTGGGTTGACGGTTGGACTCGATGATCTTGGAGGTCTCTTCCAACCTTAATGATTCTATGATTCTATGATTCCTCCAGTGCATTCCAGGTCCAGGCAATAAGCTTGGTAAAATCTCAGCAGGCACATAACAACCTAACACAACAGTAACAAGAATGAGAATAGATGATACAGCCTTACAAATCAAAGCTAAAGGCACCGGCAGAGCTGGCCAAGGTGGTATCAGTGAAAAATGGGTGGGTCATGCCTTATAAAAAGAGTCCTGTAGTTATACTGCACTTACTAGGAATTTAAGCCCGCATCAAAGACACTTCGATACAACTACTGCCGTCTGATCTTTTTTTACACAGCTGCCATTAATTCATATGATCAGAACATTAGTGACAAGACTATTTTCCCAGTCCTTGCACCCTTACTGTGCTTAATACCACTGCTACTGGAGGGTGGATTTATTTACTACATCCAGTTTACGACGTGTTTATTCACATCTGTGCCATGACCTTTCTGGTTGGAAAATTAGCAGTTATTAGAGGTAGCTAAAATAAAATAAGACAAAATAAAATAAAATTGCCACAGCATAATTAAACTCTAATTATTATTGAAATGTGACCTAAAAAAGATTCCGTGTGATACCCTTTCTTTAAATACACAGATATATAGAATGTAAAAACAAATACAGACAGATCTCTTCCTCTGTAGGTGTAATTATACAGCTACATCATTTATACACAGCCACACTGTATGTATATTCCACAATGTAGATACAGTAGGCGGTATATGCATGAGAAGAACGTTATAAACTATATTTAAAACATGATCATTACTCAGAGTATTTGACACCTCAAGTATCAAGAGATACATTTGCACTGAAATCATATTCTGTTTGCTAATCACTCAAACGCAAGTTTCCTATGAGCTTCCCCTCCTCGACAGCAGGGTCCCAGCAACAGACTTGGCTATCTAAAAAGTCCAAGAAACATTTCCTGCTTGTCAATTAATAGCAAAGCAGAACTGGCTGTGCTCAAAATAATAAACAAAACCAGTGCAAATTCCTCTGAGCAGCGGCTGGGTGCTAAACTGCTGAATCAGCTCCTCCGTAGCACAGAGCAAAATGTAAAGCAGCCATCAGAAAAGCACTTAAAAAACCCAAACCAAACCAAAACAAAAAAACTAACCCTCGCCTTCAGAACGAAATCAGAGGAGGCAGCAGCAGGAGCACGTATCGTAGTGTCTCCGCTAACAAATCCCTTCATCAAATTTGTGTGGTTTGTGCATGGGTGTGAGGTGAGCATATGTCTCTATCAAATATTTCCGGCAGAGGCATTTATAGGCGAGACACGCTTAATGCCCAGTTTTCGCTGCCCTTTACGAAGTGGCCAGAGGAGAGGCAATTTTGAAGTGCTGTTAGCGGCGTGCTGCTTCGTGAGCGCTGGTAGCCACACGTCACCCCCAGGCTGGAGTCACTTCCCATTGCAGCAAACCCGTGGGCTTTGGGGCTGTTATTTGCAGCCCCCTCTGAGGCTGGATTACTGTCAGACAGGCAGCTGCATCACCCAGACACCTTGCAAAAAGTAGCCTTTGGTGATCCTGGTCTCACCAGCTTTGTGCAGACAGATGCGATGTGGTCTGCTCGCTTGCTTGGGATGACCTGCTCTCCCCACGCAGAGCAGAAAAGTCCCTTTGGCCCAACTTCCAGGATGTCACCTCCGTGACATCCAGCAAAGACACAAGCTGCTGGAGGAGGCACGTTTCTGGGTCCACCTCAGGCCGGGCCTTAGCTCAGCTGGGGTGTTGCTGGGGTAACTCTGTCCTCAGTTTAGCACCCAGCTCAGCCCCAGTCCCTCCCATGCACCAGCTACAGCCGCCCACCCGTCCCACCAGCAGCGACAAACCCTGGGGCCGGGCATGTAGAAGAAGCAAACGAAGGTGAGGATGGAGCCTGCAAAGCTTGCAAACGGAATCACACAATGTGATGCCAGCAATGGCAGAGGCTTGGATTTGACCCAAGGCATCCCTTCCAGTCCTACACTTCTTTGCAGCATGGCACGGCTCTGCTCTCTGTCCCTTCAACAAGTCCTGATGCAGCAGTGTGGCGTCAGAAAAGTCATTCTGATGTGGAGCACGGCACATTTTGGAGAGGACACTGATGTACCTTCTTCCCTGACGTGCTTTGATTGGAAATGAAGCCAAAGAAGAAATCAGGAGCTAATCCAGCAGTTCTGGAAACGAAGCAGATAGATAGATAGTTTTGTTTTTCATTGCAAAGCCCCAGCTGTGCAAAAATAACTGCAGAGAGGTGACTGGCAATGACCCTCTGGGGATAGCATAAATGAAATCATGGTGACGAGGGACTCTGAAAGCCATACAGGAGGAATGGGATAGGGGGAGTCATAACTGCAAAAAGGATGAAGAAGATCCCACTGACACACCAGAGGCTGAGAGCCGAGAAAAGTGTGGCTGTCCATCAGCACAGAGGCAGCCCTGAGATCAAGAAATCTTGGTCTTCAGAAATCAAAAAGCACAAGTACACGAGTAGGAGGAGAGCAGAGATGTTCCGAGAAAGAGAAAGGTGGCTCCTCATTTGAGCAATTCTTTTGCAAAGATGATTTTAGGAAAGGCAAAGAGGGAAATTTCACCCCAACCTTGCAGATTTTGCATCTCCTGGGAAAATCACTACTCTTAAGAAACAGAAATAGTCACAGGGCCATGTACATTGGGTGCATGTGGTTCAGGCAGTGAGATGAAATGACCACACTGTCCACTCTGGCCTTTAAAAACGTCTGTCTTGTAGTGGGAGAACCAGAGACTCCAGGAGGAGCCTTGGGCAATGGGATGCCGCGATGGCAAAACCGTTGAGGAGACACAAAACTGCGTCGCAGACTCTCTGGGTTGAGGATGTTGTGTTTGAGGCAAGAGATCTCTTAGACATTGGACTGTCAAGATGGCCCACCAAAATGATCATAGGTGATGCCAGAGAGAATTGCAGACCACTTGTCTGAAGCCAGCCACGACTACAGAAACACAGGACGGGTGAAGGCTCATGAAGATGTGAAAGGTCCAATTCTCAACCAATATGGCATGTAAAGAGGGTATAAAACACCACTACGCAGGCACTCGAATGGCTGTTTGAGCACCAAGCCTGCTTTCTCTGCCTGCATATGCTCTGAGCACTGAGTACAGCTTTCCTTCTAACTTATTCATGATGTTCTGGCAGTCTCGCCAAGTTCACCCCAACTCAGCTCATACAAAAAACAAAAGCTTGGAGCGTTACAAAGGGCATTTCACCAGGGTGGTGGAGGGAAGAGGGAGTTCACAGCGGTAACACTGCTCTTCCAGAGAGCAATACAGCCTCAGGAGCTGCAAGGGGGAGGGAGGGAAGGTTATGAACTCAGGCCAGCTTGTAGCTGCCTCTTCTGGGAAGTCAGGGCCTCCCACCGGGATGCAGAGTCAGCTACAAGCAGAAGGGTTTGAAGCAGAGCCACTGCGGGGAGCTGTTTCCAATTGATACTCAATAAGCACAGAAAGGGATCGTGTAATCAAGCTGCAGCCCTTCTACCTCCGTTACCCCTGCACATCCCTCCTCACATGCACACTCAGGCTGAAAAGAAAGAAATGTGCTCTCAGCAGCCTCCCTTGCAGAAAAAGTTCATCTGTTTTTCTACCCTAATCTGGCCGCTGGCCTCTGGTTATTGCCAGCAATGCTAATGCACGTGATCGGAGTTTGTATCCTCCAGATGAGCAGTTATTCATGCAAGAGGGAGGAGTGTGGTCACCTTCGCCATTCTTACTGCTCCAGGACACAGCGGAGCTGATGTTCAGACTGGAAAGGAAAGACTCACGGAGACTCATGCGTTGGAGCTTTGCTAATTTCCTACTTTTTCTCCTGTCGACAACCCTGGGAGATGTCCTCTCATGTCAGCACTGCAAGGAGGAGATATAATAAATGTGATAATGCTAGATGCTGCTGATAAGGGATGGAAAAGAAGCAGGTAGGACCGCTTGCTCCCCCCCAGGGAGAATAAGTGAGATAAAACTGCCAGCTCAGAGCAGCCCGCTACCTTCACCATGAGGACCTTGTTTCCATTTAGCTGGGATCCTCTCATCCTACCGTTCGGGGATGCTTAGCACTTATTTGCAGCACCACGAAAAGATCTGCTGGATCTTCAAGAGGGTAACCCAGTGCTCACCCCAAAGAGGCCCTGCACCTGCCCAGACATGATGCATATTTTTAACATTATTAACAATAAATGTTTTTGGCTTAAGGTAAACACAAAAGGAATAGAAGTACAAAATTGCCTTTTAGAGTATTGCCTTTAGTCCTTACAGAGAGCATCCTACAGGGCCTTGCTGCATTTCATTCCCTGCAGACTCTGCCCTGAGGGGAAGGCGAGGACGAGGACAGTGCCCCACGGCCAGGGGCAGCAACGGTTCAGGGTCACCACCCCACCCCAGTCTGTAATCCAGCCCTGCTGCACCCTCCGATGCAGCAAAGGGGAACCGGGAAAGGATCAGGTGATGGTAACCCAACACTGGCTCCAGCTGCCCGTCTGCAGGCAGGCGATCAGCAGGCTGTTATAAATAACATAATCAGTGGCTCTCATGTAAAGCTGATGGAACAAACACATACATTGGTCTGGAAGCAGGGGATGGATGCATGGACTGAGACGTGATTCGGGGCAGATCGAGTCCAAGACGAATCCAAATCTCATGAAACTCATTCTAGCTCTTGGCCAGGCTGCTGGGAATTATAATCCTTGAATCTTTTTTTCTGCAGGGAATGGGCCACGATCTTAACCTGGCTCTACAAATTATCTAACTCCTTTGCATCTCCAGCCAGGAGAACGGACACGTCGTTTCCTGGCTTTGGCAAAGAGCTGAGAGATCCAACGAGGAAAGCACCCTCGAAACGCAGAGCATGTGTGTGCGTACAAGTGCACACTCACAGCCACCTGCCCACAATAATGGCTGGCAAACGCTGACCAACCTAAAAATCAGGGAGGGAAGGGTGTGAATTTTGCAGCTTCAAACTTCTCATCTGCCTTCTGCTCCTTAACCCAGCTCTGCCAGAACTACCCCTAACATGCCCCTAACAACAAGGTTCAGCACAGCTGCATTTTAAAATAAGTCTCCTCACACGATTTAAAAATACCCCATACTCATGCCAACAATAACTTTCTACCACACCACAATAACTCTGTATTTATAGCTATGATTTCTTCATGCCACACACCCGTGTATTGCCCCCAGCAGCAGATCCAAGAATGCCCATCCCCATAAAAAGTGAAATTGTTATTTTAACAAGCTGCGGTGAAACCCATTTCTGCTCAGGAGTGAGTTTCAGCCACGCTACCACAGATCCACGTCAGCATGGCCAATGCAGGATTTCTCCCCCTGCTCCTCGCTAGACATGACAGGGCAAAGTCTCCCGAGGGTTAACACAAAGCTACAACCACTTCCATTTGAGCCGTAATTGAAAATCAATAGGATCGGTAGTTTGAATGCTCATGTGCTTAAAGCAGAGGTCTAGGAGTCAGAAGTAGGAGTGATTTCTTCTCCTGGCCACGATCTGAAACAGATTTTTTTTGAGTTCTCTGGGCTTGTGATCCAGCACCAATAAAATGGACATAATCCACTCTTGGGTTGTAATTCACTAGAGCTTAAAAAGTGCTGAGGCACATGGGTGCATGGGACGCACTCCCAGAGAGCAAGGTATTATTAAATATATTGAAGTGAGAGGCAGCGAGGGATGCCGAATCTTCCTTTTTTATTATTTTTTTAAAGGAACATCAAGGAAGACTCTGCATCAGCGATCCTTACTCCACTTGACTAATACCAAGAAGCAGCAGTGCCAGGACACCCAAACTGAGATCAGCATCCGACTGTGTAAGGTGCTGTGCAAGACACGTGGTCCAAGCAGGCAACAAAGACTTTATCATTCCTGTGGGGATGAGGCTGGTTCTCAGGGAGATGCTGCTGACAGCATGCTGGGTGGAAGGGGCTGTCCATGCTCCCCTCTCCAATGCGTATCTAAACCTCTCCAGCTCCACTGACCAACACGGGTCTTCTTGCCCAACAACAAGCAAATTGCAACCTCTAGCTCACTCCCTCCACCTTTTTCCTGCTCACTCCTTGTTGCTGCATGACCTTGAAGGTTCAGAGGGGGAGGAACAGCATGGACGGCTGTCAGAGGCATATTCCACAGTGCTCAGAGCATCAGGAACATCCATCGGGAGGGAGCCCATCTCTGCTGTCAAAATAATGGACCTTGCTATGTTACCCGACCTCTGCCCTGGGCTGCCTGGGCCTACAGGAACGGCACTTTCTCATTATGTATATTGCGGGCAGGCTCTGGAATGGAGAGATTCATTTCACTAAAGGGGTGAAAGACCGTAGTGAAGGTGAGGGGGGAGGAAGGTGGAATTACTGATTTGTCCTAAATCAGGGTTCATGACAAGAAGAAAGGATAGAGGTGCCACCAGTTGCACCTCCTATCTCCCTTTTCAGCTGTAGGGAATAGCTCCATGCACTGCTCCACAATCACCCATCAACAAGGAGGGGGTTTTAACCAAACCAGTACCCCACTGTGAGCAGAGTTACACCGGATTAGGAGGACTTATTGCAGCATGACACATTGTCCCTCTGCCATGGGAACTGCTGTACTGGTAAAAGCACTTTAATAACACCAGCGAACAGCAGGGAGAACATCTTTATTACAGCCCAAGCAGCACAACTCTTATGGCCGTCAAGGTTCGTGCCATGCTGCCTGAGCTGGCTCACATCTGGCCTTCAGCTCCAGCTGCCGAGCAGCTCCGAAGCAGCTGCCCAGCTCCTATCATCGGATCCAAACTTCCGCAAATCTGGAGCGGTAACACAAACCTTGTGTTCCCATGCACAGGCAGCCTCGGTAGAAAGCCTCATTTTGCCCAGCCCAGTTCACGGCACAGCTTGGAGGTGTCATTAAGAATCCAATCAATGTGACGTCATGGGTGTAATTGAATTATATGTATGCTCAGCAGACCCTTTCCACTTGGTATCCCCATTGGCTAATGTTGAATTATGATGGATCATACACAGGGATATATGAAACATGCATGAATAACCCAAGCATGCATTTTTAATGATGCAATCCTGATAACTTCCCCCTCCTAACAAAATCAAAATGAATTAAACACAAGTAGCTGTCAGTGGCATAAAAAAAAAAGAAAGAAAAAAACCTCATCATTTAAATGGCAACATGAAATGTTCGCCTGAATTGCAGTGTGACTAGGACCGTTTGTTGTAATGATACCAATTAACATATCTATCCATTTAAAGTTTCCAGTGTAAAAAGAAAGAGCAGCTTGGGTGATATTAATGGTGGAGAAGAAAGGTGATGATAATGGATCGCAGGGAGTGAATAGGACTGAACTGAATGGGGTAATTCAGATGAATTGTCTGACAATGGCTGGACAATCTCCCAGAAGAGCATGTCCTCAGATACAGGATAGAGCTCGCAGGCTTGTGACATCCATTAAAATAAAATACAGGCAGAACCTGCAAAGCCAACAGTCAGAAATGATCCAAGTCAGGCAGAGACGACTGGACTCCAGGGGTCTTCCTTGAGACACTACGATCGCCAAGTTAACCTGAACGTCCCAGGTGAATGGTTTAGCTACAGTGGCTTTTCTTTGGGGTGGAGGGGATTGAAAGACTTCTTGTGGTCACTTCCATACCTGTATTCTCTGATTTAACTGATCATGAGCAAAGAAGAGGGAATCATTTGCAGGGGTGGCCTTGCATCTTGGATTTGCACTCTGCATCGCTATTGACCTCTTACAGATACAGTACAAGAGTTATCTTGGACAAGTAGGCAACATGGGCCCACATCTGTGTGTCTCCATCTGTCATCACAGACATCCAGATACTCTTCTTTTGCCTTCTACCCTGTCAATATATCAATATCAATTACTTAACACAGCCTCGTAAGCACTCTGTCCAGGGTTATAGCTTCAACTACCTGGGCTAACATAGTTCTGATTTCTAAATCCCTAGAAAAATGGGCAGCAGCTCTGTTAAAAAGAAAAGAAAAAAAAAAAAAAAAGGAAAAAACCCTCCAAATTTGAAAAGTAAGTCCTTGGGGACTTCTAAAGAATTCAAGTAATAAAGAAGAAAAATTTGTTCTTAACTGCGGATCGTGAGTTTCTGCTATGTTCAGTGAAAATCAGACATTTTTGTCTTGTTTCAGGTTTAGTATAAAGCACAATGTCACAGACCTTGTTCCTAATTGCAGACAGGCTGGACACAGTGGCAAAGGATAGAGCCGCTAGAGATACCAGTATACGTCTCATAACAAGCTCATTAGCTCTAACACCAGACCCCATGTTCCTCAAAAGCTATCCCAGAGCCCCTCTCAGGATTTATGCCGAGCATGCTTAAGCAGCAAGTCTCTTGGAAGACCTGCAGAGAGGAAGTCAATATGCTTCATAACAGATGAGCAAAGGGTCATCCTTTGCAATTAATAAATAAATGCACCTTAATTGCAGTTAAATAAATAAATGAGAGATTGTTTACCTTCTCTGAGTGGGTGGCTAGCCTGCCTTACTTGCCTTTCTGCAAGACTTTGGCACGTCAAGCACTACCAGAAGATTTTGAAGATGGTGGGATCTGTGTACAACCGTACCGGGGTAAAACACAATTCAGGGTGGAAACAGGGTCAGAGAAAAGCCCTTCTTTCCCAAGTGCAGCAGGATAACTTATTAAGGGAATAATCTTGCTGTCATCCTAGAGACCCTGAGGTTCAGCCCTGTCCTGTGCCACAACTCATGTAGTTTGTGCAAGTTCAGACTTTCTGCTGCAATGTCTCGCATGGAGTCACATACCCCTGCAAGCACGTCTGCACCGGCAGGGCATTTCATGACTCTCCCCTTAAGCATTTGAGTTATTTGTACAGAAAATAGATGTGTAGCTATATCCAGGGAGTAGTGTAAGTGATGCTTTGAACTCTGCTGTCTATTTACACAAGGACATCCTGGCTAGGAGGTGATCTGGATCACTTTCTTAAATATCTACCTCTTTTCGAGGTAAATGCACTTCAGGCATCCAAGTACATAGCCTGAATAGTTTTGCTTTCTCTGTAACTCAGGGACAGTACCACTTCCATACCTGTCAGCAGAGCTGGGAGGATAAATACATTATGGATTTGATCTGCTGGGCAGCTGAATCCTATGGCTAGAGAATCTCTGAGTGGCACATTAAGCAGCATCCACAACACCCAGCAGAGACGTCCGTAGTCTTGTTTGGAGCACCAAGACTTCACTTCCCTTTAAAAAACAGCCAAGGTTTTTTAAGGAACAGGTGTTCATCAGGAGAGGAGGACTGGGAGAAGACACCTGAAAAGGTTCTTAATTTCTAAGGATCCTCACGGCACGCTTGCTAAAATGCCAGCATTTCTGACGCAGTAAAAGCTCAGCGTCCAAAGTCACATCCCAGTTTTCACGATCATGGCTTCTCACGACAGTAGGTTTGTGAGAGAGTGGAAGCACTCTCCCTTGAAGGGCTCAGTGGTGACCAGAGCTGTGAACTGTTCTTTACAGACAAATCATCCCCACCATGTGCATGCCTGCGTCCCTTAGAAGAGCATTACAGACTTACACTGGAAGATTTCAAGGTAGGTGGGGGTTTTTTTCCCCTTTCCCTTTTTGCTTTGTACCGACTTCTCTGTCGTATGTAAGTGATAAATCATGGCATAATTCAGAGACGGGTTTGTTTATCTTAAAGAGAGTCAATTCATCTTTCTTGAAGAAAAAAAAAAAAGAGGAAAAAAAGATGCTTCAGCATTGTTAAATTTAAAAAATAAAATCACTTCATAAAAGCTGCTCAAAGATGGCACATGACTGGGAGATATTTAAAATGCAGGCAGTGGGTTTTTAACTGTTCCCGAGAAACACTCCTGTCGAACAGAATGAGGGCCATGAGGTTAAAACACAGCCATCATAACCTTTATTGCTTCATTTTTGTGAAGCCATTAACCGCAGGAGGACCACAGATGTGCCACAGCTCCAGCAGCTGGAGTGAAATTCAATACCCACATCAGAACCTAATTTATGATCAACCTGTTGGGAGGGGGCAGGGAGG
>NW_008825160.1:1966917-1983279 GCF_000699105.1 Pygoscelis adeliae
TAAGAAAAGTCGGATGTTGAAAGAGCTCAGCCAAAGCCTTTGCACAAATGCACGAGCATGTGTCATGTGGAAGGAGGGAGCCAGCACTCGCATCAGCAGTGAAGTCTTGCAAGTGGAAGTTTTGCATCTGAAAGCAGCTGAACCCCAACAACATCCAGCTTTGAACTAACGGTTCAGCTGACTGTGAAGCCTCAAGACGAAATCAAAGTGGCAAGTGCAGGCAACAGCCACTGTGCTTGGTGCAGGATGTGCTCACTGCAAGTGACAGTCCCTTCCCTGAAGAACTCGCAGGCTATGTAGAGAAGAGCATAGGATGCATGTAGAGAGGAAAGCGTTTTGCCAGAGGTCATGCTGCAATCCGCAACAGAGCCAGGAATAGATCAAGGGTTCCTGCTCTGCCGTTATGTCATACCGAGTTTTTTCTGACTACTCTTCGTGCCCTCATGTTCTCTATATCACCCCCAATCTGATCTGGCCTTTCCCATCAACCACCTGCTCCACTTCATTCACATCCTTCTAAGGAACTTGCTCCTTTCCACACTTTCCCCTTTCGGTGTCTGCCTGCTCGCTACTTGTGCCCTTCTGATTGCAAGTTCCTGGGTATAAGGACCTCCTGCAACAGGAATCATTCACCTAAGTACTTTTGAAAGTATCTTGATTGCACCTTTGCACGCCTAAATATTTCCTCTCTTCTTTAATCCATCCCGTCCTACTAACTTGAGTCTCCAAATCACATGGAAGTATGTTGGACATTCCAAAATATGTTGTTGAAGTGTGCCCGTCACCCAGAGCATCATGTGGTGCTGGTGCATGGCGATGTGATGCCCTGCCCACGTGCAGCAGCAGAATTCACCGGGATAACATCAGAGCCAGCCCCAGGATCGCTGTGACTGTCAGATGTGTGATCCCAGCGAGAGACCAGCCTGCTCATCCACTCGTAACTCTCTGAATTTGCTGGCAGTGCCCCCGGTCACTGCAGATGCCATAAATTCTGCAGGCTCCCTTTCCCTTTCAAATAAGCCTAAAGGTTTTTTTTTCCTAAGCTTTTAGCAGTATAGGGAGCATTTGTAACATCAGAAAGAGTCAATCACTTAGGGGTGCGCATGTGCTGGGTCTGTTGGCAGCCCCTCTTGTCACCTAAACCATATGAGTTGATGTTGCAGCCCAGCGTCCCCACTCTCAAGCCATCTTCCGTATATTCTTTGCAACCTTTAGGTGTATGGGCCACTGCCTGGCCAGGTAAGAGCATCTGAGCTGCATAGAAGAGGTTGGATAAGTCACCTGCATTAGAATGAAGAAAATACAGGACAGTACCAAGGACCAAAAGAAATGCCCCCATCTGAGCACGTTAATCAAATTTCAGCGGGAAAATCACGCATAAGATAACCCTACACTGAGCTTTTCTATTATCATAACGTTGGAGCACCTCACAACTGCTAATTGTTCACGAGACTCCTGACGAAGCAGGGAAACACCATTACTGTCACTTACTGACAAGGAACAGAGATATCAGGGGTGTTTACATCTGAACAAGTAACCCTTAGCTCCCTTTATTTTCAATGGGGAGAAAGAAACATTTTTAGGACACAATTCATCTGACCTAAAAGAGGCAGTTTCTGTCTCCTGCAGGATGAGATGTCTCCTAAACGGTCTGATTTCTCTCGCTGGACTGGAAAGGGAGTTGACAATACCTCCTGTGGATGGAGATATCTACACTTAACGAGATGAATCCCCACCCTCCAAAAGGTGGGTCCATAAAAGTCGGTAGCAGAGCAGAAAACTGAACTCAGGTTTCTTACGTTTAGTCTGGTGCTCAGATCAAACCATAGGTGGACATCCAAGATGAACAAGGCCAAAGGGCCAGCCAGCAGTAACAAAACTGTGGAGGTTTGAAGGAAGCTACTTATGGGTAAGGAATGAAGGAGGTGGAAGAGGGAAACATGAAATACCCTAAAGGGCAAGGTCAAAAGACAGTCAGGCAAGGTAGCTATTGGAAGAAGGGAACCAGATGACAAGACAGCAGAAGAAATGGGGTCATACACTGTCCACAAGATGCAGCAGATGTGAGGAAGATCCAGGAGCAACATACGCTGGCTATCCCAGGGGCAAACCTCACCGAGACCCCATGCCCAGTCCAGACAGTGTTCAAGGAGGAACTCGGTCCTTTCCCAAACACCCTCTTCCCACTCTCCTCTCCTTCTTTTACAGCAGGAGAAATAGGGAGATTGGACAGATGAGTCCAAGATCACCCAGAGAGCTGGTGGCACACAGGGAACATAACTGAGAGCCCCCAGATCTCACCACAGCACACTAGACTGAAACCCTGGAACTGAACTTTCTGGGAATTCAACTCCAATTCCAAACTTTGCAACTCTATCCGAAAAAGAAATAATTCAAAAAATACAGAAGTAAGTTTGGAAACCGGGTGACAAAGCTGATCTGTGCATCTTGGAGGAGGGAACTGCAAAGGGGCCACCAGCACACCAGCATGTGTTTCAATCAGGAGAGTGAAACAAACAAAATAATAGCTAGGTTCTCCGCAAGCAATTGAAGAGCAGTTAATGAAATCACCTGCCACCGACAGAATTAACAAAACATAGAAAATAAGTCACGTCAGAATCTGCCAGAGTATCCCTGGCATGGACAAGGGGCCTGATGGCTGGTGTATATTTAGTGCCAGTGATATCATCTTTCCTAGCAGGGCTTGCCTTCTGCAGTGAGGAGAAGGGCAGCACTTCCATGGCAATGTCAGCGTGAGCTTTAAGAGGAAAGCGCCTGAGATTTCCTTAACAGGGAAGAAAGCAGCACGGCGGTAGCCTGGGCGACAGAGCAGGAGACAGGCAGGGGCTTCAACGCATGGTCAAGATGAAAACCCAGGGGGGTAAAAAAACCCATAATATCCATGCTGATACCTTAAGCACTGGCAGATGACAGTGTAATGAGTTTGTGGTTATTCAGGTCCTGTTGACCATTGCCCCATCGTAACCTGGGACTGCTCGGAGCTTTGCAGGACGGGTAGAGCTCAGATCCCCCCTAGCAGGTTCCCCTAAAGACAAATCCTTTTTAGCACGGTAGGGCATATGACACCTTGGTGAACGGTCCTGCATCTGCACATACATGCATTATGGCGACAATTTTTTAAAGACAGAGCATTGGAATACTACTTGCAACAGGTCTTTTAATGTCTTGGCCCCCACCACTGCTTCGCAACACCACCGATCCCCTCAAAAAGTCAGATTCCCCTAAAAATGAGAGACTGGCTTAAAAATCATGAATTAACAATCAATGCTCAGCTTTAATTTGCTGTTATAGTTACTAACAATTAGTGTTAGGATGCATTTGGGACTTTCAGCATTTAGGTGTTACATTTACCTGCATTCCCCCAGCCCAAGCAGCCCTCTTCCCTCAAAATAAGAATATCTCAGTCATGCGGCCCACATCTCTAAGTGAACAGATGTAATACACCAGGGTAGCCCCGCACTACTCACCATCCTAAAATCTTTTCTTTTCCCACTATGTTATGATAATTTATTTCACTGCTGGGGCTCCCTGGTGAGTTCAATGCTCCAGATTCCAAGCAGACAAAAATGCTAACCCGGTAGAAGAAGTTTAACAAAGAGCCTAAATGCAGCGGTCTCCTAAGATCTTGCACCTGTCCATATATTGCACGCTAAGATCGACGTGCAAGCAAAACAGAGAGATACAAATTTGGAAACGTTTTCTTTTTCTCCATGAATAGTAAATTAGCTAAAAATTCAGAATTTAGGTGGGATTTTGGGAATTAATTTACATCATCACAAGGGGGAGAAGGGGCTTGAAAGCATCAAAAGATTTTGATTTTTCCATCTCACAGTAGAAGTACCTGTAAGAAGAGAGCTAATTAAACAAAAAAAAAAAGGAGAAAAGGGGAGGTGAGGCAGTCAAATAATCATAAGTGGTTGTTTCATAGACCGTAAAACTTTCAGAGCTTTGGAGATTTGTTTGTTTTGTTGAAAAAGAGGAGGGAGAAGCAATCAGTTTTGATTTGGCAAAGGTTGGGGGGTGGGGGGTATTTATTCCTTTTGTAAAATTTTCTCCATTCTGTAAGAAAACAACAAAATGACTTATTCTCATTGTAAGAGACAGACAAATACTCAAACCTAACAGGATGCCAAGGTCCTATCTCTTACCAACACAGAGATGCTGTCTGAAGGGCAGGAGAAATGCATTAGCATGCACGACATGTCCTTATCTCTCAGGTTATCTCTATCATCAGTATGTTCCCTTAGACCCCAAGGAGATAAATCGATTACGTATGACATCCGAGAGAAACCCACAGAAACTTGTGAGCGGTGGGGAAAAGATCACAGTGCCTGTAGTGTGCGAAACCCCATCCACCCCAGCAGATATCACAAGTCATAAACTCCCCCTGATAACCCAGCCTTAATCAACCATATGACAAATGAGGCAAACACAGGGAGATTTGCACAGTGCCGGTCGCGATGTTTAATTAGATTTCATCAGAACAGTTCTGAAAAATTAATATGACGAGGTCTCTGCCAGTCTCAGTGATAACCTTTTCCCTGACATTGCTGGAATTTATTGCCAGCCTCAGCTAAAAAAAAAAGTTACAAGAAGATAAAAGGAAGGATGACTCCAGACCACAGCCATGAGCATCCCAGCAGGGTGGGATACCAGCACGGCTGGCAGTAGAAACAGTGGTCTGCATTTTCAGGATGCCGTAGCTACAACAGTGTGCTGGGGTCCTTTGCCAACGTACCACATCAGCTAGAAAAACAACCAGCAGCAAAGCTTCCAAAACCCACCAAAGTCCCTTAGGAGTTCATTTTCTGTTATCCAAAGTGACCCAGCCCTGTGAATCATCACCAGAACATGTTCAGCACGGCAGAGTGTAACCAGAGCTGAAACCCACAGATGACTGGCTCCCAACTTTCCTCTCTAGACTTTGCTTCGCTTGGCACCCCCAGGGTCCCAACCCATCTCCCGTTGGAGCCTGGGAGTGCTCGACTTGTTTCCAACACACACTTCCAGGCTCACTGCACCAAGGGGGATCCCAGCCTGGAGGCATTGGCGCATACTTGACGCAATGCTGCTGATATATAAGAACAACCCTTACCAGGAGTGATCTTCTATGGTATGTGGCCCATGGAAGGCATCTCTCCATTAACACAGTCCTGCTGTCTCTAGTCAAGTACGGATGCCATCCCAGGTAGCACATCTATTTCCTTTTGGTGTCTTGCATTGAAATACCACTCCAACTCAACTCCTTTTAAATTTAGGAGATGAATGATCATCCTTGGGGTCATAGCTGGTAGAACACTGGCCAGTACGAAGAAAGCCAAGCAATGACAGAGTCAAGTTCATGAAAAAGCCATTATTGACATTAACCTTGATTTCACACTATCAGGTTACAGTCAAATCTACAGGGTTAGCTGCTGCTATCACAGCTAGCAAGATGCTTTCTGATCACCCTGGGCACAGCATCCCAGGGGGACTTTGCTGGAGCCACAGCTTTGATGATAAACTGTCCTGGTCTAGCCTTCAGTCCGTATTTCTACCCCTCACTCAGCAACGGTAGCTTTTCTAATTTCAGAAAGGGCCAAGGATCTGCAGCTCTTCCGTATGGTTTCATTTAGGAGAGGTGAAAGGCTACTGACAGGGTTTTGGAGAAAAAAAAAAACAAACAAACACTAAAGTGTCAGACCAAGCAGGAACAGATCCCTGAATCCTGCATAGCAACACACGTCTTCACTCCTGCAGACACCATATGGGTTGGGGTCTACAAAAACCAGCACAACCCTCTCATGCTTCCCCCCAAGCTTCACACACGTGAGTCTAACAACCAGCAATCCATCAAAGTTTGATTGCTCTCAAGCCAGGCTGCCACCAAGACGAAATGAGAGAGAGATGATGAAGCACAGCAAGCCAAAGTCATTAAACCAAAATGAAAGAAGCACGAGGGGGAAGAGATCGAGTTGGAGAGGAACAGGGGGGATTTTATTTCTGCTTTCCTTCTCATTGGCTTCACAAACACCACCAGCAGCATTCATAAGTGGTGGATATGCAGATGGCATTAAAGCCCCCTAACAGGGGTTTGCAACCACCACGCTGATGCCGAGGGGCTGCCACACACTGGGGAGTCTGTGTGTGAGCAGGGGAGATGTGGAGAGAGGCTCTTCAAATTAGCTCAAGCCAAAAGTTGCTTATCCTAATGAAGGGAGGCATATTCCTTTTTGCCTTTTAATTAAGAGCTGGCTCATAAATCAAACCTCTTGTTCTTATGCTTCAGATATCAGTTGAGGGAAAAGCTCTTTTTGAATAACCAAGGCCCCCTTATGCAAGCTGCGGTCCCTCCTCCAACTCCAGTAACACGGCTAATTACACTACTCTTGTTTGCTGTTACAGACCCACCCTGCCTTTGCCACCCCAGGAATTGGGCCTCTGATCACCCCCAGAAATGCCCAGCTATGGGTCACAAACTGAGCAAAGCTTCCCCCAGTTTAAGCATCCGCGGTGGGGAGGAGAATTACAGTTAAACTGAGCATTTCCCTAAGTTCCCTCGGGGGTCCCCACAACTTATTTTAAATTGAAGGGTTCCTAGAGGTGGGCTGGGAAAACTATTTAAGGCAAGTTGTTTTCACAGAGCAGTAGCCAGAGAACAAAACCTGAAAGGCATGAGTTTAAACTTTTAAGCAATATTTTTTGCATGAACACACACACATAGATATGCACATTTTAAAGTACGTTTCAAATTTCAGGGAAAAAATATGGATCTTCATCCATGGCTATTGTGTATCCCACTCTGATCCTACTCTACTGTCTCGGCACAGCAGTCATTTCTAGCACCTGGGAGATGAGCTAAAGATGCCAGTCCAGACTGCAGCAAATACTTGCAGCAAACAGTCCAGCTGAGACTCCCAACAAAGCCTTGGACAATGTGATGAACGAACAGTGGGAACAAGCAGGTTTCATGCAACACATACCCCAAAGGCACAATGGGATCCTGCGAAGGGCTTCAGAGAGAGCAGGGAACTGAAGCTGGACCTCATTGTCATGGTTTACATCTTCACCAGCGCTTAGTTCCCATCCTCTGCACCCTTTCTGCTTCCTTCCTAAAGACAGGAGCTGTCAAATTGTGATGTCTACATCAATGCCTATCTGCAGCTGAACCAGAGATCAGTCATCTGGCCAAGGGGAGAAGGCGGAGGTGAGACAGACTGGAGAGGTGATTTTGGGCACAGATATGGCTGCAGGATGGTGAGGGGGATAGAGTGGAGGATGGTGAAAGGGAGAGACGGATGCACAGTGCCTTTTATCAGGGACTTGCTGTTCTTTCAACTGGCTCCCTGATAACATATGGAGCTTAATCAAATATGCAAATGGTGTCCTATCTAGAGACAAGGGAAATAGAGAATTAAACCCAGAGACCATGCATGAAAACAAGCCGATAAAATGAGGGAGTGGGTAGAAGGTTTCCTCTTTTTGATAAAATTATTTCAAAAGATTAAATTAAAGCAAAACTAATTAGGAGAACCACACTTAAGCCAACTTCCCGTAAGAAGGGTCAGCAGGCAAGAGGCATTCAAATCAAAGGCAGATGCAAGAGGCACTTCAAGGGCTCCCTGAAAAGTCATTATCCCAGTCAAAAGGGAAGGGGATAGAGAGGAGGAGGAATGACAAGAGCCATTTTGGCTGGGCATCCATCCGGGCATTAGATGGAGTGTATGGGGAGTTAAATAGCCTCTCTTTGTCACCCTGGAGAGCAGAAGTAGCAGGTGAAGGCTCAAGCTGACCACCTAATGTCCCATCCAGAGCACTTCTCGGAGAACAGAGGGATGAAGACAAACAGAAGTACATAGGGGGGGGCGGGGGGGGGGGGGGGGCAAAGGACGTATCTGCTTTTCCTTGTATCCCAACCCTGCATGGTTTGAATCAACAGCACAGCCACGCCAGGTACTGCAGCCTGAATGCTCCACATGTCTTGCACAGAGCTACTGACACCATGCAGAAAATCACCTGCCACGACAAGGCAAGTGACAACCAGCATCACTGCAAACTGTCCTCTGGGAGGCTGCAGGACCCATGGATTTCAGCAAGGTAACCTGCAGCAGGACATTGTTATCTGTCCCTTTGTGTCTGGTTTTGTCACTAATATCCCCCTGCCTGCACAGCGTACATCCTCAGCCCACTGCAGCGAAATCCAGCTCAGCTGCTTTGGGACTGGAAACCTGTCAAAGTCAAGCTGCAGATTCTTAGAGGAAGAGTTTGAAGAGGTGATGGTACAGCCTGCTGCCTTCCCTGCTGCAATGGGTCCACTGGAGCTCACTATTTCTCCTGGAGTCAGAAATAAAACACCATCGATGCTTTATTTTATTAGCAGCCAGCAAGCACCTCTGGATGTTGAAGTACAGACTGTATCTGGAGGGATTAGACAGTCATTTGCAAATCTTCTTGCATGGTCACAAGATCCCATCTCTGACAAGACTCTGAGGCACTGTTATACAAGAACCTCCAAAAAAAAGAGCAGCACTCAACACATGTATGCAAGGCACCCAGCAGAAGCACAGCTCAGCCAAACCCTGCACACCAGCGCGGAGATTGCTGAGTAGTCAGAAAGCAGAGAGAGGTACTTGAGGGAGAGACACGGAAAATTAATTGCTCTCTGCCAAAAAGCAGGCTCTAACTCTTGCTGGGAACAGCAACCTTCCTAGCAGAAAAAAGGGAGTTTTCCTACTGCGGTTATATACTGCAAGGAGCAAGGAGCTAACTACAGTGTGCTACACCGACAAGTTGTAGCTGGATCTCCCAAGGCAATGGAAATGAGGGGTGTGGGAGGCCAAGCACCCACCTGCAGTGACAGAACAATTAGTAGGTATTTAAAACAAGTGTCAGCTGCACCAGTTCAGCAGCAGAGTCTGGACACAGGCCCTCTGATGTGGTTTAGGGTCTGGGGTTTTGCAGCAGAGAATGGATCACAGAATAGCCCAGGCTGGAAGGCACCTCAGGAGATCTCTAGCTCAACCTCCTGCTAAAAGCAGGGTCAGCTGCGAGATCAGGCCAGGTTGTTTTGCCCATTCAGGCCTTGAAAACCTCCAAGGATGGAAACTGCACAACCTCCACGGGCAACCTGCTCCAATGCTTGCCTGTCCACATGGGAAAAAGCTTTTCCTTATATCCAGTTGGAAAGGCTCTATTGTCAGCTTACGCCTGCTGTCTCACACCCTCCCACCACTCATCAATGTGAAGAGCCTGTCTCCATCTTCTCAATAACCTGTTAGGTCCCTCCAAGCTATATATATAACGCTGCTGTTAGGTCCCTCCAAGTTTTCTCTTCCCCAGCCTGAATAACCTCATTTCTCTCATCCTCTCCTCCCAGGGCAGGTTCTCCAGCTCCTGGCCAACCTCTTCATCCTCTCCTGAGCTTGCTCTGGTTGATCAACATCTTTTTTGTACTGGGGAGCCTAAAACTGGGTACGGTATCTAGATATGGTCTAGCAACTGAGTTCAGGGAGATGATCACCTTCTCCTCAATCAACTAGCAGTGCCCCTGTTCATATAACTGAGGATGTTGTTGGCCTCCTTTGCCGCCAACAGGCACACTGCTGGCTCATGTGCAGCTTGCTGTCTACCGGGATCCCCAGGTCCTTTTCAGGAGAGCTGCTCCCCAGCCAGGCAGTCCTCAGCCTGAATCTTCGCAGGAGGTCGCTCCTTTCCAGGTGCAGGTCTTCACACTTCTCCTTCTTAAATGAGTTCCTGTCAACCCAACTGCTCCACCACGTCTAGGTCCCTCTGGATGGCAGCCCTGCTGTTCAGCCAGATCCTCCCAACTGACTGCAGCTCTGGGATGAACAGATGCACAGGGGAACCTGCTTCCCACCTAATTTGACCTCTAGCTGGTGAAAGATGAAGCGCAACAGAAAGATGCCCACCCACGAGGCTTCAGAGAAGCAAGAGACAGCACAGCACAGCAGCCTACGACTGGGACACACAAGTCCTGCATCTTTGATTTCACCCATGAAGATAGTATCCGATCACCCAGCACTTTTAGGTCATGTTGGACTCCAGTATCACCAGCCAATGACTTTTACGTGACCCAGTACAAACGGGTGTCACTGGCCAATGTCCACATAGATTCCCATCACCACCCCTTTCAGGGCTGCCTGCTGGTACACCCAACACGAGCATCAAGAGCAGAGTACACCACAGCTACCAAATCACAGCTTTCCTGATGCTACAGCCAGAAAACTGAACTACTCTTCAGGCATCTAAGCTGACAACGACCTCTCAAAGAGGTACTGTATAGGAATGTAGGACACGGACAACTGCAGCCTTCACAGACGTCAAATACAGATGGGAAGCAGTATCGCTCCATCACGAGTGAAGCACTCGGACTCCCGCTGATTTAGGAAGCTGTGAGGAGAGGCCAGGGCGAACAAGCCCCTCTTGCAGAAACCAGCTTCCCAGCAGGAGCCAGAGCCTCTACAGCATGTTTTCAGAGCAGTCAAGTCCACTTGCCAAACAGTTGGGAAAAAAAATAAAATTAAAAAAACCCTGACTCTTTCAAAGCAGCAGAGGGAAGGAGAAGGAAGACGAGTTTCCCTGCTGACATTCTCACAGAGCTGTCAGCAGCCAAATATCCTCCAGGGAACATCAAAACCAAGCAGTTTCTCGTCTTGTGCGTATTCAGAAACCCCCTTGCCTGGAGGAACAGTGAGGATCTCTGTCTTTTCCTGCAGTTATCACGAGACTGTAAACCTGTGCATGGCAAAACCAGGGCTCTCTCATTAGCTCCAGCTCCTTGGATGGAAGGTGAAGTATCAGAGGAGAAAAGGAAGATACTCCTCTCCATGTGGGTATGTCACCAGCCCACCCAGAGCTCTATCGCCTGTGGGTCTCTGCCCATCTCTTGCACCCTTTTACCTTGCTGAATTTTTTTTGCATGAAAAACTCCATTTCATTCCTCTGTTGGCCCTTCGTGGCACTTGAGAGCAATCCAGCTTTGTGGAAGGACCTGACACGCTGCTAGTCCCACCGGGATTCAGTTGCTCTCTCCTGCTAAATGGGATGAACCCTACTCTGGGAAGGGATCTCGCCCCACATGTGAGGGGGCAATGACTGTAGCAAGAGGACCCACCATAGCAATCAGCGGTGATAATAACTGAGCTGCATGTTTGGGTGTCCTTCAGGGTTACCTTACCGAAGCAGTCCTGACACTACCGTAGACCGAAGTGCATCTTCCCCAAGCCACAGGCTGACTCCTTCAACAGCTGTCAGTGGTTCCCCCTCCCTCTTCGAGGCAGGCGGCCTGTAAACAGCACTGTAGCATCCAACCGCGAGAGCTGTCGGCCAGCTCATGGGCCAGGGCTGCCACAGCTATGTGGCCAAAAACCGGCAGGACTTCAGACTTGCATGTACTTTCCAATCCAATTATCTACCCGAGAAAGCCAGCCTTCCCCAACACAACTGTGAGATGGGCCAAAATGAGAATTGCAAATCTGACCTCTCAGATCTAAAAATCTCCCTATGGTGTTTTGTTTCTGGATCCAAAGAAAGCAGGGTCTCGAGGGTTCAGGGTAATCCCGAAGGTGGTTCATGAAACTGGTTGATACTGAGAATTTTCTACTAAATAGAGGTGATACCTGGTAGGAAGCGCTGGCCAGATTTCAGAGCTGTCTGATCTGAATGAAAACCTTCACCCTAAGTGGCAGTCCAAATCTAAAAAGCCCTTCAAAGACCTCAAACCAATGGGATTTTATGAAGAATGAAATACAGGCCACAGAGTGAAAGAATTGGTTTTTAAGCCAAATTTCTTTCTCTGCCAGGAATTTAGCACAGAAAAGGCTTTGAGTGAAATATTTTGATGGAATAAAAAAAATATTTTTTATGGAGAAGTTTCAAATAAATGTAAATTACTACTACTCCATTTTCAAATAAACATTTCAAAATGGACAAAGAGGTTTGTTTTGTTAGAAGTGCAATTCCTAGGGCTGTTCCCAGGTTGACATTTGTAAACTTAAATTGCCCTTTACACCTGCATCTACACACAGAATAATTGCAGGTAAGTTGTATTTCTTTGACTGGAAACTATCTGCACAAAAGCAGTGACCCATAAATTAAATGCCTAGGGAAGGAATACAAGGAATACTGAATACTGCTACGCTCCCTTAGTGATGACAGGTATTAGTGGCATGTAATTTGGCCAGACACACCGGAAAAAAAATTCAAAACAAGCATACAAAACCGTGCAAAGCATCTCCATGGGTACATTTCTAGCTTTCTCCTGCCACCGGAGTGAAGAGCTAAGCGTGTAATGAGAGAGTGTGCAAAGGAAAAGAAAGCCCGCGGATTTCAGTACCTGGCTGTTTTAGAGCAAAATGGTTTGTAGGAAGCACGTACCCAGGAATAACTCCCATTCCCGATGGCTGGCTGCGCTGCTGTTTGCAGAGTGACAAAACAGACCTTCGTTAAACTCAAGTGAGGCTTTCATACATCCTGAAAAAAAATCACTAAAAATTCGCAGGGGTGCCTATTGACTTTCAGCCACGGGTTTTGTTCGAAGGACTTCCCATCGTACATAGGAGCTCACTCTGCCGACGAAGCCCACCAGGCACCCTGGGGCATACTAAAGCTGTGGCAACGCTTACCAACGTGGTACGGAAGCACAGGGAACACCACGGGCCGGCCAGCACAGGAGATAATTACAGATACCGAGATCTGACCAAAGCACTGCAAGATGAAATATTTCTCATTAAAAAGTACTGCAGGATATTTAATGCCCACAGGTGGTCAGGAGCTGGTTTTCCATCCCATCTGATTTGTCTAGTTTAGCTGTTTGATACGATCACACACCTCACAACCTTCAGTACATTAATTTTCTCCAACGCTCCTTTGAGCAAGCAAAACATTTCCTACCCTTTGCAGGAGAGAAAATGAGGTACAGAGGCACACCAGAAGTTTCTGGTAGAGCAAAGAACTGAACCAGCTGTCTCCCAACTCACTCATCCCTGGGCCACTCTTCTCCATCCCCAAGATGCCACCAGCACCCGTCAGGCCTTTAATCCAAGGCTGCTGATTTCTATACATGAGATACGGACGGGGGGAATTTTTCTTTCCTGTAGGTCTGCATTTTTATCCTATTTATATCTTCATTCTGCAGGGCCAGGCTGTGCTGTGGACAAGCCAGCAGAATTGAAGGGCATATTTCTACAGCACATTATTCAGTGCCTTCCCATTGGTCTGCACATGTAGCTATGTGAATGAGCGAGGGTTGCAAAATGTATTTTGCCTGGGGCAGTGAAATAGCTGGGGCCAACCTTGTCATTCTGTTTCACTCACTCTTTTCCTACCCTATCTCTATCTTGGATTTTCCTTTTCTTTTTCTCTTTGTTGTCTTGGTTACATGGGCAGATTCCTGATATGCTGCTAGTTTTCATTTTAATGATATGTTCCTGTAAAGCACAATATTTTACTTCAGTTGTATGTGCCACTGGATAAATTCCTTTGACATATGTGACATTTGTATATCAACTAACAGATACTGCTTTATGACTGTGGGTATTTTGCAGAGCATTCACGGATTGCATACATCAAAATCTGATATACAGTCTGCCACTTTTGTATAAAAATATACACACAGAGAAGAAGACTGAAACTGCAGGAAAAATAAGGAAAGTTCCTCCAAAACCATCTTGTAATTACTTGCAGCGAGTCTTCCAACAACTGAGTAGATACTGCTATCTTGAAGATAATCTCTTAACTCCTCTCTTCGCGCTATCCAAAATACTTCACTGTAGCTTGACCAAGTAGCTGCACTGCACCAGGAGAAAGAGCAGCATGTACCATGCATGGTAGGACCCAGAAAGCAGAAAGAAAAAGACAGCTCCTGGGCTTTGTCCACTGGTACATGGAGTTTCATCTGATCCTACAAAGCTTATTCCAATTCACCCAGAGGCATTTTTTTTTAAACATAAATCAAACTTCATGCTGACATAATGGATTATGCAGGAGTTGCGATACCAATGCAGTATTTCCCTTGTTTTCTATTCAAAAGCACCTGATTGACAAGCCGAGATGGAAAACAAAGCTTCAAAAGGCCCATGAAGTCTTGGCAGGGGCCAAGGAGTGTCAAGTGAAAATCCTGGGTGCCAAACTGGGCTTGTGCGGCACCCAAAGGGGAAAACAGGCTGGCGTCCTGAGCTCAGATACCCTCAGGAGCCCTGGAGGAGGGCAGAGTGTGGAGGAGCGTCAGTGATTGCAGAAGTCATAGCAAGGATGGGGCTGAACCTGCAAGAACCGAAGGTTTCCAGGAGCCTGGATCAACTGGTCCAAAACAACCATACGTGTTCAGGAGAACCCCGTTTTGCTTTGCATTCTGCCTCTCTGGTGGAGACATATCCCGCTGAGGAAGATCTCAGCCCGAGACTCCACCTCTGCTCTGACACACAGACCCAATGCGGTAACTACCGCAGGCAGAATATCCAGCACATTAGGAAAAAGGGAATAAAATGAAGCTTTCTCAAATTACATCAGCCAGTTCAGCTCCCCTCTTCTCATTCTTTACCCTATAAGGCTGTCCCTGCTCTCTACCACACTTCGTAAAGCGCTAAAAGCTTTCTCTCCTATTTTCCCCTATTAAAAGGAATCAGATCTTGGATTCTGTAATGTGACCTGCAAAGGCAAAGACAGAGCTATGTTTGAGTTTGCTTCTCCTGAAGCCAAGAGAAAAATCAAAAGCTTGCGAGTAGAGGGAAGCAGCAGTCATTCTTAACTGTTTAGGTCTTTTGGATATTTACCATTCAGCTCTCAGTTACCCCATTTTTCCCCCCCCAGGAGACTGACTGGAGAACTAAACAGTTTATTATGATATCACAGATGACAGGGAAGCAAAACCTAATTAGTCAGGGGAGGAGATTATTTTTATTACAACTGTTTAAAAAACAATTTGGCTCCTTCTCCACATGCCTGAATAGACTGTTAAAAAAAAAAAAAAAATTCTCCTTTCAAAAGCATCAGCAGCCTTTCCTCTGTTGAACAAAGCCAGAGACATTTGCCAGTGGGCAGGATCCTGTTCCCCTTGCAGACCTCCCTCAGCACGGGGGCAATGCCATCTGAATTTACAACCCTGATTTTCTTTTTAAGTGAAGAAACAGGTAGAAACAGAACAAAAATGGAGATTTCAGACCTTCCTTAAGCATCCATGAACAAATGACTCCCTCCCTTCCCTCGTCTGCTCTGTCCATCCTATACACAAACCACAGTGGGCCACCTTTTCATAGCACCTTCCTCTCCCCAACTTGGGAGTTTTTATTTGCAAAAGTAATTCAAAGAGGAATCAACACACAACCCAACCCCCAAGGCTTTGCCCAACCTCCCTTCCCAGCTTCTCACCGCTCTCAGTTACCCCATTTTTCCCCCCCCAGGAGACTGACTGGAGAACTAAACAGTTTATTATGATATCACAGATGACAGGGAAGCAAAACCTAATTAGTCAGGGGAGGAGATTATTTTTATTACAACTTTAAAAAAAACTTTGTGGCTTCTTCCACATGCCTGAATAGACTGTTAAAAAAAAAAAAAAAATTCTCCTTTCAAAAGCATCAGCAGCCTTTCCTCTGTTGAACAAAGCCAGAGACATTTGCCAGTGGGCAGGATCCTGTTCCCCTTGCAGACCTCCCTCAGCACGGGGGCAATGCCATCTGAATTTACAACCCTGATTTTCTTTTTAAGTGAAGAAACAGGTAGAAACAGAACAAAAATGGAGATTTCAGACCTTCCTTAAGCATCCATGAACAAATGACTCCCTCCCTTCCCTCGTCTGCTCTGTCCATCCTATACACAAACCACAGTGGGCCACCTTTTCATAGCACCTTCCTCTCCCCAACTTGGGAGTTTTTATTTGCAAAAGTAATTCAAAGAGGAATCAACACACAACCCAACCCCCAAGGCTCTGCCCAACCTCCCTTCCCAGCTTCTCACCCATCTCTATTATGGCAAAGCCACAATCTCCTTGCACACACAATATTTTGCAACACTCCTGGGCTGAGCATTCAGACTAACATTGTCAGACTGGCATACAGGGGTTGAAATGGAGGCGGTGCCCATCATTAGCATGAGAAGGTCCCTTCTAATACTTCTTCTTGCCTTGAGAAAACCACAGGTGGATGATTCCCAGCTTCCACCTCTCAAGCCTCTCTACTATTGCCTTACATGGCAAACTACAGAGCTACAGCCATGCAACAGGCACATTTTTAGTGAGAATGCACAGTGAGGAACATAAATACACTCTTTATTGTATTTGGGTTTATGTGGCGTCAACCATAAACATAATGCTTATTACCGTTCAAGACACAACTTTCTTTTGAT
>NW_008825160.1:1983321-1990490 GCF_000699105.1 Pygoscelis adeliae
CCCAGCCTGACCTAAACAGAGCAACTGCTGATCCCATGCTGGGCTCATGGTGAAATCACAGCCCAGTCACATTGCTCTGAAGAAATATCTCCAGGGCAGGAATCCTGTTTCTTAACAAACTTAGCTGCAGTCATTATTTCTCCAGCAGGCACAGATACCCTGTGATCAACTACTTAATTAGAGATGGTCTGAACACAAAAAAATATGTCAGATGTAAACTGCATCAAGTCTGTCTGTGGCTGGGCCTGTGGTTTGACTTCAGAAATATTCATTTGCTGATGAACGATGATTTCGAAGAAGGATTTTCTTTTCTCACATCAGCTCTATCCCTCAAGGGTGAAACACAGTTTTTTGTCAACCGAAACATTTTCTATCCTCAAAGTAGGTGACGCACCTTAGGATAAGGACTGCACTCACACTCAATGCAACACTGCAAATCTCCATAAGAACATGAAAATCTGAGTTAGAGGACCACGCTAAGTCTTACCTTCTTGAGCTTCCCACTCTTGGTGCCCACAAAAGCCAGGGAGTGGTTCTTGTAGACATAGGCAATCACAGATGTCATTCTGTCTCCATCCTCGGTGAAAATGGGGAGCCCTCGCACCATGGATGATACTCCCAAGGGGGCATTCATATCCAGGCCACAGAAATTGTCATCAATTGTTAACAGCTATAAACAAAAAGAAAGAGAGTGTTAAAAAATGAAGCTACTCATTCTTTAGCCATTTGGGAAGTATCCATCCAAGCAGGGACACCATTGCATAACATGCCTATAATTTATGCAGGCTGATAAATCAATGACAAAGGCAGGACTGGAGAAATACAGAGGTGGAAAAAATTTGTCGAAAGTTGTATGATGAGTTACAGACAGAAGGAGAACTGGAATCTTGCTTCTCTTGAATGACAGCCCAGCAGGATACATTATGTTAAGCCTTTTTCCTACTGCTTTACCAGTCAGTTTTACCAGTCAAGACTTAGCAATCAAAGACAAAGTCTGCTAAAAATGTCTTAAACATATCCAGTTCTGTCAAAAAAAAAGTATGCACATCATTCCCATGAGATCCAGAATAAGAACCACCGAGCTAAATCTGCACTGGCAAATAAAATAGACCCTGGCCTGCCCTCTGGCCCCGAGACCCAATAGTAACATCTATGAAACCTAAATAACCACTCCCCTACCACCTCCAAACCCTGTAGCATCACCCACGCTACATCTCGGAAATTATAATCCCCCAAGGCATGTCCAGGCATTGTCTGGGAGAGAGCTGGTCAGCCCAGGCCAAATCTGCAGCAGGGACCATGCTAAGGATTAAACAACATAGACGGTGACTGCACACACTCCCCATTCCTGGGGTTAGTTTAATCATACAGTCCTGGGCCCTTCTCTTGCACTGTTTGGCCTGGGCACTTCATCCTCCTGGGTCTCCATTTCTTCCCCATGAAATGAAGATTATCCACATTTATCCATCTTACTGGGGTACTGTAACTCACTGAAGTTCTTTGGAGAGAAGGGAAGGTTTCACAGCTATTATGGGAGCTTTCCAGCATTTCTTGGAGATACCCATGAACTCCTAACAACCAGAGAAAAGGCCCTGTTCATCAATGCTGCTGCCTAGGCTCTAACACCTATTGCATTTGAACTCAACAGGCTTGTCATCAGACAGATGCTCCACTGGGATCCTTGCGTATGAATGCATGTAGTGTCTAGTCATCTCTGAGGGTGTTTCTCTGGGCTTCAGGGAGCTACAGAATCATAGAATCATAGAATAGTTTGGGTTGGAAGGGACCTCTAAAGTTCATCTAGTCCAACCCCCCTGCCGTGGGCAGGGACATCTTCGACTAGATCAGGTTGCTCAGAGCCCCGTCCAACCTGACCTGGAATGTTTCCAGGGATGGGGCATCCACCACCTCTCTGGGCAACCTGTGCCAGTGCTTCACCACCCTCAGCATAAAACATTTTTTCCTTATCTCTAGTCTAAATCTACCCCCCTTTAGTTTAAAGCCATTCCCCCTTGTCCTGTCACAACAGGCCCTGCTAAAAAGTCTGCCACCATCTTTTTTATAAGCCTCCTTTAGAAGTGCAGCAGCAGAACAATACCGACAACTCTTCTACCTTAAGGCACCATCTTGACAGTAGGTGAGGCTAATACAGGTTGCCAATATGAAGATCTCCACAGAACAAGTCAAATAAAGATGAAGCTCCAAATATCACAGTACACAATTGCCAAAGCAGTTAGACTTTATTAACTTCACTGGGACCACTCACAGATTTGAAGTTAAGCATCCGCTTAAAATATTTTGCTGGACTAAGGCCTAGAAAGGCAATAATTAATTGTACAGGAAGGTTGCCTAGTTTTCACATATCAGTAATAAAAGACCATGACAATTTTCTTTGTCTGAGCTCACATCTTCCAGGAAGCATGGCTAGAATACGTGCTGCTCCTTGCTTGAGTTCACGAGCAGTAAAAGCCTGATGGTTGATTCATTTTATCCTCACCCAGCAATTACAGGGAATAATTACAGGTGGTTTTACTGAATGGAAGAATAATGTGTCCTAAATGTATTCATAAACACATAAAACCTATGAGGAATTCAAACAACTATTAGTAAGGAACAGCTAGCCTGAGCTCTGGCCTGCAAGAGTCATTAGTGTTTGTGGACTGCCCTTTCAGAGCTAACACACCAGCTCAAAGAGCAATTACAGATCAGATCAACAGCCTCCATGAGCAGCAGACAGGATGTTGCTAGTCTACAATGCCAGCAGAAAGTGTAAGATAAATCTGCATCCCAGATCCAAAGGCCAAATTCATCTGAGGTCTAGTACCACCAAGCTGATGACCACACCTCAGAGAGGCAAGACACCCCCGCTGGCAGCATGACTTGTGAAAACTGAGTGCTTCTGTGGATAAGGAGAACATGTACAGCTTCATTACATAGGTCAGGATGGGAAAACTGCAGCTTGATTACTCAGGGAGCACAAGCATGTTTGAAGCAGCGACTCTACCCAGATCTTTCTGCGAGACATGAGACACTGACTGTCAGAGATGAGCTAATGAGAGGAGCAGTGTGTTGGTCTGATGCAGTGTGACAAGCCTTCTGTTCACCAATTCACTACCCGACACATCACCTGGCGTGGAATCCATCTCACCTAGCTTCAGCCATGTGAAATCTTAGTAAGTAGCCTACAGTGGTCACCTAAACTACCTCCATAATCAATGGAGGAAAGGAGGTATGTCAGAGAACAAGCCAACCAATCACCCTTGTAATGCACTGGATCACCTTCTGATAGAACCAATTGATTGCAAAAGGACTCCAGAGGATTCACTTAGCCTAAGCATCTAACACTAAAATGTATCATCCTTTGAACAGGAGGCTGGACTATACGATCTCTTGAGGTCCCTTCCAACGCAAATCATCCTATGGATGCAGGAACTGAGAGGAATCCAGGTCTTGAAGTCAGGCCCACTCTCATGGGAAACTCTTAAGCTCTCAAATTAACATGATCTGTGTTTCAAGGCTATAATAAAACTGGGTATGTGTCTCACTCAAACCGATGGCCTAACAGGCTGAGAGAAAAATTGTTTCAGACTGAAAGCACGGAATTCGCAAACCATCTACAAACGGCAGAAAGAGGGGCAAGGGAGGAAAGTCCTGTTTTGTCATGGGTTTAAAGGAAAACAAGAAACGGGAAACAGCTTTTTTCACCACCAAGAGGATGAAAAAAACTCAATAGGGCCAGCAGACTTCTTACCAGTGGATGAAACTCCATCTCAAACAACAAGAAATTACACTGACAAGCAGTGAAACGAGAGCAATCAAGCAGAGCTGACACAGTCCAAGGCATCCTCCTTGCTGTAGCACAGCCTCCCACACGCTCCCCTCCCTGCAGCACAGCCAAAACCAACTACTCCAGCTGAAGCACTTGGAGACCAGAAAGGACCCATGCAATAGAATCATAGAATCATAGAATAGTTTGGGTGGGAAGGGACCTCTAAAGGTCATCTAGTCCAACCCCCCTGCTGTGGGCAGGGACATCTTCAACTAAATCAGGTTGCTCAGAACCCCGTCCAACCTGACCTTGAATGTTTCCAGGGATGGGGCATCCACCACCTCTCTGCCTTTCTGCATGACCTAGGACCTTGAATGTCAGGCAGGAGCTGCCTGTGCTGTTTTGCAGGGAGATATAAGCTACTTTTGTTTGCTCTCCAACCAGGTCTGAGTCTGCACGGCTGTGAGGATACACCTCTGAGCCCTCTGTAACCCACTTTATCAACAGCCAGGATGTGTTAGCTAGAGCATATGATTGCTGTAGATGTGTATCAGAGCTCACATAGCCATAGCAAAACCCTAAGAGAATATAAACCCAGAGATCCCAGCATCAAGCACAACAACCTGTGGCTGATCTGCAGCACATCTCCAACCTGTTGAGACTTTATTAATCCAATTGCCACAGGTTAGTTCCTCCCCCATCAGATTGAGCCCAGCTCCAGCTGAACTCAGACCTACTCTTAATGGGGCTGATGTCATGGTTTTCCCCCATACAGATGCAAAACTAAATTTAAGACCACTTATTTCATCTTATTTCCCTGAGATTGTATACAGAAGGACACATCCTTATAAGAAGGACTTATAAGAAAGATGGGGACAAACTTTTTAGCAGGGCCTGTAGTGATAGGACAAGGGGGAATGGTTTTAAACTAAAAGAAGGTAGATTCAGACTAGATAGAAGGAAGAATTTTTTTATGCTGAGGGTGGTGAAACACTGGCCCAGGTTGCCCAGAGAGGTGGTGGATGCCCCATCCCTGGAAACATTCCAGGTCAGGTTGGACGGGGCTCTGAGCAACCTGCTCTAGTCGAAGATGTCCCTGCCCACGGCAGGGGGGTTGGGCTAGATGACCTTTAGAGGTCCCTTCCAACCCAAACCATTCTATGATCCAAGCACCAAGGTGAGGTTGAAGAGTGAAATCATCACTGTCTCTTACATGACACAGTTCAGATGAGATCTAGGACCATCACGGCACACCCTAGCCTCTGAGACACTCAAAGTGGTGTGTGAGGGCAGATAAGGCCGTGATGTTCACTCACATGCTGTTGCACGGGTGCCAGAGAAGCAATTGCAGAGTTGTGGTTTGCGATGTGGACAACCGTCCCCCAAGAATAAGAGCAAGGCCAGCAAGCCACACACCACATGAAAACTATTTTCATTTAACACATTTGGGTTATTTCCTCTGGGGATTATCTGCAAAAAAATGCCAGCAAGCAAAACCCTACAAATAAACATCACCCGGCTTCTGTGCAGCTGTGGCTCTCAGCTGCACACATGCCTTTGTAAAGACAGAAATACAGTCATCTTCTTCAGCAAAGAGAAACACGTAAGGAAGTTTGGATTTATGATGAAAGGGTCAGGAGCTGCAAGCACAGGTTTATTTTCAATTCCAGACACTCCTAGCAGCAATATAAAGTAGCCACGTTAAACTCTCTGGAGCTTCTCTGCTTGGCAATTTCACGTTAACGACTTTCCAGAATGAAAGCGGAGGTGAGGACATGAATTCACTCTGCTTGCAACACTGCTGCTGCACCAGCTGGGATATCAGAGAGGGGCAAAGGGAAGATCTAAAGAGGCAGGGATAGGATCAGCAATTCTTGCATCCTGAGCAGTTAAAATCTAACGCAGAAATTCACGGCAGTCTGTAGGTAACTCAGAAGGGAAGGGGGACCTTGCGGTCGAGATGCTGGACTGGAGTCAATCAGTTCATCAATCCACACCAGATTCCCACCTGCAAAAGAGGGAATATTACTCACCACCCCTCTGCCCCAGGGAAGCTGCTAAACACAGGTTTATAAGGTGCTCTACATATCCAAAATATCTTCATATGAGAATGATTGGCAGCTCCCAGGGCATAAATGCCCTCCCGAGTCCCACCAGCTGCCTCTCCATCTTGGGCTGATATGCAGGGGGGAGCCAGCTGGTGAGAGGCGGCGGTCTGCTCCTGCCGCCGCTCCCTGCGCCGCCCCCTGCGTCGGCAACCAGAGGGTTCATCTGCAGCCGTGACACCGTGGCCAAGTGTCACATTCACCAGTGAAATAGGAAGGATGTGCAAAAGAATGGGCCTGATTTACAGGTGGATTCTGGCAGGCACTTGCCTTCTCCAGGATTAAGCCTATCAAATAAATAATTAACACATCCAAGCCCCCCTGGAGAGGATGGTTTTACAAGGCTGGTGCTGGCTCAGTTCCCTAGGGATTCGCTGAGCCCCAAAAACCCCCAAACTCAGCAGAAGGGTTAGAGCTCCAATTACAACACCTCCTTCCCCATCCTCATCTGATTGCCCAGCAGAAGCCAGCACTTTGGCACTGCACAAATGGTTGAAGTACCAGATATTAGGGGGCCAGTGCAAACAGTGCTCATAATAAACTGCAATTGTCCCTTAAACATCTGTTTTAGCTATTTGCCTCTGAAACAGCCCCTGATCATCAAATACAGCCTAATCCATATTTCGGGAAAAGCTTCGATAAAGGATTAGCCATCCCTCGTTCCTCCTTGCTTTCACTCTGGCGAAATCTTCCTGCCCAATCAAAGCACCAGGGCCTTTTTCCAGATATCTCAGCAGGCTCCAAAGCAATTCCACAGACTCACTGGGGATAGAGGCTGTCCCAACGGCCAAGTCTCGCCTTTGATTTACAGCTAATACCTAACAGCCCTGTCTTCATACGGTGGCAGGTACTTGGCTTCTCACTCTTGTTATCTCAGGCTTGGCTACGCCAGACGATGGAGGGAACGCATACATTACGGCTGTCTGTGCTGCCAGCAGGGCCAGGGAGCCAACAGCAACAAGAAATCAACAGTACTATGCATTTAAGTCTTTGCAAGGAGATATCCAAGGTCTTTTCCATCACCTGACTGCAAGATCTTCCTTCCTTCCTGACTGCAAGGACTGAGTGAGGGTGAGGGTGGGCATGTATCATAGAATCATAGAATCATAGAATCATTAAGGTTGGAAGAGACCTCTAAGATCATCGAGTCCAACCGTCAACCCAACACCACCATGCCCACTAAACCATGTCCCTCAGCGCCTCATCTACCCGTCTTTTAAATACTTCCAGGGATGGTGACTCAACCCCTTCCCTGGGCAGCCTGTTCCAATGTTTAACCACTCTTTCAGTAAAGA
>NW_008825160.1:1991307-2010301 GCF_000699105.1 Pygoscelis adeliae
TCCAGCCAGTTTTTGACCCAGCGCAGAGTACACCTGTCTAAGCCGTGAGCCGCCAGCTTCTCCAGGAGAATGCTGTGGGAGACGGTGTCAAAGGCCTTACTGAAGTCCAGGTAGACCACATCCACAGCCTTTCCCTCGTCCACTGGGTGGGTCCCCTGGTCATAGAAGGAGATCAGGTTGGTCAAGTAGGACCTGCCTTTCATGAACCCGTGTTGGCTGGGCCTCATGCCCTGGTTGTCCCGCACCTGCCTTGTAAGCGCCCTCAAGATGTATCCTACTCAATAGGATAGTTAAAAATCTAGAGGGATGGAAGCCCTATGAAAATCTGTCACCAGGAACTTCACGGTACCTGAAGTGATACAAGCTAAGAAATTTAGGGTCTAGATCACCGGGTGCAGGGGTGAAGCATAAACCTCCACCCAGAGGAGCTGCAAATGATGGAAACCATCTCCCAGCAAACCACCGGTCTTTAAACTCCAACAGCAGCAGTATGGTACCCAAGGCTTATGCTTCTCTTGTTTGCCCGTGCATGTCCTCTTGATGGTATCAGCATGGACTTCACTGCTTGGTGAACTTCTGGTTAGATGCTGGTTTGGCCTACCCCTGGCATTAGTACCTTGCCTTCCTTAAGCTGGACTGGCTCTGCCTCTGACCTCCTGCAGTATCTCTGCTTCTGGCCATGCTGCATCCAAGTCTCTCTTCCGACTCCTCTGAGACCAATGGACTTTGGTTCATTTGACCTTCTCCCCACGATCTGTGCTGTGAACTTCGGCAGAACCATCACATTTCAGCCCATTGGCTGTGTCTAGCTATGAGGTCCTAGTGCAAGATGGAGACAGCCCCTCTGACTTTCACCTCATGCCACATCATTCACATAATTTGATGCCTGTTACTGCCCTCCCCATCACATGCATTCCCGACAGTGGGTCAGGAAAAGGCTGCGGGCTTCCCCAGTGAGCGTCAATGACCGTAGACCTTTGTCATCTGCAATGCAAAGCCATGGGGAAATTTTGTGGACAAAAAGATGGGAACCCTGGGCCACCAACCAAAGATAGCATAGATCACCAACCAACCCACTCTTCAGCAGTTAGCTAGCCTACAGTCTAATGACATACAAAAATATCCAGTACGTTTCCCCAGGGTGCTCTGTGATATAATGGCAGCTGGATAAAGAGCCAGCATTTGGAAATACATTATAATTGCACACTGCTTTTCACTTGTGCAACCACAGCAATGGTTACCATGCAATTACATGTCACCATATACAAATGACAGTGCAGTTACAGTAACTTTACCAATTACAGGGAAATTGTACCCACTATGCTAAGAGGTTTTCATTCAAACATAATTCAGGAACGCAAGAACAGGGGGGAAAGGTACTCAAATTGACTAGAACTGGTACAGGCGTTCGGTTTTTAGGTCTGTAGTTTAAGCATCAGTTCAAGGACTGGTATCAAGTTTCCAGAGTGCTGCAGAATCTTAATGTAGTACAGACTTTTTATGCCTGCATTTATGTTCCTGCTATATTGTGAGCGTAAGGCTTCCCAACGGTCTATACCATGTACCTCCACGTCGTAAAATTTGCAATTTCCTGAAGAGGAGGCTGCCTTTCTTACAGAGACCAACAAGTTTCTTTAGTCTTCAGGCCTTTTGCTCAGCAGAGCTGGCTGATTATTAGTAAGAAGTAATTATTGTTATAAATTTAGCATCCTCTAAGTCCCGACTTTCTGAATTATTAGTGTGCCAAAAGATGTATACAATGTACATTGGTTAGTGAACCCCTAAAAATTCTCTAGACCCCACTACTACAAAATTTAAGCAATACTGGCAGTAAGTTTGCTTTACTTATTTCCTGCTGCAGACCCTGGAGATGCAGACCACAGCTTTCAGGGTCTGCTGACTCTGTGTCACAGCCACAGAGCAGCAACTGCTAATGCTTTTCAGCCCATGGCTGGTTCTCAAACTCTTGTTCTCATTTTTGCTATGCACGTTGCCTTACTACTGGCATGGGACTGGTCAGCAGCAGCATTTCTGCTCTGGAAGCAGCACTGGGCTATCAGAGGGAAACAGTTCATTCCCCCATGAAGGAATGAGGTCCACGACTGACTATCCAGAGAAGCACGTCATAGATATCAAGTATGCAATACCGCCCTCAGCAAAACAACATACTTGCTTCTTGGTCACTTGCATGGAAGACGTTCCTACCATTACAAATGAAGATGCAATTAAGGATCCAGCCTGAAACACCAGGAGGTTAATGAATCCACATTACTGGCAGATGGTGTACTGATACCAGCTTCACCACATCCCTCAACTCCAAGCATCTGCCAGGAGAAACAGTCGCACTATGTCGTGATAAACAAGACAAGGTGCAGAACAGACTCAGATAGCTGGGAATATTTTCCAGTGGGATATTTACACTCTCTGTGTTTGGATATTGTAACTCAAGTGATATTTCAAGTGCCTTGGTTAGAGCCCAAGGGTCTGATATAGGCAGGGAAGACAGACAGTACCTCTAGCAGCAACGCAGAGTGTCAGGCCGAGATAGTAGAAACACTCTTATTTATGGAGGCCTTCACATCCCACATCCCAAATACTACCACTGTGTCAGCCAAATCTCCCTTTTGCATAGGTCATTTCCACCTCCTTGAAAAATCCTGACATTTCAATTCCAAATCTCAGCATTAGCACACCAAGCCAGGTAGCTGGAGTGAAAATCAGATCCCTGAGGTGTGTGGTCACTGAGGTTCATCCCCTCACAGGTGGCAAATGTACCCACAAACAAGAAGGATGGGTGGGACCTGAAGAGCAGCAAATGTGACTGTAAAAGGAAGCTGAGTTCTTCTGCAATCCCATAAACTTCCCTCTACTGGCTCAGAGACTGGAGGATCATATGGATGAGGCACTGAAGGATAAACAGAGGAATATGATCTCTGTGGCTCTCAGCTCAGTGCTTTCCATGAGCTTTAAAAAATTCACTTAAAATTTTTCACACCCAAAAAAAAAGAGATTATTGAGTGTGGAGACTCTGCCTTTGAAACCACCATGGTCTATTGGGTCAATAAGCATTTAGGGATTTTGCAAAAGTGAAATATTGATCAAATAAGCTGCTAGAGCTCTTCTGTAAGAACATATTCCAGCAGCAAAGCTGTGTTACGCACCTGAAACACAGTAGTACTGACTTCCCCTGGTGCTGCTGTAGCTGAGATGGGGAGTAAGAGTCCCAGAGAGAGAAAATCTTAGGTGAAAAGGGTTTTCTGTGTAGGCAGAAAGACACGTTTGAGAGAAGGAGAAGGGCTCGCCAGCTGCTGCATTTTATCCTAAAGGATGTCACATTTCCATGATTGGTCAAAGGTTGTCTACATAACAAATTCCTGGAAACATCAACTGCAGTGATGAAAGAGGTGTAAGAAGAGACTGGCGCTCTGTCCTCTGTCAGCTGTGCCCTGTAATCCTGAGCATGCTTGCCGTAACATGGGTTTCTCTCAGGCACGTCCACCCAACAGAGACACCTAACAAAGAGACATCCCCTTCCCCAAGTTACAAGCTCTCATGTCCCTCTTCACCAGATGGACACAACAGCCACGCTGCAGGGCTCTTCTAAGGTCTCCACAACAACATCGTTGCTGTCTGTTGCACGCAACATTGAAGGGTGTAGGAGCCTTCTCTTGCTGACCTGTCCTCCCTTTCATAGACAACATGCCCGGCCCATTATCTCCCAACACTTGCTGGCAGCAGAATGGTTAAACCAGCATCTCTGGAGCATTTCTGGCAGCTGCCAGGCACCCTTCATTCCTATTCGAGTGACGCACACCAGCACCTTGCCGGATAGAGTCCAGCTGCCTCCCCTACGCCGGCACCACCAGAGATTCTCCACTGAATCACAATTACTATAATTATTATTTTGTTACACAGACAAAATTATCATTTGGGCTGCAAAGTGCCACACGCACCAATGGCACTATATAAATTAAAAAAACAACGCTGCTTTGCATGCAAGCAACACCTTTGCCTGGAGATCCCAGAGTTGCTTAAAAGCATTAATTAAGCCTCACCGCAGCCCTGCAAGGGTAAGCTAAGTGTTGTAATGAACAACATGTATGTGCTGTTGCTCTTCAGCACGGGGAAATTGAGAGAGCTCAGCTGGGTACGAGAGGCCCCGGCTTGCTCACCAAATAACAGAGAGTCGTACCGAGCTCCAGGGCTGCGCATCTGTATCAGGGAGAACCGAATTGTGTCTGGTCCTATCATCTCAGAGAAAATGAATTTAAAGAAGCCTCATTATCAGTTTAAACAACAAACTGAAGCACTTGAGCCCTGAAAAGAAAAATCTCCCACTTGCGGCTTCTATCTGTGCAGATCTCGGTACTTGAGGAATTCAGAGCACTTGTGTCAGCCGAGTATAAATTCACTCAAGCCATTAAGCTCGAACTCCTCCTGCATCTGAAAGCAGGACCGTGCAAGCGGAAGGCTGCAGCCGGCCCTCAGAGGCAGGGACACCATTACAATTACAGCCCTGTGTTTCTTGGCACAGGATCCCGACCAATAGCCCCAACCCATTGATAAGTGCTGGGTCATTCCCTCATTAGGAGGAGTACATTTTTATTATTCCCTTCTGCAGGCTCCCTCACTCTGCCTCTGCCACTCTCTCTGTGTGTCTAAATACGCGCCTGGCTAATATTGCTTGTTTACAGGATAAATCAGCTGAATAAATCCTATTATATTTTGGAACACTGACAATGACGGGGTAATGACATTGAAACAGGGAAAATACGATGTTGTTCCTACTGATCTAATGTCACCCACATGCTCTATCAGCTATGCCAGCTCCAATACTGCATGGCAGAAACAGAGGTCTCTGTCTTTCTGCAGTGCTACCATTTAGTTGCATGCATCTCTGGGTCTCTTGCCTCTCCTGCATTTCAAGTACTTCTTTAAATATTTTAAATATTATTAGAATCTGCACCATAAAGCAGAAAACACTGGGGCTGCAATGTCTACTAGCTCCTAAATTGAAGGAACTGGGTGTTGGTGGCACAGGGAAGATGTTAGGTCCTACGTATTGTGTAGTTATCTGCAAGAGAAAGATGCACAAAGGTCTGCATTTCAGCAAGCCACGTTCATCCACTTACTGACATTTATCTGTGCAACAAAGCAGAGCTGAAGAGAAGGACGGTTTGGAGGTCGATGTGTGCTGGACACCCAGGTCCCCAGCTCTATCCTGGACTTGGACATATCTACCCAGCCAGGTCCACGCTGGCTCTGCAAATGCTGCATTTTGTCCCAAAGCTGTTGTCGTGTTACCCGAAGACCGGGCCAGTGCTAATAAAATGCCTCTCAAGCAAACTCACAGCAGAACCATATCCCACACTAGCACAGTCAGGCAGATGCCAGGCTCGGAGTGTCTGGGGCAGAAACACGGTCGGATAAGATTTGGACATCTCTCTGTAGGTACAACAGCCTTTCTCATCGCCATCTTCACACCGGCCAGTCTTCAGGATGGACACTTCCAACATCTGTATTATCCCACCTGGTACAATGGGGACCCACGTTTCCATGCAATTTAGATAAATAGAGAAACATTCTTATTTCAGGGGGAAAAAAAAGGTCTTATGTTATGTGTGTGCTGGAATATAAAATAAATAGACATGCACATCAGATTGTTCCCAGAGGCTAAACATCTTCACTGATTCTCCAAGTACTAAGACAGACCCTGCACTGTTTTTCAACCCAACAGCTACACTTGCATCAGGCAGGCGAGAAAGGGTCTGTGCAGGATTTGGCCCAGAAAGCAATGCTGAATCCAGCATACCCTCGACCCTCTCTTCAACAGAACGGTTATTGTACAAACTCCCACGCTCAGCTGCCCCAAGTCCGGAGGTGCTTTAAATAGCATCGGGCTCACGAAGGGAGATGGAGTCACTTTGCTTCTGGCTCTTCCAGGATGGCTGGGTTTTGCTTGCTGCTTTTTAAAAAAGAAAAAACCTGTTGCACAATCATTCCCATTGGCCCGCAAGGCGACCTCCTGGCGAGGCAATACGAGGTCAGGTTTGCAAAGTAGCTGATCTCCCAGCATGGAAGACAATGCAAGGAGATCATATGGAGCCCTCCAAAAATGCAAGGCTGAGCCACGGGCGACCACAGGGCTCGACCACAGAAGAAAACAGCCTGTCTTGCTGGCAGGGGAAGCAGCAAAGATCAGTTCCCAGAAACAAATCTAATTGTCCATGTGGGGAAAAGCGCAGGAAAATGGCACAAGCAGTGATGGAGAAGCTGGCATTTTCCTGGGCTGCAGAAGCAGCAACTGGGGGACCACCAGGAGCTGGGGCTGATGCTGAGAGATGCTGAGCTGCTGAGGCAGAGCCAACGTGGTCCAGAGATGGGGCTGATGGTGGGGGAGGGAACTGCGCCTGAAATATCTCAGACACAACAGCGACTCAGCAGCCTTGGGCCCTGCTCCATCCTCAATGAACATTTTGTGTGAGCGGGGTCAACCAGACGCGAGGAGCTGGGAGAGAACAGCAGTGTGCATGGGTTTGGCACCCGGCCACTTAAAGGCACAGGGTTTCCTCTTGCTTTATGCTTGGGAAGTAAATAAATGGTTTTGAGAAGGAGGTTGTTTCCAAAGCATGCTTCCCCTGCCCCGGACAAACAGTGAGGGTCCTGGAAGGAGAGGTTGCAGGGTTGGGGTGTGATGAGAAGGTAATTATTTACCGCCAGCAGTATTTCTGCATGCACACTGATCTGGAAGTATCCTTTCAAGGACAGGTGTTTAATACTGAGGAACATACTTAATACCTCAAATGCAATCATCCTCTCCGTGCAATTAGGCCCTGGTTTACAGCCCTTAAGTGCAAGCTTCAATTGATGTAGGTGCTTAAGAGTTTTTGGTTTTCTCTCCCTCAGGGGCCTCCAAAGCCATTTTTTTTTCCTGCCCAGAGTGCAGAGCACTTTACAGAGGCAGGGAAGTGTCCTTATCCCTGCCGGCTGAAAGCAGAGAGGTGGCACATGGGAGGAAGGACCGCCACCGAGAAAAAAGTTAAGATGAACCCACGTGGTGCCTGAGAAGCCCCTGCAAATGAGCTCTCACCAGGTTAGCATATGTATACCCACCTGAATAAGCAGTGGGCTTTTGAGGATGTCCAGAGGACCGGGACGTTGCCAGCAGCTATACCCAGGCTGAACTAAGAGCTTATGCAGGCGCTGGAGAAGTCCTGTAGTGCTCACCCAGCACTGCTCAGCCATAGGCACGTACGTCGATGGCAAAGCCAGGAGGGTGTCGTTCCTGCAACTCCATTAGACCCCAACTGTCATGTCCCTAGCATGAACACTAGGCATGCTAATCAATGAACTAGTGCTAATTAGTTAATGAGCCTGCTGGTCATCTCATAGAGGAAGAGGTGGCGAGATTTTCCTAATTCCAGTTACAGAGGGGCCAGGACCTTGCTCGGAGCGGTGGAGATTTGAACTCGGCTGCTCTCCATTAGCCTGAGGAGCACGGCCCGAGACATCTCTGGTCACTTCCACCACTGACAATAATCATGAGAAACACCAGCCACATCGCTGGAGAGAGCTCCCTGATGCGCTTTCGCCTGAGCTGCCTCATGTAGCAAGTTAATATGACATTTCTCTCTGATGAAGTGTCTTTCATCCCAGAGCACAGCCAGCTTCGCAGGGGAGATGATGGTCAGGCCTGCTGGAGATGGAGAAATGGGGAGTGGGAAGGTGCATGGGGGAGATTTGCAAATCACAGAGCTGAGCTGCAGAAACCCTAAGCCAGTGCCCTACCCCTTGTCCATATTGCCTCCCCAGTTAAGCCCTCCATCCACTCCAGCTCCCAGCATCAGCAAGAGGACGCTTTTCGCCTCTTATCAAAGTTGCTGGGCTCAGCAAGTCCCTCCGACAATACGCTCCGCACACATGCACACACACTCCCATCCAACATAAACTGATGTGACCAATTATACAAACACAGATCTGGCAGTAATAAGCCTGTTTGCTCCGTCTCTGAGTCTCCAGTGAGCATTCCCAGAGAGGCATTACCATATTTCTGAGGCTACTGCCTTTGCACAGACTGCACTCTGTCATTTTTTTTTTTTGGTTCCTGCTCTTCTTTGCATCTTCAGAGGAAGAAGAAGAAAGCACTGTTAAAAGTTGACCAAGAACTGCCCTCAGCTGACCGTGAACCCTTTGGATCAGAAACATGAGTCTGTGTAATTTGGGCTAAAGACATGTACGCAAAACTCTTGTGCGTGGTCTATCCGGTAGATATGAACAAAAAGCCCTATTGTGCAAGCACGAGTGACATTGCCCCCCCGCAGAGATTTACTTAGGATAGCCCTACCAGCAGGCAGTGACACCACGAGGTCTAATGAAACCAATAGCTCGTTCCTGTGACTGTGAGTCATTCCCCTGGGAAAGCAGCAGGCTCACGTACGGGCCAACCCAGCCGGGAGAAACGGGCAGGGGCTGTGTGTGCAAAATGTCAAAGCAGCAGTATTGCATGGACCTCCTTCCACGCATTCCTCTTCCCAAGAGCTAAGCAAAAGTTAACACTCCCTTGCACCCCAACCTTTCCCTTTTAAGGGAAAATGATGGGGGAAATGACAGATAGAGATGATAATTCCTGCTTTTTAGTTTGTAAAGTGATTTTTCTCCCTGAAATGCCCCTTCTTTTCAGCAGCTCCAGCCTGTGTCCTTCTTTCTAAATGACCCTGTTTTCCTGTCCCCCATGCTAGAGAGGAACACAATAGCAAGGATAATATTCCCTCTTCCTGCAACAGTTGAGAACATTGGGCACAGCACTAAGATCCAGGAGTCCCTGAGCTGCAACTGCACCGCAAGTCATGTTTTACCGTGCCTTAGCTAACCCTCCTGAAAAACAGGGGTAATGCTGCTCCCCAGCTTGGCGTCTCAGAGGTGCTCTGCCAGACCCGTGTCCTGTTAACACCAGTGATGACAAATGCAAGCCCTGGGAGGAAGAGGAAAATCATGAAATAGGATGTTCATAGGAAAATCGTGGTCACCCCGTCACCAACAGTGGCCCTGCCAGGAGTCAAATTGACTATCCCATACCTTACACAAAGTCCTTCTACCACCTGAGCTAGAAATGGCCCTTCCTAACCTGGTGGCATGGAGCAGAAGAGAGCCCATGGGTCAGCCCCAAGGACGAAGCAGCATTCATCCTGGGGTGAGGTGCTTATGCTGCCAAAGCAAAATGCCTGTGCACCCAACTGGCATCCAGACATGCCTTACAGCCGTTCATGGAAGGACTAATCAGGAATATGCCCTCCACAGCCTCCTCCTGCATTCAGCTAAACCCAATGAGTACAGCAGTGCTTGCTTGGTGGGTGTCAAGCATCTAGGATGGCCAGGGGGGATGCAGGGAAAGCAGGAGGGAGCAAGAGAGCAGAGTCCACTTGAGGAACAGATGTATGGAGGAGATGCAGGACTCTCAAGGATCTAGGCACCGGTATCTGCAAAGATATTTTGGGGAGTTACTGACTTAGGTTTGCCTTGAAGCATCAAAAGCACAGGAAGCCTTTATAGCCAAGTCACTCGTCAGACAACGGCTCGGGTCCCAAACATCCACCTCGCCTGCCCTCTGTTAGCAAAGTGTTGGAAAAATATTGCCCAGCTCCTTACACAAGGCCTTTTGTCGGCTGGTCAGCTTCGAAAACATTTCTTTTCTCCCCCAAGTGACAGCGCTGCCATGAAAAACAGGAAGAGATTGAATACAATTATTTAAACAGTTAAACTCCATTTCCTGCCAAAAGGAAAAGAAAATACCGGCAAAAGGCAGAAGCCAGGCGATAGTTTGGGACAGACACTTTGATTATCTTGGACAGATATTTGCGCTGTGTATCTGGTAAAAGCTACAGCGATGGAGGTGACACCTTTCCATTTCAGGGACTGCAGTCTGTTAGGCTGCAGAGCGGCAGGTGATGCTGTGAGGCAGACCAGGCTGATGAGGAGACCAGGACCTCCCAGGATAGCCGCAACCAGCTCCTAAGCTCACAGCCGGGTTCACATGCCAACAACACGTGCTTGGGACTTCATTGCAAGCCAAAGCTCCAGCAAGGATCCCCATTCCTCTCGCATCTCCCCAGCAGGTCCTGGCACCCTCATGCTGCTTTGGGGTCAGTCTCCAATACCCCTCTCTTCTTCATCCATGCTTGCATGTCCCACACAGCAGTTCACCTGCTTGTTCCCCAAGGTAGAGGGGAAGGCTCCCCTGCCTCCACTACTGAGCATCCCAGTAGTGCAATTGTCACTGGGCTTCAAAATGCACCTACTGTTAATCCTATTCCATAGCAATGAAAATCAACAAATCTCCCAACGATCAAGTCCTGTACTGAAATGGCCCATTTACATCTCCATCCTCCCAAACTGCCTTTTTTTTTTCTTTTAAAGAAATCCAGCATTTCCCAACTCTATCAACAGTTAATGACAATGTTTATTAAACATATTTAAACCATGGCCTTCTTTATCCAACATGAATATTGTCTTCTGTTTTAAGAAGCCTATTTTTTCCCTCCAGAACAGCCCTTCCTTCTGCCAACACCCTGCATGTCCATACAGCCTGGCTCCCTCTGCTCCGTACATTGATGTACCACACTGCACCGCAGAAGTGGTCGCGTTTTGGTGACACACAATGCTCTTGCCAGATAGCCAAAGAGGATGAAGGTGCTCTCTGTGGCTATATAAGTAGGAATGCCTTCAGTATCAGGAGAGGAGATTTAGATTAGACATGAGGGAAAGCTTCCTAGCAGCAAAGACAGATCATGTAGGGAGAGAGAGGAATCTCCGTGGCTGGAGGTTAAGAACAGGTGAGACAAACATCTGTCAGAAAAGTTATAAGTAGGGCAGAAGGGAAAATCAGATGACCTCATAAGACTCTTTTTTTTCCCAGCTTCATTTTTCTCTGATTATATGAATTTCTAAGCATTTGGGGTCAAGTGTACTGTTTAAATATAAGCTATTATCCTGTATTTGCAAGGAGGAAAACCAGAGAGGTATTACCTGGAACAGTTCATCACCTGAGTGAACATCGCCAATTTGCAGATCAACTGCCCAGACATAAAAATCCATAATTTTTTCCTGATTTATGCAGAAGATTAATAGTAGGAGAGCTATAACACAGGGACAGGGGAGGAATGAACACTGAGGATCCTTCATTCATATCTGGACTTTTATATTTCCCATTCTGGAAATTCTTCTATCACACTGCTAACATCTGCAACATGCACATGCGGTTGGCATGAGAGAAGCGCAGACTCATTACACAGTTGTGTCTTCGTCCTTTGCCTTCACATTGGGTTTGCAAACCAGATCAGGGCAAGTCTCCAGGACATCCAGCCCTGCAGGACATCTGGAGACCCAATGCCTTCCACTGCATGTTGACCGTGAGACCCAGTGCGTCCAGCCCAGCTTGCTGCCAGGTCCTACCTGACCTCAACTTTCCAAGCTCCAGCTGCACCAGCAAAGCTGCCTGACCAGAGAAGCTGCAGAATCTGCACTGTATGGTTCCAGCCAAGTGCACCATTCCCCCACCTCCCTGTGATTATTTGTGTGCATATTGCAGGTTAGGAGAGCTGTGCTGGGAATGGTCCCTGTCCTGGTTTCGGCCAGAGAGACTTCTCTTGCCCTGAAGTGGCCTTGAGCGAGCATTACACCAAGGCAGGAACAGAAGCATCATAACATGTGGATCCCCTTTGAGTCAGCTATTGCCCTATTAGAAAAATATTTGTTACCAAAAATCAGACCTGACCATGCACCAAGATGCGAGGACAGTGCGGTGAGCCCAGCTCCACAATCCATGGTCCTACCGTTAATACCACAAAGAAGGGCTGGAATATGTCTTCTAATAGTGTTTCTCTGCAATGCTTGGTGAGGCTTTCCCACAGCTCATCTCTACCCATCTGCTCAATGCCAGGTACATCATCTGTATCTGTTCACATGCAGGATTTCGGCTGCTGAAGGCAGGGCAGCAGAGCTGAAGTTCAGGTGCGGCCTCGATCGCAGGCAGGTTAAGCCTCTATTTGCACCAGCAGAGAACTATTTGACATCCACACAAAACCAGGGGAAGTCTCACTGATGGCTTTGTAATTGGTTTTAGAGCTGCTAAGAGGCAGAGCAGCAGTGCTGGTGGATGGCTGGCAAGCAGGACATCAGCAAAGGAGGCAAGGCCCTCACAGACATATATCCAGGCTCCAAAATACTTCACCAACCATCAAATATTTTCCAAGCTTAGCGGCTGGACTCTGCAACCCTTACAGCAGCCAAGTCACTAATACCTCTTCCCTCGGGCAGCACAGCTGATCTCAGACAGGGCTTGCCAGCAGCTCTAAGTAGACTCATTTAAGGAAAGGACAGCCCACTTAGTTACACTTTTCAGACTCCTTTTTTTTCTTCAAGGATCTACAGGCTCTTTCTCCAGCTGGGAAGCATTAGCATCTCTGATTCACAGTGAAGAAATGCAGTCACAAATAGGCTTTAACAGTTTTTCCCACTGTGTCACCCAGTCCCTGGCTCCTTGTCCTCTCCCCAACCTCTGCAGTCCTGTCCCCCCAAATTCGGTCTGATATATCAGTCTTCTTGGTCCGGGACTCACACCAAGGGACACAAGAAAGCTGTTGGCCTTTTTGCTCCTGTCTAAAGCCACAGAAGCCAGGTGACCAAAAGGTTTCAAACCTCCTGATTTGAGAGGTCCAGTATTGCAAATGTTAGTATGGAGCACAAACAGAGCAGATTTGCAAATGCATGGAGAGGCTTAACAGCCCAGGAAAGAAACTCCAGTGGGAAGCTCCCAGCTTAAATCTAAAGGCAGCTCTTTGAAAGTGCGGAGGCCTTGAGGCTAAACAAAAAAATCAAAGACAGATTTGGGCACAGCCTTTCTCCCTGTGCAATACTCCACAGGGAGCTTTGCAGGTCTAGGCAGAAGAGATCCCAACTGAAATGAAGGACTTGTCCCTCCACTTGTTTGGTGCGGGAGTATGAGAGCAATGCAAAGTCAAGCAACGATGCTGAGGGCACTGGTTTAAAGGGGAATTAGGGCAGAGTAAGGCAGGATCAGACTCCCTGCAATGAAATTTCCATCTGCGTTCCTCTTGGTCTGTCCTTGTCCTGCAAAGGAACAACAGCAGGGATCCCCCAGCAAAGGAGGCTTGAGTACAAAGGAAAGCTGGAGCAATCCCATATCCCGAGCCCTGACTGCCTTGAGATTATGGGGCAGGAAAGCGCTCTGGTGTTTCTCCATATTCCCTTTGCTCAGACTTGAACTTGCCTCTCACTTGAAAGAGCTAATTAAGGAAGGGAATCAAAGCCCAGAGAAGCGGCTATTACAGCAGCCTGGGTGCAGTGCTGGCTGTAATGCTGATTTCTGTGCATGGTATCAAAGCCAGCCGTATGCTGGTGGGGTTGACGCAGATTTCTGCAATGACACTTTAGTGAACCGACAGAATAAACTAAGACAATTTCTTAAGACCATGTGTAGGTCAGGTAGATCAGCCTCTTCCCCAGTCCTGCCCTTAAATCTTATGGCATTTAATCCTTGATCTGCAGACAGATCTTAATTTTTCAGTGCAGAGGCAACGCAGAGCTGGCTGGAAACGGGAAGATGAGGGACTTTGATGGTTAATGACCAGTGCTTCTCACCCCTAGAAGAAACGAAGCCCTGTCTTCAGAAAACTCCCTGAACAAATCCTGCTCTGACTCCAGCCCAGGGAAATAAAATTACACCAGCAGAGACAGAAACCAGCACAAGCCATTGACATTATCTAGGTCCTGTTTTGGTTTAGGGTTGAGCCAAGACTGCACAAGGAAATGTGATTTCACCCCTAACAAATTGCACAGTGAAGTAACTACAACAGGCAGATTCCTCCTAAAGTTTTCAAGGCCCCTTGGCTTAGTTCATCAGCAAACACAGCATGCCTGAGGAGGTCAGAAAGTGATACCTTCCTCAGCACATCCATGAGTAAACTGAGGCATGAGCTGGTTAAATTAGGTGGTGTGGTGAGCTGGAGGCAGAGTCATGACTGGGACAAGGCAGTCTCAGTTCCTTGGTCCCTGTTCTAATCATTAAGCCATGCTCTAAGATCTGTGAGCACGGGAGGAGGTTAAGGTTGGGTGCTTAGGGGCTTCACTTACCGCACTGCTACAGGGAATGTCCTTGACTTTGAGCCAGGCCAGATCTAACGTCCCCTCTCCCCTGTAGCAGGACTGCAGTCTGTCCTTGATGCGATCATTGATCTTTTTCAGGACAAAGATGCAAAGAGCGGACTCATCCAAGGACTTCATCTTCCTTTTCTGCCCCTTGGAGAAGACTGTGAAGAGGATATCATCCTCAGGGCCAACACCCAAAGACCTTGCTAAGATGGCTCCAGCCTTAGACAAGTAGGCTGCCTGGAGCAACCGGTACTCCACCCCGTTCTTCTCACAGCCAATGGGCACCTCAACATAGGAGTTAAAGGCTGTGTCCTCCTTACAAAGCCGGACCAGCTTGGAGGTATAAACCTGCTCCTTCGTGGTGGAGCCAGGTGGTGAGATCATCTCAGGCTGCAGAGTCAGGAAATAGACAAAGTTACCACTGCTGAAGCCATAAATGTAGTAGATATCAAAGTCAGGGATGATGGTAAAGGTGTCTGAGGGGATCTTGATCATAGAGGCCACAAACTCATCATGAAAGACATATGCAAACATCCCATCTGCCTCAGAGTTCTTGGTGAGCTTTCTGCTGGAAATAGTGGGGAAATACTCAGGTTTGCCATCCACGGCAGTGGCAATGAACAACTTGTCATCCATGTTGCTGTAAGAAACAATGACTCCAAAAACAGAGCCACTCTCATTCACCCCAGAAAGATAATGCTCCTTCTTGTGGAAGGGCTCTCCCAGCTTGAAGAGGTCATCCAGCCTCAAGAGCTTGCAGATGCCCTGGTAAAGACTCCCACAGGCTATCAATCGATTCTCCTTGTAGTCTATGAGGAGCATTTTGTTTATGTTGTTAGTGGGCGTCAAGGGTTCGTTGCAGGTTTGGACTATCCTGGGAGGGTAACACTTGGGATTATCTTCATCAGGACCAGTCTGGTGGGTCACCAGGACCTTCAGGTCAGTGGAGAGTTTGTAGATCCTGTTGACAGCTCCCAAGTAAATGTGCCCAGTTCTTTCATCAACCACCAAGTGGTTGAAGTTTCCCTCTGCTTGGTCTCCAGTGAAAGTGATGAAGGGCCTCTTTGGATGGAGTGGCTGCTGCCTACCAAGAGGTGACACTGTGATGGACAGCAGGAGGTGAGAAACCAGGCAAGTCCATTTCCACATGGCCGGTGACATGATTAGAAAGGTTTGTATTCCCAAGGAATGAGGATTAAAAGCTGCAAGAGTCTTCAAAACACCAATTCCCTGGGAGATTTTGTCCTACAAGCAAAGAAAAAAGAAAACAAAAGTACATTACTATGGAGTATTCCTTCCTCCTCCCTCCTTCACAACCATGCCATCATCAGAGCGTGTTTAATTGCTAATCCTCCCTTTCTCGTCTCTGAGCTCTCTACTTAAAACCAGCACAAAGGGAGCCCTCCTGAAAGAAAAGATGCTGGTAGAAGGAGCAGAAATCACATAGCAGAATAACAAATCAGCACCTTTTTACTCTCCATTACACACACACGCCCCATGGTGCAGCACAAAAATTCACTGGAAGCCAGAGCAGTGCGGAAGGCTAACGGTAGAAACATCAAGCAGTATTGCTGTTTGCACTGCCAACTTTGACCCAGTTGTGTATTTGCTATCTAAGAAGACAGGACAGGAGAAGGATTATTATCCTGCTCTTCTGGATGAGGGACTGAAGCCTAGAGAAGGTCAGGGACCTGCCTGCAGGGACAGGTCCAGATGGCTGCTGAGCTCTTTTGCAACCCTTGAAGTTTGCCAGGAAGAAGCCAGCTCTGGTCTGACATTAACATCTTTTCAGGGAGACCTCGGTCCAGAACGGGCCTGTTTGAACAGGCTCTCTGTGGCTTCCAGATCAAAGCTGCCTCATGCCGGTCCAGCTTGGAGTACGGACGTAGGAGTTGTGGTGTGCCAGCCTTCAGAGCCACATCTACAAAGGGCATGAAGCCAAGCACGGAGCAAACAGAGCACCAGGTCTCCTCCCTCCCCTGGGCTCTCACCACAAGACTGCTCTCCACCCACTGCACGGCCAAGAAAACATTGTCTAAAAGAGAAATACAGTTCCCCTGGGCATCTCAGAGGACTGAGGAGGAAGGACTTGCCTAACTATTAACAGTAAAAGTCTAAAGGCCCATGAAGTAGGAAAACTAACAATCCAGGGACCAGCCTGGTGACTTTTCAAAGAGAGGGAAGGGGGCTTCCTTGTACCACCCAGCCTCTTAAAATCTCCCAGGTTTTAACCAGGGTGGTGGGAGCAGTATGGAATTCAAACAGCTTCTGTAATTTGGTGAGCACATCACCAAGCCCCATCCCCGTGCCATGGAAATGCATCTTCCTACTCAACACATACATCTACTCCCTGCTTCTCCACCTTTTCATAGCTGTTTCTGTACCAAGAGCAGCTTTGCCCCCTTATGACCCCACAGAACATGTGGGAGATGGAGACCTACCAGCTCAGGCCTTACCAGCCAAGCGCCTTGCTGAGTGCTGACCATACAACCCTTGTTGCTGGCGCCCAGGCTGAGGCACACAAGTCTTTCTTCCCTCCATCCCTCTTTAACATCCAGATCAGAATTTCACGAAACTGTTCTTGATTTTAAAAAGGACACAAGCGAAACCCCAACTCCACTGCTGCAGGCCCGTGCCCTATCACCTCTCCCACAGAGTGGCTTTGCTGAAATCAGGGGTGTAACTAGCTGAGCAAAGGCGATGACAGCCAGCCCCGCGCAAGCAGGAGGCAAGGGAAAATCGATGTTTGCAGATCCCAGCAGGGAGGAAGATGTGGCAGGTCTGGATTCGCAGCTTTTTCAAGTCTGTGCAACTCTGCTAACACCAGTGGAACTGAAAAATTTCCTTCAAGAAATAATAAAGAGAATAAATCCTGTCTTCTTTTGACCTGTAGACTGATTAGATCTGATAGTGGAAAGGGTAAGTCTGAGCTTGCAGAGCATCTACCACTTTTATGCCACCCCAAATATTTCAAAATTCTCACAGTTGCCAGAATTTCAAAGCTGTTGTATGATCACCTTCACCTCCCACTGCCCTCCCTACCGCAGCAGCCGCAGGCGTTGGATAGATGATGGACAAAGGTCATTTCACATTTACTTTAGGCATGTTTACCCTGTTCTGCTTTGCCTTTCTGGTCAAGCAAATATTTAATAAAATCAAGCTTATACTGCAGAGTTTGCAAGACTGTCTTGCGAGCGGGAGAGGATTCACTCTGCAGGGATACGCAGGCTGGTCACGTAGGCTTTTAATAACCTTTATTATGATAGATAGAGCGGCGGTGGGATGAGCTCTCCCTGCACAACCATTCCTCTTTCAAAAGAGGCCATCCTTGAGAGAGCAGCAGAAGAGGGAAGCTGTCCCTGTTTGAGTCCTGTGTTCAGAAACATCACGTGGCGACCCTGAACACCAGCTCCCGTCACTTATGAGTTATGAACCATATTTCTAACAGACACTGGTTTGATCGGGCACTAGACAGATCTAGGAAGAAATTATTCTTTTCAAGTACTAAAAAGATATCTATTTTACTCCTGTATTTTGCTATATTTTGCTCCTCTTAGCCCTGCAGAGTCAGCACAGCTGCAGGACAGGGAAATGGGAACTGCTGTGGCCCGGAGACCGAAGAGGTAACGAACAGCCCCTCTTCTGCAACAGGAGCCATCTGCCCGAAGGTCATCACAACGCCCAGGAGTAGATTTGCAACACCAGGAGGAAATCTGCCGATTAAAATAAGTGGTCAACACAACATAAGAGGAGATGATACACTCCAGATGTGAAATCTTTGAGGCCCAAGCAGGAGAGAATTGTGGTTGACTTTGAGGTGAGACTGTCACTTGTAGAGGGAAGGGGTAGCGAGGGAAACCTTCCTCCAGGCAAAGACAGCAAATTTGATCTGGAAACCAGAGAGACCTCAATGAGAAACTCCAGGAAGGCTGGATGAGGAGTCCCTTCTGCAGCAGACAAGGGCATTTCAAAAATAGTGAACCTCATGGGGGCAGATGCTCACCTGCAGAGGAAAGAGCCTCAACAGTCTGCCAGCACCGATAGCCACCAAGCAAGCACAGGAGCAGCCTTTTGGGAAAAGGCAGGGAGAGCAGGAGCCTGGGGCTATCTTGCCATCTTCCATCAGCCATCTGAGTGACCCTAGGAGCAGGATTTTCTCTCTGTACACTGCTGGCACTCACTCCTTCTCTCCCATCTGTTCATGTTGTTTGCCCTGAACCCTCTGGCCTGGAGTCCCAATCAGTACTTGAGCCTCTAAGGGCTATAATTTATAATTTGGCTTAATTAATAAATAACAGCAGAGGGCAGAGGCAAGGAGGACTGGTTGTTTAGCTTGCAGAATAGAGCGGGGTTTGTACTACCCCTTAGAGGATGCACCAAGGAGAAGGGGGTTACTCATGTCTTCTTATTACCCATGTCTGGATAGCAGAAATGATAGCAGCTGGAAAGACAAATAATACAGTGACATAGACATACCCCATCTCAGGCTGCTCGGTCTGCAAGAGACTAATTATACTATAAGAAAAAACCCAAATAAACAAAAGGCCAAAGTGAGCAGGCAGTGAGGTCTGGGCTTAGGCTCTGAGCTGGCTATTTCCAAAATAAACCCAAACCACCTTCCCACAATGACCAGGCTCACTCACCTTTCCCCTCAGAGACATGGCCAGCAGCAGTGCCGTGACCCAGCGTGCAGGGCTCCTGTGCAAGACCAGACTGTCCCTCTAAGCAGCTCTACGTGGTTCCTGCCACAACAGCCTCCTCACCAGCACATTCAAGGTCCCTGGGAAGGTCAGACAGCCTCTACAGCCCCTGGGATCTCTAGGGAAAG
>NW_008825160.1:2010512-2016497 GCF_000699105.1 Pygoscelis adeliae
AGCAGCCCTTCTTTTTCTCCCTCTATCAAGAACAGCTGCCCCTCTGCTCTGCTGCACCCTTCACATGCAGTGATCGTACTGAGGGGATGCCACAGGTCATAACAATACTCTAAAAGCTTTTCTTTGAGACTGGATCTCTTGGGTGAGCCTCTTTGTCACCCCACAGCATGAAAGTGCTGAGACCCTGCCTACCTCCTTCTCTGACCACGGTTAGGCTGTGGTGCTACACAACCTTCATGACATGCAGCAATCCCAAAGGAAGATATCATTCTTCTTCTAGAACTGGAGCTACACCAGATTTGAACCTAGTCTGGACATGAAATCAGAGCAGAGGAAGCTGCCTCGCAAATCCAGCTGTTTCAGACAGGGTTCCATTGATGGCCAGAGGAAGGTCTCAGAGTCGTCTCCTACATAAGGTCTCACACCACAATCCTGCCTGTGGAACTAGGGTCTTGTCTCTATGGCTTTCAAATAACACATTACCCATAAGACTTCTTGAATCCACACAGTATGGTTTAAGGACTCATTTCCTCCTGAAGGACAGCAAGTTGTGATGCTACTGTACAGCATGGTCACTTGTTTACTCTTGTTGACCATTTCCTGCAAAGGTTAGAGACCACTGAGTTGGAGGATGCAGCTTGGTTCTGCTCTGGGCTCTCCAGAAAACAATCCCAAGACTCTAAAACATGCAACCTTATGGTCAAGAGATGGGGCCCTGGACAAGAAAAGTTTGGATGCAAAAAAGCCTAAGATGAAGAAACTTTCTTAACTTCTTTTAACTCAGATGGTGGCAGTTATTAGATGGGAAAGCTAGGGACACAACCCTCCTGCCATCAAAAGTGGTAGACAGATTCACATCACCAGGTCCCCTGCCACAGCCACGTGTTGGCAGCAGGGACAGTGCCAGGTCAGCGGCAAGAGGAGTCATGTGTGAGAGCCTGGCTGCAAAGAGCCAGGGAAGCAAACCCACCCTGGGTCCAGCTCCAGCCAGGAGCTCAGAGCAAAAGTACGTGTTAAAATCTAGAACAGGACCAAAACGTGCCGAAAAACAGCACTGGGAGGGAGAGCAAATCCACCACCTCCTCCTGCAGAGTAGGTCTGGCACCACCCCGGCGTCCCAGTGGCTGGTGGGACGGGCTCAGTGAGTTCTCCACCAGACAGCACCTGCCTGGGAGGAAGCCAACAGCACCCAGGGCTCCTGGGCAATGCCAATGGCACGGGCTGGGTGGTTAAAGAAGCCCAGCGTTAATCAGGCGGCACGCTCCTCTGTTTACTTTGCTCCGCTCAGGCACGGCTATTTATTTCCCGGGATGCGGGAGGCCGGGCACAGATGCTGACGAGGCAGACGCCCAGCGACAGAGCCAGCACACAGCGATTCAGCACCAAGTGCAGCTACACAATCCCTTTAATCTCAGCTAAAGATTTTTTTTCCTGGCTTCCTTTAATAAACCCTGATTACCATGGATAGAAGCTTTTCTTTGGGAGCCGACATGGTGAGAAAACTCATACAGAGACATTGTCGACAGCTCCCCCAACAAAGACCGGCTTCTAACTTCAGCTAAATCCTTTCTCCCCGAACTTACAACCTGTCCAACGCCTGACGGAAACTGAAGGCAAGTCTCTCTTTGAGTGCATCCCATGCCAGACCATCTTTTCTTTGGAGCTTGCTGCAATGAACAGATCCCAGCACAAGCTGCAGCTTGTCCCAAATAAAGAGATTAATTTCAGGAGTGGTTTGTTTGCAAGGCACTTAAGCTAAGGCAGGAAAACATGGCCTTCCCTCGTCACACAGATTATTCTATTCAGGCACTCAGATGGTGCCCATCACCTTGTTACCTGTGCATCTGCCAGAAGCGTATTAAGCGATGGGATTAACACTTGCCATGAGTAGGACTTTCTTCCTTTTTTCCTGATTCCCCCGTGTGATAAAACTGCATGTGGATGGTGTCTCTGCTTACATTTCAGACTTGGTTTCCTATCAGCAAAAGCAGGTCAGGCCTGTGCTCCTTTGTGCTTGGGAGGGAGAGCGGAGAGTAATGTAATGTTGTAATGGTTTCTCAGTCCCTGGGTAAATTTGCTACGCAGAGACTCGAAGGAAAGAACACAAATATTTAGTGCCAGAAACAAGAGTGGAGTTTTGAGGTCATGGAAATAACCTACAAATCCAGAGACAGGGGTTAAACTCTCTTTTCTGGAGCAGACTCACCCATGAGTCTCCATGGCTGAGTGCCACCCTCCACGATGCAGGTAACAGTATTTCCCAGTCTCCTGAAAGTATTCTGAGGATAAATCTATTAAAATTATTCCTTATCACAGTAACTGGGGAAATGTAAACCCCCAGACAAACAAACTATTGTAGCAAGAGCACGGAAGAGCACACAAGGTCATTGATTTTAAGCAAACCATGTCACAACAGTGCCTAACTTTGTTGATCGACATCAAGGAACGTGCGTATGAGACCATATATGTCCAAAGCACCGAGAAAAGTGAAGAATTGCCAAAAGCCAGAGTGTCAGGTTGACTTCTGTTTCAAAGTATCGTTCTTGTCCCCTACAAGCCATTGTACATTCCTGGGGCTCTGTTCTCCTCACTACAAAATGTTTCTCTACTGTATTTCACTGAGGTGCAACTCTCACGGGGTTGGCAAAGTTGGCCAAGAAATTAAAAGGCACTTCACAGGTAAGGAGACCCTGATCAGGTCTAGACACAGAGAGGAACAAACACAGCCTCTGCCCCTAAAGGAATGATGAATATTGAAAAGAAAATGAACTGGGTTTCAACTCAGCAGGTCTCCCCATCTTGTATATCAATTACAGCATTTTAGGACAGCCTTGAGGAAAATGGCATTTCCTTCCTCAGAAGTCAAGCTTATGCTCACAAATTCCCTTCAAGGCATCGGGGGCTCTGAAGAGTACCCAAATGAAGTCTTTAAATATTCTGGACCTGGTTCAAATGGGAGCCCTAAAACACCACTTTGATCCTCAAACAGCAAGGAAGGGGCTCTGACCCCAGGTTTCTCCGTGAGTCAGCAGGCAGCTATTTTCTTGTTGGCTGAGGCTGTATAGCACAGTTTATGTTGCATTGAATGCCAGTGGGTGGATGTTTCCCCCTGTTTTGCAAGCTTAGGAAGATCTGTGAGACACAAGTCCTCTCTCTCAGGCTGAAGTCTTGTAATTAGCACTGTATAAATCCACAAAGAGCCAAATCTCATAAGACAGAGACCATACTTCAGCTGTCTCCTGAAAGCCTGGCACAGAGAGTAACTCCGTATTCTCAGTGACTTTGTGATCACTGGCTATTTCACTCTCAAGATCTACATGAGACACCAGCAAGGATAAAACATGGGACTTACTTAAAGGAAAAAACAAAACCTTTAGACCTTCATTTACTGGTTGTTGGAGCACCGAGATCTATATTTGGAGGTGGGGAAACCACTTGCAAAGAAGCCAGGAGAGAATCCCCAGTCTTCAAAGTCCGAGATTTCACTACATATTCAAAAGGCAGCTGGAGCAGAGAAGTCTGGGAGACAGGGTAAAAGCAACAGGTCTGGGAAAATCAGAGATGATACCGGGATGGGGAATAAGGTTTGGAAATATAGCTTCAGAGGGACATACAGCCGGTGGATTTGCTGCATAGGATCAGGCTATCGGCAAACCAGATGAGCTTCAGTTACCAGTGACCAGCACTTAATGGTTCAGAGAGTACGGGAAGTTCTCTTAAATGAAGAGTGTATAACTGGCCAGCCCAATGTGATTAATGCAGAGCACAGCTCTGTACTCAGAGAGATCCAGGATCCTCTAAAGGACCATCAATCCTGCAACTATACCAAACTTACAGTCGGAAATAGGCTGAACACGCAGCAGGAGTAGGAACATAAAGAAAATGCTGTTAACAATACTATATTACTGCGAGGAAAGAGACAGACAGAGGTGTGATGATTTCTCTTCAGTGATGCAGGGTTTGCGGCAGAGGCGAGAGCAGTCTCCCTTTATGCTTTATTCAGCATAAAATTTCCTCCTTTCATTTATGGCAGGTATCCAACCCATTTTGGAGCACCAACCACTAGCCCTGGATGGGGCCAGTGAAAAGATCTGACACAGCAAATCCTTCATCTTCAGCTTCCCACGTGAGTGGCTAAAGAGAGCAGATGAGCGAGTACAGTCCCATAAAACAGGGATGGCTGAACCATCCCAAATCTTAGCCAGATCTTGAGTCCAACACACACATTATCACTAGCAGGAAGGAGTAGTGCTGACTGGCATTTGCTCTCCCAAACCTAAATGAAAGCTTCAGTTTACTGCAACCATTAGCAATATTTTTATAGCGACATCTGTACTGGAGATTATGGGAAAAAAAATAGACATCTCCTTGTTTCATTTTCTCTGCACTTAGTAACTCTGACCAAATTCCTAAATGGTTCTGGGTGAGTCTTTATGCACCCATGAACCTCCTTGGCAGACACATGCCATTTATTTTATCACCCTGCCTTTTACGTGACAGCTCTTCCAGCAACTGGCCTCTATCTTTCAGCCCTTGAGCAGGTCAGGTGAGGGACAGTCTTCTTCCATGTTTCTGTAGCACCTAGGGCAATTAGGTCCCAATCTGGTTAGTTCATAACTTGCATGTGTTAGCTGAAGTAATCTATTTCTGCTGACTCCACGGGCTTGACAAGAGATCTTTAAGAGATGTCAGAAGGCTGACTAGGCCATACTTCTGCCCCAAAGTTCACCAGCCCCAAATTCCAGGAATCTTCTGCGCGATCTCTTCTTTAGAAATTAAACAATACAGCACTAAACAGACATTTCTACTGCATGCCTTACTTGGCTTTCCCTTACAAATGTAATAAAAATGGCATTAAAATTGTTTATAAATTTTAACCATTCTGGCATAAAAGTACTTTTTGTCAAGTTCAAAATGAAGCAGGGCTCAGTGCAGCTGCTGTGTTCAGAGCGAGATTCCCCCTGAGAAAAAATACCCAAGATCAGACCAAACAAGAGATGTCCTCTTCAGAGGACTTCCATTTGAGAACGCTTTGGCTAAAACCTGCTGTCCCCGCTTGAATTGGATTTTTTTAACAGCCTGAAGGGTGGTTGAGATGCCACCCGATCCAAAAGTCAAATGAAGCTCTCTGATGGAGAGCCCCACGCTTGCACTAGCAGAGACATCCAGCTGAGACACAATTTCAAGCCCAGCAGCAGCAAGGGGGATTGACTCTACTCATTCTGCTGATAGCTGTAATGAGGCAGTGTGGACACAGCCCTGATATAAGCAGCGGCTTTGCAAGCATTTCAGGGATGAAAAACAAACAAAAAAAAGCACTCTGACATCTATCCCACCACAGTCCCATGATGTCCCATTTTACAGACGATGCAGGAAGACCACAACAGGAACTTTCAGCAGAGAATCAGCAGCAAAACTCAACCCCCCTTCCAAAAAAATACCTGGGTAAACTATTGCTAATTTGCTACTAATTTTCTCTTCCAGTGGCTTTGGCACCACGAGGCAGAGGACAAGCCTAGCTGCTGCCAACACATACAAAGGCCAATGGGAAGTTATTCTTAGAGCCCTGCCCAGCTATTGCTGGGGGATGACTAACTCCAAGTCATGCTTGACAGTCTCAAGATATTGCTGAGCTAGACAGGACACCTATGGCCAGGATCGGATACAGACAAGAGACAGAATTGTGCTAATATGGGTAAAAAGATAATCACATTATGTTTGGTAACAGGAAGATTAGAAGAGAGTTGATGTTGTATACACACACAGAGGCTGCATTTGCAAGGAGATACACAAATCTATCCTGTACAGCATACAGACACATTTATTTTTGCACAAAATTATGCAATTCCTATACTCCCGGTGCAGGGCAGTGTGTGCATGCATAATTACTGCGAGCATTAGCAGCAACACCTATAGCTCAGGTTGTCTGACATGTTCTGTACTAAGACTCGGTTTTAAGGTCCTCATTACTTTGACAGACCTGAA
>NW_008825160.1:2016512-2024959 GCF_000699105.1 Pygoscelis adeliae
TTCCTCAGCTTGGTGTCTGCCTCGGGCTAACATCGCCGTAGAAAGTTGCATTCAGAATGGCTTGGGCAATTCTGAGAACTAAATTAGGAGAAAAGTTTTTGCAAGTTATTGATTTTTTTTTTTTCTGTGTTTGACCTTGGTTATATTCTTTCCACTGTCTTACTGAAAAGCTTCCATGCTTCAGAGCAGGTAGTAAAAATTGGGAAGGTCCTCCCCTGCTGTCATGGGGATCTTCTGGCCATGCCTGAAAGTCTGTCTAAATTTGACCAGCTTAAAGCATCTAATAATACATACGTTGCAAGTAAAGACTTTGCCTTTTCCACCACCCCCAGGATGGGTCAGACAGCGCTTGGGCTATCACCACAAAAGGTGCAAGACGTGCTCGACATCAGGGATGAAGGGACTAAGCAGGTTTTCCCCAGGCTTGTTCTCTGCATGAGCTGGAGGCTGTTGTGGCGCTAAGCATGGCTGCTGAGGAAAACTCTTCTGTGCTCCCTGATGGACTTACGCTGCAGCTCAGCTTAATTAACCCAGTCGGAAAGCAAAAGAGGAGGATGCTCTGCCTCAAGGAAGGGAAGGCTGGAAAGCGGAGGAGGGGGAGAAAACTGGGCAGAGACAATTTAAGAAAAGGGATATGAGCAGAGACTGGGAAATGTGGGCAGATTGCACATTTGCAAGTTCTGTAACCGCTGAAACATCCCCTCCTCATGAATGGGCTATTGATCCCACAGCTCCTGAGTCTCCCGGTTCCCCTAAGATGGGCTTCCTCCAGCTGCTGACAAATCTGGAGGTCAAACCAGTTACGTAAGGTTAAAGTTCTGGGGAGACATTTCCATTTTTGCCTTGCTCAAGAGCTTAGAAAACGCATATCGAAGCAAAAAATGCCACTGCAGAAAGGAAAAGAAGGAAAAAAAAGAGCAGGTAGTTGCTGAACGATTGCAGACTTATCCAGCATCCTCCCTAGCCCTTCTATGTGCATTGAGAAGAGGTTGCAGGGGGCCTTCCTGAGCAAAGGACAACACTATCCCCTTCCAATTCCTTCTCAACACCAATATTTAATGTCAAGCCTGGAGTGAGTTACCAAATTATGAGACTTAATAGAATCAGGAGCAGCAGCCCTTATTTACAGACTATTCCTATATATGCTAAAACCACATGAATGACATGGGAGGATGGGGTGGCACAGAGCCTGATGACACGAGGCTGCTGTTATTTTGCCATCCCCCTGTAGCTCACACCAGCACATCGCACCTTGTCCTGAAGTGCCTTTCCAGCTCTCCCCAGTAAAACAACGCATTGCTGCTTGCAAGGGCAACCAGCGGCTCTAACCAAGACGTTCCCACTAAGAGCACATCCCCACCTCCAGAAGTTTCAGTCTAGAAACACCTCAGGGAGCCAGAGGTCCAGGAAGATGAAGTCTTGGCCAAGGTCACACAGAGTCAGCATGGCTGAGACAGAGATACAGCCCATGTGTTTAATCCCCAGCTCAGTGTCACAGCGACAAGACAACTATTCTGCAGAGCCACGCATCCAGCATCAGGGGAGCCTCCTTTATAGCTGATTTTCTCTATTATCGACTTCTTTGGTGCATGTTTTAGGAACACACACACACACCCTAATGGCTCTGGAGCAGTAAATTCCCATCAGTCTTAAACCCATCCACTCCACCAGCACTTTGCCAGCATCAGCAGAATAGGTGCATTACACACCCGAGTGTCATTGTTGAAGCTACTTTAAATAGTTCAGTGATCACCGTGTTCGGCTGTGAGTCTGCATGGATGCATCCAGGGCGTCCTGAAAAGATACAGCGCAGAGTCCCGCTGCTGGCACCCAGCCTACGGAGCCGAGGGGGGGAAGGGAGGAGGTGTCTGCTCCGGCTACTCTGCTGCTAAAGCTTTCTGCAATTTGTACGTCTGCTTCCCCATACTGACAAACCTCGAGAGGAGACACTGTCAGGCTGCCATCAGCAATGGCACTTTGTAGACAGCTTGCTGCTGCTGCAAAGCACACCTGCAAAAGCAAAATCTCTCTTTCTCCTCCCATAAATATCTTCCCTGGGCCAGACACTCAGACATGGATGGGAGCTGCAAGTGCTCTGCACTTTGCAGGATCTGACCCTTCCTTTCCACGAACAAATGCCTAGTGCTATCAACGAATCAACAAATCGCTCTACAGCAGCCACAAGGAAGGTGATACAATTGTTCTAGCTATTTGCACAGCCTCATAATTGCAGACCCATCATCACAAAGCATTAGCTGTGTTAGGACAGGTGTTACAGAGAAAACCCGGTACCAGAAACAGGCATATGAGCCCATTCAGTCTGCAAAAGATAGTTTATGGGTTTGCAATAACCAGTGGTTTCAGATCTGGGTTGTACTACCCAGAAGAAAGTTACTTGTTCGCTTAGAGTCAGCTGCAAGCAAAATGTCACCCCAAACTGATTTAATCCAGATCCAAACACCATCTGCTTTGTTCATCTCTGCTCGCACAGTCGAAAGGCACCTGTGTCTGAGATGAGGGGCATTTTTAATGTGGGGGCGTGGGAAGGTCACCTCTGTTCATAAAATCCTGCTCATTAGAAACGGAGACCTTGATAACACAGGCTGTAAGACCTGAAGAAACACTGCAAAACAGATGCACAGACACTGAAAGAGTAAGACCCACAGAGGACTGTTTTCCACGTGCCCTCCACCCCGCCCCCGAGCTGCATTGCAGAGAGCAAGCCTGCCCTCCTTTTCCCACTGCCTCCATCTCTCCACTCATACCTCTTGCCAAAACAGGACTTGTTGATCTCTTCCTTCATCCCACAGGATCCCACAGCTGCACTTTGAGTGCTGCACAAGTCTCAAATACTGCAAAAAGCATGCAAGCCCGTGTCCATGTACCTCTGCCCTTTGGGGATGCAGTCGCAACTGCTTCAACTTGAGGCAGGAGCCTCCCCGCTGCTCGTGGAGAGCATCATCTGTGCTCCAGCCCCCGGGGGCCTCAGGTAAGGGCCTGGAGTACGCAGTGCCTTGCCCTGGCTCCTGCATGGCTGGGACAGGCAACTCGGGGCCGGCTGGGGAGGCTTGGGTGGCTGCAGATGGATTTTAATGACATGAGGCATCCACTCAGACGGGAGGCTGGGCTGAAATTTGCCCTCGCTTCAAAAGTGAGGGGCTGTAAATCTTTTGCTTTGACTAGAAGAAAATGGCAGGGGGGAGAGGAAGGGAAATGCAAGTTTGGGTCGTTGGTGGTGGCGTTCGGTCGAATGCAGCATTGGTTTGTACTAGGTGCTGTTGAGCTTATCCGGACAGACCTGGGGAGCGCATCCAGGTGCCACTTCTGGGCTTATTTTTTTTTTACTTAGTAAAACAAAAACACAGCGGTAAGTAGAGACACAGACTTCTCCAAAAAGCAGCAAGCCCATCTAGCAACTCCCTTTGCCAGACTGACCCTTGCTAGGTCAGTGTCAGTAAACACACTCAGGAAACACAGAACTTGCCGTGTGAACCAAACCATGCTCCAGCAAGTCCGTGGCCATGGCTCAACACCATGGGGCCCATCAAATTCCAAATTGTCCTCTGTCTCTGCAGTAAATAGGAAATCCCCATCACCTGCCCGCAGAAGGGAGCCCACAGCTCACAGCTGTGGTCCTGCCAGACGCCGGAGAGCCAGGATAAAAACTGTAGGCAGCATACACAGGTGTAAAAATGCTATTACAATTCAATGGGTTATTAATAACGAGATATTTCTCGTCTGCAGCCATCTGCATCCCATACTCCCCCACAAATCCAGCACTTTCCTCTTCCAGCTACAACACTCTCTCTCTCATTCAGAGCAGATAATTCCCTTTTTTTCTTTCCCTTCAAATCATGCACGAAGGTAGCGCTCAACAGGCGGTTTCTTTGGTACGGTCCATGCAGACTAACATTGTGCCAAGCACCATGAACTCAGAACAGAGGTTTTTTTACCAAGGTGCCAGAAATAATACAAATAAACTCTTCTTCTCTCCCTGGCTTTATATCTACAGCTCCCACACGTCACTACCAGCAGGGCTTTAAAACTGAAACAGACTGGGCCTACGTGGCTTGAATTTATTCTGGAAGTGTATCTCTTCTTGCTGAAAGCTCTGTGTTTGCTTGATCTTCCTGCCTTCCAAGTCCTACAAGTGCCACATGTTGCACAGCTGGATTCCTGACAGAGAAAGAAAACAGGAGGGAAGAGAGAACAGATTATATATATATATATATATTTATATATATACATGAATGCAATGGCCAAGGTTTTCAAAAGTCGCCTGTGAACTTCAGCATAGTAGCTTCAGATATCTCCAAGGGACCTATGTGCAGGAAACACAGAGCTCTTGAGCTTCCAAAAATCTGCTCTCTGCGGGCAGAAGAGGAAGGAAAAGGAAACGGGGGGCTCCGGAGGATTTGCTGCTCTGAAGATGCTCAAGACCAGCTCTTGCAGGAAAGGATTTGCAGAAAAAGCTGTATCAGGGAAGGCTGGAGACCAGGAGGAAGGATAGATCTGTGTGGCAGTAAGGGAAATGCTGACTACTTTTAATTCTCAAACTTGCTGGGGTGTGACTACTAAAATAATAATGTGTTTGTCCAGCTCCAGGAGAATTTGTTCACCCTCAGCAGCTGTGACAGGGGAATATCCCCGGGCTCCAGCACAGCTAATGGTCCTGCACAGGCATGGGCAGCAGCATCCACTTCCAGCATACCAAACCAACTATGAAGCAAGAAAAGGTAAGGGGAAGAAAGCCTGTTCGTCTTGAGCAGCATTTTTAAAAAATCACACCAAAGGAGAAAATGAAGAAAATGTTATTTCCTGTGAAATGAAGTATTGCACTCTGCAACAGGAGGGGGGAAAAAAAATCAAAAACAGAGCAAACTAGACATTCAGTTCATAAATACAGGAGAAGGTCAGCTTCCTCCTCACCAATAACTCGGTCCCGCAGGAATCGAGCATGGTATTTGATATAGGGCAGATATTTGATTCCTTCCTCTGCGTGGGAAGGCTGATACACGCATCCTCCACCCCTCCGTCCACCTTCCCCACCACGTAACGGCACCGCCGCGGGCCAGTTTAGGTCCCTTCTGCCGACCACCCGGCGTCAGCAGCAACATAAACCAGTTTAAAATCTGCTCCCTCTTAACACTGAGCTGAGGAAGGGATTATTTTTTCTGTGTTTGAGAATAGGCAGTTGCTGTAAAACCTTCTGCCTCAGCCCAGCAACAACGAGACCTTGGAAGAGGCTAATTATGGGTGGCGAAGTAAGTCACCCACTGGCAGAGAGCAGTGGAGAAGAGACAGGCGAGCACAAACCTGCACCTGGAGACCTTTTTGCTTATTATAAAATGAAGCTGTTTCTCCTGCCTGCGTTAGTGGGGAAGGAGAAGCAAGACAGGAGAGAAGACAACCACCAAGTGAAACTGCTGCATGGAAGGGGCCGTGTTTTTATCTTCCAACTCATTATTGCATGTCTAAGGAGCACAGCCTTCAAGCACCACGCTGTAGCTTTTGCATATCCTCATGCAGGTATGGAGAGGCCTCAAAATTATTCTACACACACATACCCAGGAGGGGAGGCAGAGCAGGAAAGCACCTGCATGGACACGTAGGCTGCTGCTGGGGAGAAATGTGGTTCGACGCACCGCATGCATCGGCCAGCGGGAGCCACGGAGATGTCTACACGAGCACGAGTGTGTGAATGACCAAGGACTGGGAAAGCAGATTGTCACCGAGTCGCAATCTGCTTGGGATCTCCTCCAGGCTCGTGGCACCTTGTGCTGCCCTGCTTGAGTGCTGATGGCCAAGGTCCAGCCAAGCCACTTGGAGGGATGAGAAGCCGTGCACAACCTTCATCCTCTACCCCTGACAGCCCCTCAGTGACCCCCTTTGCAATCGGCAGAGCCTGGACCAGCACCTCCTGAAAAGCACTAAAGCAACCGAGCTCACAGGAAGCCGCATTCCCAGACGACAAAGGTTTTTCCAAGATTGCACCATTTATTCCCAGTTCTGCGGTGGAGCAAAACCTCAAACTTTTCCCTCCCTTCCCTCTCCTCCCTACAAGCTAGAAAAATACCCTCTCCCACCAGTGCCTGCTAGAAAAATACCACCACCTCCCACCTGATCAAGGGATGTTGGAGAAAAAAGGAGAACTGGGCTTGCCCTAAATCCCACCTAAAATCTGGCTGTGCATCAAGACTGCTCTTCCTTCTCCAGAAATCCCATCCTGGACCTGCAAGACCTTTCCTGAACTGTGGGAAAAATTAGCAACGATCTGTGAAAAGTGCAGGGTGAACAGAATGGCATTTCTAACCATGTGTATTTTGCATTTGCGTGTAGAAATGTGCATATAAATGTGTATTTTTATGTATATGTATAAAACATACACACACACACACACACATATATGCATGCATGTAGTTGTATGTAAGGAAAAAGGGACCCCAACTTCAACTACAAATGAATGAGAGGGCTGGGCACATGCTGGTAGTACAATGCAGCCCCAATCTCTTTCCTAGACTGTAGGACAATCAAGACTTCTTCTCTGAAATGAATGCAAAAAAGGGCCCAAACAGCTGGAAAAAGGGCGATGCATGTGAGAAACTGCCTTTTCTCTGGCTCATGTATAAGGGGGGAGAGAGGGAGAGAGAGAGAGAGAGCTGCAGATGAGTCAAAGTCTGAGGGCTGCCTTGTGTCAGCCATTGACTGCGCCAATGACAGCAGTTCCCGACAGCCTTTAATAACACCACTTACAGACCCCGGGGCAGGGGGGGCAGGCGAGGCGGGAGGCAAGCGCTTCTGCTGCAGGCTGGTGCAAAAGCCATCCCGCATCCTTGCCAAAACGTGTTACAGGCACCCGCTGACGGCTCTGTAATTGCAGCCCATGCTGCGATGTGTTATCCGAAGAGGTAACAGAGGGTAAAGCCGGGAGAACAACCTTGGGTACACGGGAGCAAAGCGGTGGGTCCCACAGCCGGGAGGACACAGGGACATGCTGGGGTGAGGTAGGGGTGGACCAGGCTTGGGGGGACTCAGCCCCACCACACTTCCCAGTGCAGCACGAGGTACCTCCGTGGGTTCACATTGCAAACATCCAGGTTTACACCGGGAAGCAATCAGGAGTCAAGGAGTTACCTCTATTTCCATGCAGAATAGGTAAAACAGAGAGAAATACGTACAGACAAGCAGGTCACAATGAGAAGACACAAGCCCTGCTGCCCACCTGCACCTTGGTTCCCCAGTGTGAAGGTGGGAAATAAGTCCCCACCAGGTCTCACAGATGCTGGAAAGCTCAGACTTGTGAAGATGCTAAAAATCCTCAGTTTAGTCCAGATTTGGAGAGCTTTGGGAAGAGCTTTGGAGCGCATCGAGTTCTGATTATTTACTTCTCCAAGCTAAGGAGAGACCTACTTCACACACTGCCTCCTGGAGAGGCAGAAAAATCAGGCATGTAAAATAAGAAGGAAATGAAAATCAACTTGATAGCTCCTTCCCCTTCCTAATGGGTAATACTTACCTAATTATGCCCGCTTGCCATTTCCTTTTCCTGCTTTCTCTGAGATATTATGCAGAGAGAAATTTATCCTAAAAGTTGTTACTTTCATTCAGAGGCATCCCTTTGAGCTGCTTGCCTTGCTAAGGCAGGCAAGGGCAGCAACTCCATTATAAGGCAGGAAAAAAAAACCCTCCTGAATGGCTCTGACACGCGTTGGTTTTAGCATCCAGCTCCTGCTGCACATGGCTCTTCTCTCTCGCCTCTCTTCTCCAGCCCTCACCCAGGCAGAGGGGTGCAGCTCCAAGGATGCCTCATGCCTCCTGCCCTTGCTTGGCCAAGGTGAGCAGCTCCTGGTCTCTTGGAGTCACCGCGGAGGCCAGGCAGGGAAAGACAGAGGCTGCAAAGGGGCTCTGAGTCCGGCAGCTAAAATGACTCTGCCCTCAGCAGGGATTTGGAGAGAAACCTGAGACTTGATGGTCTCATGGCTGGTGGGATCCAAGGGGGCATGCCACACCAGGCCCAAGTCCATGCCACCCCTTGGATGACTTCCCCCCAAACGCATCAGTGTCACAGCCCCGTATCCAAGCAGCTGGCTGCAGCTCAGGATGGAGAAAAAGGGGTCAGAGAAGCAAAACGTGTTCCCCCCGGGCCCACATCAACATGAGTGACCCTACCAAGACGTAGCAAACTTTCATTTGCCACAGACAGCTTCCCTCCTTTAGGGGAGGTGCCATTTAGTCCCATGCTTCATTGCACCAGGAGTAGGGGAGGAGTTGGCACACGCAGGAGCATCTCCCACCCCAGCAGGTCGCTCCCAACCATTGATACAGCAGCGACGGGCTGGATGTCACCCTGCACTAACGACCGAACTCCGCACTTGCGGGATGGGTTGCAGGGGTTTCTGGCAGAGTGCGGGGTGAGCATTCAGCCCTCTAGACCCCCACGGTGGACC
>NW_008825160.1:2025014-2033717 GCF_000699105.1 Pygoscelis adeliae
CCACCTCCAACCTACACTTCCTAGGAAGGCCCCGCCGAGCCCTGCTCTTGCGCCCCGGGTGTTTTTCTCTCTTCTCCGCAGGGAGCACAGCTTCCAAGAAGGAAAATACAAAGCCCAAAGGTATTGACTTCAAGCGATGAAACAGGCTCTGCAAAGGAAGGTGTTTTATTCCTGCTCAAGGGGGTGCTTTAAAGAGCCTCCTTTTGTTTCCTCAAAGCCTGGGAAGGATGTTTCCCAGTCCCAGCCTGGCAGGCTGGGGAAGGGGGAGACCGGGAGGAATTCAGGGAACTTGAAGGGCCACACTCTGCAAGCAACAGCAGAGATTTCCCCACGCCCAAATCCCTCCACATCCAGCATCCTGCAGTAGTCCAGCGGTTCCTGCATCCCTCCCCACCCCGCAGGGGCTTGTTCCCCCAGAGGAGCATCTGCAGCAGCTGCATGGAGAGCCCAGCCCTGCACCTCCAGCAACCGTGCAGGGCGTGTGAAGAGGGGCTGAACCATCCCCTCTGCGGCTACACCGACCAGCCCTGAAACTTCTGTTAATTCTGCCCCAAGAAAAGCTGTGTTGTTTTCTTTTTTTTCTTTTTTTCTTTCTTTTTTTTCCCACCAGGCATTTTCCAGGGAGTCCTTTAGATCTCGGAGGGGAAGAAGGAAGAACTGCACAGCTAATCCCTGCTGCAAGCAAAACCAAGCCCTAAACCTCCAGGCTACATTGCACCTGCCCCAGCCAGAGAAGGAAAGCAGCCCCGCTCCTCCCCGTGCCTCCAGACATCCCTCCATCCTCCCAGCCATTCATCTCCTGCCCCGCCAAGCCACCCCTCCGCAGCGGCTGCAGCATCCTCAGGGCTGCCAGGGTGTGAAGGACAGCAGGATGGAGGGAGGTTTCCTTGCAGAGCCACCTCTGCAGCGCTGCCGGCTTTGCGGGGAAGCTGTGAACCTGATGGCTGCAGGCAGGGGACCCAAGCACTTGGCTTTGCACCCCTGCTGTACCTCCCAGCTGTGCATTCCCAAAACCAATGGATGTGTCCGGAGAGATTTATAAATGGGCTCCTTGCAGGATCCCCTGCGGCAACTCTCAGCCAGAGCATTGCCCAGCACCCAGCCTACAGAAGATACCTGCTCCTACCCCTCGCACCCATTCCTGGGGAGCAAGAGGAGCCCCCAGAGCAGGCTTTGTCCCACCCACAGCAGCTGGAAAGCGATAGTTAGGGCAGGCAGAGCAATACCCTTAGCACCGCTTGCTCCGCTTGGCATCTTGCAGGCTGCAGCCAGCCCTGGAGGGGCCTCCCCTGTGCAGCCTGGCCGGGTGCCCAGCTGCAGGGGGGCTCAGGCAGAGCAGGAGCCCGGGACGGGAGCACTGGAGGATCTTCCCCGCCTCCCAGCGTGGAGGGATGGGTTTGCAGAGAGGGGGGGGGACTTCAGCAAACAAGGAGCCGCGCATGCAAAGAGATAAGAGAAGGTATTTACCAGGCAATCACTACAAGGTCCTGTGAATATAGTATTTGTGATGGATGAATAGACATATTATTACAGAACTTAATGCAAACCCTTTGCACCAAATGGTGACATGCGATTACTAGTTTGGAAATAACTAAGCTCATTATAATGAAACGCTTCACTCAAATCCCCCTCCAAAGGATGGATCTGACGAAGGAAGGAACCTGTGACGGGAACATACTGGGGGGATTTGTTTAACCAGATCAGCCCGCTGGGCCAGCACAGCACGGCTGCTTGCCTCCAGTATGGCTAAAGCCTGGCTCGCCGGGAAGCATAACCCACCAACCTGTGTGGACAGGGTGGGCAGTAACCCACATCCAGCATCAGGCTCTTCCTGGAACGACTCTGCGCTTAAGAGATGAAAAGCAGCACCTTTCAATAATAAATAATAATGCTAACTATGTGTTTCTATAGCAACTCATCACCATAGCAGCTAAGCACAGAAGGAAAACTCAGAGCTCATCCTGCCGTCTTCAGGGTGAAGAGGCAATTGCCCTCCTGGAGGTGGCTTTGGTGGTGGCAGAGCTGGGACTTAAACCGACAAGTCACCCTCCAGGCTGCCCCTGAGCACTGCCCTCCCCAAAGTAGCTGTCTGGGAGGGGGCTGGATGCTCTGGAGAGGTGGAGCCTGGGGTCCAAGGGGTGATAGGGGTGTGCAGCCTCAAAAGCAGCAGGCATTGAGGTCATTGCAACCCTCCAAATGAGTCCTGGGGCTCCAGGGTGGCTGGAAGGAAAGGGGACTGTGGCAGGGGACAACCCCCCCATCCAGCCAGGAGGACACCACGAAGGGGAGAGTACAAAGGGTGAGACACAACCAAAAAGAAGAAATGCCCAAAATTAGCCGCGCAAATACCCCACCCGCCCAAACACATACACAGCTCAGGGTAACAGCTTACAAAACTCTGCGCGTTGCTCTGCTTTTAGCAAGAACCAGAAACTTGCACCGAAACCCTGACAAATAAAAGGGCTTTCCCAAAACAGCCCAGAAACTCACTTTTTTTAAGCTAGCAAGTCAAGTCAAGCAGGCATACCCATCCTAATTTGGATGTGGAGTTTTGGGTTAGTTTTTTTTTCTCTAAATTGTCCATTAAAGAAAAATTCAAGTAAAAGCCTTTGATTAGCTCCACAGCTGGCGTGGTCGTATTCCCAGCTCACCTCCTCTCCCCACCAGGGCCATGGTGACAGAGCCTTCTCCTCCAATGTAGAACAGCCTTCTGCCCCTCACCACCTCTGAAAGCCTCTTCCCAGCCAGCAGAAGGTGACACTGCCCAGGGATGGGACAGTGGCCGTTAGTGACTATTAACCGTGTACATGATGCTATTCCTCAGGCTGGTGAGTGAGTTCCCGACCAGAACCTCCCTGGTTTTACCATCTCACTTGCGAAAAGTGAGTCATTTGTAAAAGTCATTAGAGCAAAACGACTGTTAGATGGTGGCTAAAGGGACAGTCACTTCCACAAGACCACCCCCATTTGATAGATGGGGAAACAAGAAGCCAAGGGACTTGCTCAGGGCCATGGGGCAGCTCTCCGGCAAATCAAAGTCTCCCTCTGGCAGCCCAAAATAAGTTTCCCTAAAGTAAAATAAAGCTGTGCTGCACACCAAGCACTTGCTATTCCATCAATAGGCAATTGTAACAGGATACACCTCCTTAGTCTCTAAATGAGTTTTCTTTCCAGTGCTACTTTATAGACAAATCCCCGGTCACAAAAAACAAATAAATCCCTTTTCACAATCAAATATGCTTTAACCAAGTCAAACAGGGCCACACGCACGTGCAGCGAATCTGCAAACCTTTTCCCAACTTCCCGGCACAACCGTCTTCCCTTTGGGGGGGGCGGGGGGAAGGCAAAAAGGAAAGAAAAGAAAGAACATTTAATAGAAGAAATGAAGTGGCAATTTCCCAGTTCAGCTGGGGATCAATACGTGGGCTCCTTGTGGTTTCTGTTTCAAAGGGGCTGAGCTCTCGCCGCCGAAGCCCAGACTGACACAACGCCAGTGCTTGACTTATGAGTACTTCATCTCGGCAAGATATTTTTAATTTAGATCTTGCCACAGTTGGGTATGGAGCCATTTGGGTTTTGATTTACTGCTAATTCGCCACTCCGATTCCTATAACTCTAAACTCAAGTCACCAAACAGTTTAACGCCGAGACACTCACCAGCAAGGCTCCTTATGAATGAGCGTCGGGGGGCTGCTGGTGGCAAGTGCACGTTCCTCACTTCAGAAGAAACAAGAAGTATATAAATATTAACCATCTACACGCAGTCGCCAAGTCCAGCATCACTTCACTATTTCAAAGGAAAACAATCTGGGATTAAAAAAACTCCACCACCCTCACCTTTCCTCTCCCATGTAGTGTTTTATGCTCAAGGAGAAATAACAAGCGGGTCAGGGTGGCTCATTTTGCAAACATTTACATGCAGTTGGTGCAGCGTTGGCTGCGAGGGTTCACCAAGCATCAAGATTTATTCCTCTGGCCCTTGCACGAGCTCAGAGGAGGGGGAAGTGTGTGAGTATATATCATGCAAATGCCTGTAATGGAAACCTATCCCATATTATCTGCATTAGATCCACACATTCGTCCTGTCAGAAGGACAAGGCAAATTCAAGTGCCAGTCAGCTCCCGTAAATTTATTGCCGATGGCTTGGCGGGAAAGCCCCGGCAGACCACTCGTGTATGGATAATATAGCTGGAAGGGAACTCAGAGATCAGGCGTGAAAGCCAAGAGAGATGGCAACGCAAGGTCTCCCTTCTGGGTCACCAGTGCAAATCAAGCCATGCTCAGCGGCGGTTTTTGTTTATTCCTATGCAAAAGAAGCCCGTGAATTTCAGCCTCGTGACTTTTGGGTCTGGATTTCTGTTTCACGGCATGCAGTATTTAAAAAGCACTGGAAAGCCTTCTAGGCAACAAAGCCTGGAGTACAAGCAAGTCACAGAGTCTGCAAATGACCTCTCTCTTTCTAGTGAACCCCCCCCCAAGTAAGGTCAAAGCCACCTGCTGATGGGCAGCATAGTGGGGATGGAGGTTTTGACCCAACCACTGATCCTGCTGAGGTCTTCAGGCTCTCCTCCAGCCCTGAGAACTTGGTGTCTTCTACAGACACTAGTATTTGAGATAGAAACAGCTGGGAACATTATACTTCAGCAGAGTTGTCTTCCTCCATGGCTCCAGGAATCACCTTTGAAGAGCACGTGTCCCCAGCAAGGTTCACGTTAGCCAGAGCACTGACCTGCGCGGACTAGAGGTGTCTAAAATGAAATGACCATTGGATTTCCAAACCAAAGGGTGCCCGTTCAAAGCCTTCAGAGCATCTCTAAGGCCTCACAGAGGGGTTTTTTTTGCAATGGAAAGGGTTGCAGGACAGATGCCACACTACACTGGCTCCCATTGCAGCGGATGCAGGGCAGAGACTTGGCACCTCTTACCTGGGTGGCTGCTCACCACCTTACGAGATGCAACCAAGCAAGGACGAGGCTAACTTAGCAGAGCACATGCACCAATGAAGAACAAAAAACCCCAGACAGTTCCAGTGGGATGAGTCAAAAAAAACCCCAAAGAGGAATGCCAATCCCAGAAAATTGCCACGCGGACTGTCAGTATCACAACACATCTAATTTTTGCAATGATCTCTCCATTCCCAAAGGTGATTAAAAGCATTTCATACCCAGTTTTAAAGATACAGGAACCAAGGTTCATGAGAGCACAGCTGCCCCCTGGCCAATGCACTAACCCCCAGGTGATATTTTCTCATTTTAAAGCACCCAACTGTCATTTTAACTGGAAAAATTTCAATCTTGAAAGAGTCCTGTTCTGACCAAGCACTGCTCGTGGCTGTTGAAGCACAGGCTCAAGGGCAGGGGGCCGCTCACGGCTCTCATCTCCAAGTACCACTTGGGTTTCAGTTTGTATCTCACGGCGGTGAGTGAGGATTCCCATCAATAAATGAGGAACTGAGCCTTTTGCCTCCCCATGCCTCAGTTTCCCAATCGGAAATTTCCCACCACGGGAATGAGAATACTTTCTCAGCGTTTTAGAATACTTCAGAGTCTGAGTGAAAAACATCTGGGGAGCCCTATGTATTTATCTCTGTACTTTTTGTCACAGGCTCCTTGAGAGCTCAAACCGAAGGGATATGAAGCGCTTTTCACCCGAAGACAGTCATGCAGGGAAGCACGCTCATCACTGATACCCTGCAGTAAGTCAGTGGGTTGCCCAGACTCTCTGCACAGATGGGAAGTCTCGTTGCCTTGGGCGCCTGGAGCAGTTGGTGTCCGTTAACTGAGTCTTGCAAGCAAGAAGGAAGGAGTAAGAAAAAGCCCTCTGAAGCCTTTCGTCACACTGGTGGGGACCAGAAAGGGCTTTTTATTTGAGCATCAAGCAGTTTGAGGGCTTTACTATGGGAAACAGTCATAATCCAAATTGCATCCCTAGCTGGGGAGGGGGAATTCATGGGCGGGACATGAGACTTTTGAGTCCCAGCGCTGCGGCTGCAAAGGGGTGACGCTGGGTCTCAGTCTCAGCTATGTGGGACCTCACTTTAAGGAGGTATTGTGAGTAATAAATCAAGAAGAGCCAAGTGACTCCCAGGACAGCATGCCATTTTGCTCGAAAACACCTGTAGGCAATGCCAAGCAGCAAACTTTGGCACTGTTGACTCCCAAACTCAAAAGCCCTACCTCTAACACCCTCCTCACATAGGATCCCAATCTGATAGTGAGCAGAGCATGAGCCTACCGTGCCAGCGTCATTCTCAGCTTTTTAGGAAGCTTTTCAGAGTTCCCTTCCAAACAATAAATTCCTACGCAGCGTTAACCCTCAGCACACCTGAGTATCGTAAGACCTTGCAAGGCTTTTCACCCTGGGGCGTGTGAGCACGCAAACCAAACCCTGGCACTCCGGGAAGGAGGTAGGTTTTATTGCATACCGCTCAACATCAAGGAAATTGGGAGACAGAGACAAAGCAATTCAATAAAAGGAAAAAGATGCAACACAAAAGGAGCTCCAGCATCCCTCCTCCCCTCCTCACCCTGCAAAAACAGAGGAGTCGACACAAAACCGGCTCCGGCAACCCACTGCCCCCCGGGATCTGGCTGCCAAAGACGGTTTCTGCCTCCTCGGCGGATCTCAGCCGCTCTCATGCCTGTGCTGAGCCCTTTGCTTTGCCACATCTACAGGCTGTCTAGCACCAGGCTCGCTGCGGGTGCAGACAAGGGATGTTGGCAGGTGAATGCATGAGGAAAGGCTCGAATATGTCCTCTCACCGTGGAGAAGTTCAGCATCTCTTAGGATTTGCAATAGCACTCATCCCTCCGCTAGCCAGGTGCCGGATTGCACACTGAACAGATTTAACACCAGTCTTCAGCGCCTACCAGGCAGTTACGATCATCAAGCAAAAGCTTCCCAACGGCACCGCGATTGATCATCAGCCTGTATTTTAAAACACCCGTCTTGGACATAAACAACACTTAGATCATGCGGCTGTCATTTATTTTGCATCTTATTGATATCGCCGAGCGCCGCGCATTTAAGATGGGACAGAAAGGAAAAGCCTTGGACTGGACCTTTAGGAAAGGAGACCCCCCATGGAGGGTGGGTCTGGGCAGAGGAGGGAAGAAAATCCCAGGCTTTTGTGACGGGGCTGGGGTTGCATGTTTAAACCTGGCTGCACACGAAAAGCAGACACACATCTGTTGCACCGCTTGAAGCCCAGCTCTAGTGAAGGGTCCCACACACAAACAAACAAACACGCACTTCCCGAGGCAATTAAACCACAAACGAAACGCTGCTCGCACCCCCGAGACCTTAAGACAGTGGCTTAGCCGGGGGGAGGAAGCACCTAATCTCACACTGGGAGGCACACGCTGTAATTAAAATCACAGAGACGGCGAAGGCAAAGCAACCCCACGCTCCACTGGTCGTACCCGCTCGCAGATTTAACCAGCTTCTATAAACAAGACCCGGGTGAAACAGAGGACAGATAAAGATAAAGTTAGCACGCTTTATGCCTTCCAAAATATTTGTGCAGGGCTGGTGCACGCTCAAGATAAGTCCCTAGAAGGCTGTGAGCGGTTGCATCGGCTGTAAAAATCCACTGACACCATCATTGCTGCCCCGGAATAAGAGCATCCCCCGGCAGTCTCAGGGGTCCCGGTCCAAACCTTCCCTCTCCGCACTGCTCACCCCCGCGACCCGGGAAGCCTCAGCCCCCCTTTGCTTTCCCCAAAACCTGGCATCCCAGGCGTCGCATCCCGGTGGCGGAGGGAAGCCATGAAAAATCAGGTGCGTTTCCAGCGAGCTCTTTGGTACGGCTGCCCGGCGGCAGGGCTGGAAAGCAAAGCGGAGCAGACGCGGGGTGGAAGTTTTACGGGAGCGGAGCGCGGCCACACGCTTTCCACCTGGTCCCTTCCGCGAAGGCGAGTCCTGCAGGTCCTACACCCGAATCCACCACGGCGAAGGCTGCATCCCTTCCCGGTACGGGGAGCAGATGGGGACCCAGGAGGAGGGTTTCCTCTGGGCTGGGTACGTAGCAGCCACATGCAGCCACTACAAACCCAAACAGCACTTAGCCCTGCTGGGGCTGAGCAAGTGGGTTTGTTTATCTGGGAGGAACTCATCTGCTGCTGGAGTATTATATTTCCACCAAAACCATGTGCGGCTCGGTGTTTAGATCACTTCTCCCTGTCTACATAATTTAAGGGCATATGTCTGATAAACGAAGAGCATCAATAACGCAGGTTTCGGTTGCAGCACACACATGCACGGAGGGAGGGAGGTTTATCAGCACTGACTCCGCAGCCGCGATTTGGGCAGTCAAACTCTCCAGCACCTTGCAGGAAGGGAAACGACGGGGGTCCTCCCTTCCCTCCTAGGTGTTCCCCGCCGGGGGTAGCCCCTGTCCCCATCCACCGGTCACCCGGGAGGGGCTGATCCTCCCCGGGAAAAGGGCTCTGCCTGCAGCCCCGTCCAGCTGCAACCTCATCGGGAGCAGGAAAAGTTTGCAAATGCCTCCAACCCCTCGCCCGGCGACGGCACTGGGGCACCGGGGGAGGGAAAATACCGCCCGAGGGGAGGAAAATCCGCAGCCGGGGATGGCCGGGGGATGATTAGGGACGGGCTGCGACGCCGGAGCCGCTACCTCCGGGGAGAAAAGTTGAGCCTTGTGCATGGGGAAAAAGCCACCGAGGACCCGGGGGGGTACAACG
>NW_008825160.1:2035729-2043212 GCF_000699105.1 Pygoscelis adeliae
GCCCCAGGGGGCGGACCCCGCTCTGGAAGTTCGTCCCCCCCGTGCAGAGACCTGAACTCCTCTCTGCAGGTCCTATCTGGGCTCTCCTGGAGCCGAAAGCAGAGCAGGCAGCAGATGGTGGGAAGGAAAGCGGTGCTCTTGGGGTGTTGGTAGCGGCACGTAGCGACAGGGCTGCCGCCCCGTAGAGAGGGGGGAGCCCTGACGCCGCGAGGATGGGCGCCTTGCGGAAGTCTGGGGAAGAGGGGAAGCGAAGGGGAAGCAACTGGGGAGACCTCCTCTGTTTCCAGGGATGTTGGCTGTCAGGGCAGGGAAGGGAAAACCCTGGGGGTGATCCTGCAGCTTCCCCCTGCCCCATGCAAGACGAAGGCATCCAGCAGGGATGCAGGGGGTGGCTGGTAAAGGGGGTCCCACCGCTCGCAGCGAGCAATAGCCACGATCAGAGGCAGGGATTGCCTCTCAGCAGGTACATTGTACAGCACCAAGCACAGCAGGACTCCCCCCTCCTCCCCACAGCCTCTACCATTCACAGAAACTCAGGCTTAATCCAAGCTTTGTATTTTTAATTATCTTAAATTTATGCCACAAAACACGGGGGCCGGGGGCCGTCTATTTGCATCCTCCACGATATTTATTTTTAAACAATATCATGTTTTCCTTAAAACAAGTTTTATCTCCCCGGCGCGTGCCTGTGTGCGCGTGTGTGTTTCGCCTGAGCTCTGGTTTACATTTCCTGATGGATGGATGGGGATTCAGAGCCCTTTTTTAAGGTGGTGCATAAAATGTATTTATTATTCTTTATCTCCTGCCTCTTGCAAGGAGTCATTTGTTTTCATTCAGAGAAATGAATACTATGTGAAGCCTGAAGAGTAATAACACAGCAAAATGACAACGGAAGAGAGAGACAGAAATCTGAGAGATACAATGGCAGGTTAGTAACCTCTAAAGATCACTGCTGTTGTGAGCAGTACAGTATTATTTAATGTCCAGTCTGGCTTGCAGCTCCATTTAATAAAACATATGAAAATCTCTGGGAAATTTGGTCTTGCATTTAAAACCAGGCTGTTCTGCTAAAAAGGGATAATCTGGATACGCCGAGATTACTTCCCACTATCTGGCGGGGAGGAAGAAATTAATATGAATTCTTTCTGCTTCTTAAGACAATGGCATGAGTCAATATATCCCTGTGCTGTTTGGGTTCATAAAGGAGTGAGTGACAAATGAGACTTTATTTATAGGCCTTTTCATGAACTAGGCAGTGGGGGCGGAAAAGGGTTAGGGCTGGAAAACCCAAATGACCTCCCCTGACCTGTGAATAACTGCAGTAAAAGGGCCCAAGGACATGGAGGGCTCAGGCTCACCCTGTTGTCATCAAGTGGATATTTTGCGCCCGGTTGCGGTGACAGCGAAGATCGTGGGTCCCCCCGGAGAGGCGCTGGGCACCCCGACTGCCCCACTCCCGGGGGAAAAACCGACCGGGGCTCAGCACCAAACAGCACCAAAGCTGCTTTCAAGCATCATCTGGGAAGAGGCAAAATCACCCTGTCTCCATCCAAACAACCTCCCATGCCTGATTTCCCCCCGCTGCCCCAAAACACCCCCTTCGGTCCCCGTTGCTTGTGAAGTCCTGGATGCCGACAGCATCGCCGCAGCCCTCTGCGGTTCCTTCCCTGCCGGCGAGCGGGACGGTGGCGAACAGCGCATGCAGCCTTTCATTTCATGCCTTGTTATCCGAGCCACACACAGGAATCATTTCTAACAACACCCAAAGAAGAGAAAACACCTATTTTTCCAGGGACGTACATCTGTACACTTTAAGACTCCAGTAACAAAGCGGGGGAGCCAATTTAAAAAAAAAGAAAAAAAAAAAAAGAAGGGAAAAATAGAAGGAAAAATAGGGGGAATCTAAGAAGTTGGGTTGGGTTTGGGTTTTATTATTATTATTATTTTTCCCCCGCCATTTTACAAGTTTGTTAAACCAAGCTGGTGTATTTAAGTTGCTAAAAGCCGGAGCTGCTCGTTACAGCTCCGGGCTTGTGCCGAGCGCAGGCACCGCTAAAAACCTACATTGCAGCGCCACCTGCAGCGACCGCGCTTGGTGGCAGCTCTGGAAATCCCTAAAACCGGGGGAAATCTTAAAAAAAAAAAAAAAGCCCGGGGGGAGAGGGCTGCTAGCTTATGAGCTTGTTCCTCCAGGTGTCTTTTTCACTCCCTTCTTCCCTCCAGTCTTTCAGGTGTTGGAAGTTTAAACAACTTGTCCCGCTCTGCTGAGACCCGAAAGAAAATTGGCCTCTCCTGGGTAGCTGTCACCGTCCCCACTGCTGACAAAGGATGTCTTTATCATGCTTTTGGAGGGTGGAAAAATTCGTTGCGAGCTCTTTTAAAGCTGGTCCAGGGCCCTGCGTTGTCAATCCTGACACCCTGGGGAGGAACAGCACGAGCTCTGCCCCTAAGGGCAGTTTTCGGTCTGGGTGCTGGCTGCCGGGGTTGTCGCGCTATCAGCTTTTTGGCAGTTTTACCAGCTTCAGGAAGGGACAGGTTGACAGAAAATGAGACAAAAGTGCTATGAAAAAAACCTGGAAGAGAAGAAGAAGTTTGCAGGGAAGAGCAGGGTTGTGTCACTTGGTCACCAGCCACTGCCTTCCCCTTCGGTCAGAGCCTCTTTGCAACCAATTTCTAATGGCAGGTGGAGAAAAAAACCCTTGAGAGGATCCATCCAAACCGTCCTCCATCTCTCCTTTGTCCAGCATGTCTATGGCATCTCAGGGGTTTGCACACTGGGGACACCCGGCGTGTCCCGGCATGGATCAGAGCTGTGCAAGGTGCCCTTTCTCCTCTGTCACTGATTTGCTGCACAACTTCTGGCAACTCCCTTAACTTCCCAGCCAGTCCTTGCAGGTGTACTTTTTTCAGTAGATTTCTTAGTAGGACATTTATTAAATAACGTTTGCATGAGTTATCTAAAGTCCCCCCCTTCTCCTAGCCCTTCAGCAGCTACCATGCAGTGTCAGCCAGAGGTGAGGCTTGCCCTCATTTTTTTTACCGCTTGTTTGGATGGTTTTCTCAGGAAGCAAAATCTCCTTTCACGCTGTCCCAGGGAACAAACCCAGCAACTGGCAGGAGCCACAGACCTGCAGGATCCAGGTGTCCCCTCCTTTGGCTTTATCCCCAGGGCTCCTTCCCATCAGTATATACTCCAGTCCGCGTTAGCATCTGGATTCAAGCGCTAGGTCACCAACCCCAGTTGCGTAACAAGAAGCTTTCCAGAGTTATTCAGCCCAAATTTCCCCTCTTTGTTGTAATTTCAATACGCTTGCCTCCCTTCCCATTCCTTCTTCTCTGTCCCCCTGCTCCAATTTATCCCTCCCCGTCTCCACCTCACCACCAAGGTGCCCGTGCCAGGTAGAGCCTGTCCTTCCAAGCAGACCCAGGGATGAGAGAGATGCTCATTCCACATCCCCTGTCCACCCGGAGGGGATTTATGATTTACTCAGGCCAACAGCATCATCTGCACGTCTTCCCAACCCATCCGCCCTCTCCCTGTCCCAGCCTCCCCCCACCAAATCAGGAGCCGTCCCTCCACTCACCCCCTGTCCTCCCCCTTGAAACTCCCCAATGAACAATTTTTCTCCTTCTCCCTTCAAATATTTGTTGACCATTATCGCTGCCGGTCACACCCAGGCTGTCATTTGTCCAAACAAAACAGAAGGGGGACGGCCGCAGAAGAGGGGCAGATGGACGGAGGCAGGGTGAAATGAGAGCCAGGGGAGCTGTCAGGCCATAATGATAAGGAGAGTATAAAACACAGGCTGGGGCTGTCGAATTAAATGAGGGGACGCCTGAGAGGGGCTACTTCAAACCGCAGGAGACGAGCGAAAGGGAATAATATTGGAAGCAGGCAGGTGGAGCGATAAGATACAACCAGAGAAAGTCAGACAAATTCATTGTTTTTTCATTTCGGAAGGACAATGCAAGTGGGAAGAGCAATCAATCCCTGCTCAGGAGGGCTGGAGAGCACCGGGGTGAGATAAGGAGCGGGGAGGTTTTGGAGGTGGAGGGATGAGATGGAGAAATGGGTAGAGAGGCAGAGGAAAGCGGGACAGAGACATGCAGGAGGAGCTGGAGTCTGTCTGGAAGGAGAGAGGGGAAGGTTGGATGCCAACACTGGAGGCAGACGGCATTGAAAGAGGCTGCTGGATTCGGCTAAGGAGAAGCAACGCTCAGATCAGAAGAAATCCAAAGGAAAATAGGACAGCCTAAAGAGGGGAAGGGCCTAATCCAGAGATTAGGGCTTTATTTTGGGATTTGAGAGCCTGGGTCAGACTCGCTGCTGTGATGCAGCTCCTGGGTGATGCTCCAGCAAGTACCACAAATGCAGGAGAGAGGTTAGGAGCCAGGCTGGACCTGCAGGGATTTTCCCAGGAAGACCCAGAACTGCTCAGCCCTTGCAATTGGTAATAAATGCAAAATATACTTTACAGCCTACCAAATCTCGCAGCTAATTGCGGATGTCAATCACGGCTGCTTCTGAATAGGGGGTGTTTATAAAGCCTCTTTCCTACGTAGCTTTCGCATTTTCCTCACTCAGAGAACATCTACCCAGCCATCTACTTCCACAAAACTTTTAGGAATAAGATCATCTCGCTGCCTGTCAAACGTGGCTGAAATCAGCAGTGGGCACCGGCAGATAGCACAGTGGCAAAAGGTTTGTTTTGTTAGAACGCCAGGCTAAAAGAAAAAATAGAAAAAGAAGCAAACCACGCCCAACATTTATGATTTTTTTTTTGTTTGTTTCAACTCATGAGTTTTAAGCCAATTGCAGGGAAATAGGAGGGAGGGAGAAGGGGGATGGCTAGCCCATATTTTTTAGCATGTGGGGTTGGCAGCACACGTAGAGTTACAAACTTAGTGAACATGGGAGACAGAGAGGGGGAGAAGCATAAGCTCATCTAGGGATGTTTCGGGAACCCCACTGAAGAATAGCTATTCTTACATGTCAGCTTCATCACCATGGTATCAGAGAGGAAGAACAGAAGGAGAAATGACAGAAAACGGGAGGGAGTGGAGCCAGGCGGCTGAAGAAAGAGAAACAGGAAGGGGATGCGAAAGCCATTTCCCCGATGAACAATATCACTTGTTAAATAATCAGGACACCGTCACTCCGGTCCCCTGTGTTTAGAGACAGAGCGATGCTGCTAGGCCCTTTATGCAGCACCCCTTAAAATGCTCCCATATTCACACGAGCATGTCCTCTCTGTAACGCTGAAGTGGGGCTTATTCAACCAGCTTTTCCTAAAAGCTTCAAAAATATATATATACGCATGTATAAAAACAGGACAGCTGCCTTCTCTGCTTTGTTTACTGGTAGGACCTATACAAAATGGCCATTGATTTGCTTTCTTGTTATCCTGCACCAGGCGGATTCATCTGTGGTGAAAACGGACCACGCTGGAGGGCAGCTTCAAAGAGCTGTGACCCCTTTGCAGTGCTGTAAACTGATGGTGCGACACCTCAAGAGTGTAAATTCTAAACGTTTTTCTTCTAAAACTAAGTTTTTTGACCTTCTTTCATCTCTGAGTGTATAAAAATTGCCAAGCAAATCAGGATAATGGTCTGTGAAGGCTGAAATTCAGCCTTTGACTATAGCCACTGAGGATGCTTGGAGCCACCACCCACACTCGCATGAGCAAAATCTGGGACAAGAGGTTTTCCCTCAATAGGGGAACACCCACGTACTTTCCATGTGACTCCTATGGATGTTCCCATCACCAATATTTGTTTAGTTTTCAAATCACACTGAGATCTTCATCTCTGCTCTCTCTAGCAACAAGCTCTGCAGGCTATCGAGGTTCCATAGAAATCAGCTGGAAGAAAACACCTTTTTAGGTTTGCTCCCTCCCAACTTCACGCGAAGGTCTCCTTCATTCAGGTGCCGCAAAAAGGGGCACAACTGATCTTTCTTGCACCCCTGATTATTTCAGTTACCTTCCACCCCTCGCCCAAACCATCACGTGCTCCTTTTGGGAGTCTGTTCATCCTAAATTCCTCCCATGTTTCTGGTCACGTGCAACACCTACTTCTTCCCCATTTCTGTTTCCACCCAGACAAAGCTCTCCAGACGCAGGGGCTATCTCGTGTTGTGAAGTTGCTCAGCACTTCAGTCAAGGCCTTTGAATAAAATGACCCAACATTATCTCTTTAAACCCGGGTCATTTTGTACAACTCCTGGCACCAATGTCTCCGTTAGGGCCTTTGAATTAAATAGCTCCACTCCGTCTCTTTGAAGCCATTTGACTTCTCACCCAAGCAACTTGGCAGCAGCATCCCTCCCCCCTCCCTCTCCACCTCCTAACACCTTTTGTGCAAATCCCCACCGAAGAAATAAAAGCCGCTGGAGGTGTAAGCCCACCAAGCATGTTGTAACCCTTTATTATCTGGGGACCCCCACTCAAATGTACAGAGAGATAATGTTAATAATAGAGTGATGCATTTTGTCTGATCTGGAGCTGTCTCTGGAAGATAAATGCTGAGGCAAAGCAGAAGCATTTAATCAAAAATAAACCACCTCAACATGTGTAGTTTATTTTTTCTTTCCTAAATAAGCAAACCTTGGTCCTGTCGCAGCATATTATTTTGCCAGCATTATCTCTGTTATTTCTAAATAATTCCATTTAGTGCTGGTGATGGGTAGGAGGGCTGACACACAAAATCAAATTAATTACAGTGACCCAAAAAACTTGTGTTTGCACTGTGAGATTCAACATGGCAGCAAATCTCACTGAGAACAAATTGCATTCAAATTAATTTATGGAAAATAATTTGGGACATATCAGGTTTATTTAGGATCAATTTTAATAAGCTAAAATAAAGTCAAGGCAGTGGGTGATACCATCAGCCAGTCAAAAGCCAACTTTGATAGAGGTTTATACAGCTGAATGACAGCTACTTTCGAAGCCATTATTAGAAAAGCTGCTTTTTGGAGTGGTTCGGACAATTAAAAGAGCACCTCAATTACAGCTGCTGGAAATATTAGTAATGAATAAATTATCCAGTAGGTTTGACCTTCCCTTCCTTCACATCATTTCCAAATAATTTTGAGACATTGCATTAAATTCACCTGCAGCAGAAGATCAGTGAAAGAGGTCAGCCCTGCTTCACCCATTCGACTGGTGCAAAAAGCAGCGTCGCAAGCTCTGATAGACCAGGCATGAGGTTTTTGGAGGTTTCCAAAACAGGGTTATATTTTGCAAGCATTTTCCTGGCATGTCCCTCATGTCCAGTCCAAGTGCCGGGTCCTGCATTTCGGCCACAACAACCCCATGCAGCGCTACAGGCTTGGGGAAGAGCAGCTGGAAAGCTGCCTGGCAGAAAAGGACCTGGGGGTGTTGGTCGACAGCCGGCTGAACATGAGCCGGCAGTGTGCCCAGGCGGCCAAGAAGGCCAATGGCATCCTGGCCTGTATCAGAAATAGTGTGGCCAGCAGGAG
>NW_008825160.1:2043337-2054114 GCF_000699105.1 Pygoscelis adeliae
TGCTGGAATGTGTCCAGAGAAGGGCAACGAGGCTGGTGAAGGGTCTGGAGCACAAGTCTGATGAGGAACGGCTAAGGGAACTGGGGTTGTTTAGCCTGGAGAAAAGGAGGCTGAGGGGAGACCTCATCGCTCTCTACAACTCCCTGAAAGGAGGTTGTAGCGAGGTGGGGGTCGGTCTCTTCTCCCATGTAACAAGCGATAGGACGAGAGGAAATGGCCTCAAGTTGCACCAGGGGAGGTTTAGATTGGACGTCAGGAAAAATGTCTTTAGTGAAAGAGTGGTTAAACATTGGAACAGGCTGCCCAGGGGAGCGGTGGAGTCACCATCCCTGGAAGTATTTAAAAGACATGTAGATGAGGTGCTTAGGGACATGGTTTACTGGGCATGGTGGTGTTGGGTTGATGGTTGGACTCGATGATCTTAGAGGTCTTTTCCAACCTTAATGATTCTATGACCCAGTGCTCTTGCACAGGCTAGATATGCTGCATGCACATAGCAGGACCAGATCCTGGATGTATAAGTCTTCATGCCCAGAGAGGATGTATGCATTTTTGGCCATCTCCCATGTGCAGCCCAGAACATCAGGAATAGATTCATGGCAGGCTAAATCAGCAGGAGAGGTTCAAGAGCATCAGATGGGCCTTAGCTGAAAGAGGCAAAGCCATGGGGAGCCTCAGGCGTGTTCCTCATTGAATATGGACCTACCCTGGATGCTCTGCATCCATGCTCTGCTCCAGCCCAGGGTCAGCTGTGCTTGCTGAGACTGGAAGCACTTTGGTACAGGAGCTCACTCCTGCATCAGCGCAGAGCAGAGCGAATTCAGTGAGGATCTTCTCTAGGGCAGCAAGTCTGGACCATGCAAGACTGTTGGCAGCTTCACCAGCCCTGCAGATACCACAGTCCTGCCTTCACCCAACACAGGAGTCACAGAAAGGACCAGGATAAAGCCACACAGCTAAAATTACATCTTAATCTGTCTACAGCTTCCCCCATGGTGCTGTACCAGGACATCTAAAGAAATACAATTTCCTCCAGGACACAAGCTCTGATCCTCAGGGGTTGTCCTGCCAGTACCTTTTTATTAGCCTGATTGAAGTGTTGCTTTCACTCCCTCCCTGTTACCCTATACCTCGTAGGAGATCAATGGCTGATGGCAAATATTTGGAGGTACCTGTCTCTTACCACTTCAGCCAAATGAGCATGCGATTGTAAATGGTACATGCCAGGCCATAAGACATTATAGAAATTTAAAGGCCTCTCAGTGATTTATGGCTCTCTAAGCAGGGGCTTTTAACATTTAATTAAAAAGCTATAGGAGTTGTCATTATTTCTAAAAAATCTATCTATGGTTGGAGGAATTAGACAACATGAAACTCAATATATTCTGTATGTCCTGGGACCACAACCCTCTCTAGAGCAGAGGCAGAGAAGGTGGGCAGCAGGAGAAATAAAATACTTTTTTTTCTTATGGCTTTAAGATCCTGCAGCAATTTAAGGTGATAAAGTAATCTCCGTTATTTTCAAGGAGCTTGAGAAACCTTGAAAGACTCATCAGAGGATCATGCTAAAGATGCAACAGGCAGCATCTTGCAGAGAGAATGTACCACGCAGCAGAAAGAAGGGTCAAATGAAGAAGGCGGTGACCGAGGCCAAGTCTGTCCTACTCCCCATCCCTCCTGCAGCTCCTTGTGATGCTCCCTGGCAGGTGGGAGAGCGCTCTCCAAACCCCTGCTGCAGCTGGGAAGAGAGAGGGTTTGGCTTTGGGACACCTACAAGATGGTCACCCTTGGCACTCAGCTCAGGCCGCACCCTGCTGCAGACATCCCTCAGCTGACACTCAGGGGCTTTCGTGCCTTGGATAAGACGTCTGAATATGAAGAAAGGCTGAGAGATTTGGGGTTGTTCAGCCTGGAGAAGAGAAGGCTTCGGGAAGACCTTATTGCAGCCTATCGGTACTTAAAGGGGGCTGATAAAAAAGATGGCAGCAGACTTTTTAGCAGGGCCTGTAGCGACAGGACAAGGGGGAATGGCTTTAAACTAAAGGGGGGTAGATTTAGACTAGAGATAAGGAAGAAATGTTTTACTGAGAGGGTGGTGAAGCACTGGCCCAGGTTGCCCAGAGAGGTGGTGGATGCCCCATCCCTGGAAACATTCCAGGTCAGGTTGGACGGGGCTCTGAGCAACCTGCTCTAGTTGAAGATGTCCCTGCCCACGGCAGGGGGGTTGGACTAGACGACCTTTAGAGGTCCCTTCCAACCCAAACTATTCTATGATTCTACGATTCTATGAATATTCCCCAAAAGGATAAAAAGGGCTGGGTTTTTTTCTGCTGAGCATCCAAGGAGGCTCTGAGGTGAGTATCTTACATATAAACCTCTCTGGTTAAATGAGATGAATCCTACTCTGTCACTGATGTAGCAAAAGAAGAACGACCCTGTGAGCTTCTTGCTGGGACATCTTGTTCACAGTTCCTGCTCAGTGAGCATTTTCTGATTCCTAAAGAGCAGAAAAGCATCGAAGGAGAGATGGAGAGGCTCTCCCCACACACTGGTGTCCCTGCAGCTGAGCGGTCCGTGAACTCAGGTCTCCCACAGTCACAGGCTGAAAAAGCACTTCCACCATTGCCAAAACAGCCCAGGAAGAAATTGCATTATTTTTCCTGGCAATTTTATTATGTACCTGAAATGAAACCATCTGCCAGTTTAATCTCGTTCATATGCTGTGTGGTGGAGATGGATCTGGGCATCAGGAGAGCTCAGCTTTGCCCTGGCAGGCTGGTGACCTTGAGGTGGGAGCATATCTCTACTTCCACTACTGCTCTTCTTGAGTCTGGTCTTAGTTTGGGAGCTGTTTGCATCAAGGGCTGCCTCTCATTATGTATGTGGGTGCTGCCTGGCATAACAAAGATGTGATCTTGGTTGTGGCCTCTACGGCTCCTCTAGTACAAATAATAATTTCCATTCCATCTATTCTTTTGTTTGCTACTGATCTATATTAAACAGTTGGTGATTACTACATTTATGGGTGATTATTGCACTTATGCTGTGTTAAATCTAAATGTTTGTTTATCTTATGCGGTCTCTGTGTATATGTTTGCATGGCTTTTAACTTTATGTATTGCAGAGTTCCTTAATTATAAAATCAATAAATTTTTTAAACTTATGACTATTGCATAGATAGAAACCCACACAACGTCCATTTCTGTATGCAACAATGATTCTTATCTCATGCTTGTGGCAGTACACAAACCTCAGCTACAGGAATCAACAGACTTTTTTAGTTTGTTTGTTTGGGGTTTTTTTGTGTGCTAGTAGCAATTAAATCTTTGTTAGCTTGGCTCATTCTCTATTTCTCATCAAAGCCTTTCTCTTGCAAGCTGTTCTTCTCAGGCGGACTCTTATCTCCCTGGAGGCTTGTTGACTTCAGTGAAAGTCATGATCAGTGAAAGTCACTGTACAATGGTTCCTGTTGAATCAAGGCTTGGAGCAGTGGGTTCAGTCCCCAACTCTGCCACAGGTGTCTCTTGAGTCACACCTACACCACAGAGAAGTCCTGAATGGAGTAGCTCCGTTACAGCTGCATTGGCTCTTTCTTCCACAACCTCATGTCTTCTTGTGGCCATGCACTGCCAATGATAACTTCCAGACCTTGAGCAGCTCCAGGCTGACTACAGTAGGAAGCCATTTCCACAGGCATAGGACAAGGAGGTTGGGAACAGTTAGCACAGATTTACCAAGGGCAAACCACGCCTGACTAACCCGCTTGCTTTCTGTGGTGGTTTGGCTGGTTCTGTGGACAAGGGGAGAGCAAGGCATGTTGTTTTCCTTGCTTTAGTAAGGTCTTTACTACAGCCTCTCCATAGAGAAACAGGAGATATGGAAGGCTTGGGTGAACTACTTGAAAGCGGTTGAAAAACTGACTGAGCCTTTGGGCTCAATGATTAAGACTAATTGGTGGCTAGTTACATACAGTGTTCCTCAGGGGTCAATACTGGGTTCATCAGTGGCCTGGAGAAGAGGACAGAAAGCAACCTAACAAGTCTGCAGGTGACACCAAATTGGTGGAGCAAACTGAAGGACAAGGCTGCCATTTAGAATCATAGAATCATAGAATCATTAAGGTTGGAAAAGACCTCTAAGATCATTGAGTCCAGCCGTCAACCCAACACCACCATGCCCACTAAACCATGTCCCTAAGCGCCTCATCTACACATCTTTAGAGGGACCTTGACAGGCTGGAGGAATGGGCCTACAGGAACCTCATGAAGTTCAACAAAGACAAATGCAAAATCCTGAATCTGGGACAACCCTTTGTACCATGACATGCTGGGAACTGGCTGGCTGGGGGATCTGCAGAAAAAAGATCTGTCTTCTGATGGACAGCAAGTCGAACTTACATTAGTTGTGTGCCCTTCAGCTGTTGAAGGCTAAAAACATTCTGGGCTGTACTAGTAAGAGCATTGCCAGCTGGTCAAGAAAAGTGGTTATTCCCTCTACTGAGCACTCTGAGACAACACCTGGAGCACTGTGACCAGCTTTGAACCCCCCAGTACAGTAGAAATATCAAATAAATGGAGCAAGTCTAATGGAGTGCTACCAAAATTGCAGAGGGCTGGAGCACATGACATACCAGGAGAGCTGGAGAGCTGCATTTCTTCCGCCATAAGAAGAGAAGGTAAATGACAGATCTAATTGCTGCCTCTCCCTACCCAAAGGGAGGTTGCAGGGAAAACAGAACCAGTCTCTTTTCATGGATCCACAGTGAAAGAACAAGAGGCAACGGTCACAAATGCAACAAGGCAATGTCCAGTTGTGGACATTCACAGAGTGACTGAGCATGGGGCAGGTGCCCAAAGGTTATTGAACGTTCATCATTGGAATTTTTCAACTCTTGACTGGACAAAGTCCTGAGCAACCTGGTCTAAGTTAGGGGTTGTCCCTGCTTTGAACAGGGATTGGGCTAGAAGCCTCCAGAGATCCCTTCCAACCTAAGTTTCTCTGAACCTGCTGGAAGACATGCCAGCTCGGACAGAGCCAGCTGAGGACTTTCTGCACCGGGGCTCACTCTGTGGTGTAGGCACAGCTCTTGTCTCCCCGTGGCTTGGTGGACTCTATCTCCTCCAGTGCATCGATAAAGATGTTTTAAACAGGATGGATCCCTGGTACTCTGCTGTTCACCAGCCTCCAGGCAGAGTGCAACCTGTTAACCATTGCCCTCCAAGTCCAGCCATTCAACTAGCCATTTACCCATCCAGTTGTCTACTAATCCAGCCCATAACGTCCCTGAGCTTGTCCCTGAGCCATCACAAACTTCTTGCATTTCCACTGTTCTTAGTAAGGATTTCCACAGCCTTGCTTTCAAGCAGTGTATCAGCACAGCTGGTTTCTGACTGGCTGGGGGGAACCAAAGCATGTAATCAAAGCATATCCTGCGATGCCATACCTCAGATTATGCACTCAGAGGAAAAGAGCTTCTCTTTGTTCATGGTCCATGCAAGTGAAGAGAGCAAAGATGTTCTGCTTGGGTCACCAAGGATGATTTTTATTCATATACCATTCTACAATCATGGTCTTCTGAAGCGACCTGCCAAAGGAGCGTAGACATAGCCCTGCGTCTCACTCTAGTGCAGCAGCAGCAGCAATAGTCGGGGGAAGCAAGTTCGTCAGCAGATTCTCCAAAAATGTGCCAGGACACAATTCTGAAATGTCCACCAGGTTATATGACTGCAGGAGGTAAAAGACATTTCTGCATTACCCTGTCCTATGAAGGAATTAGTTTGAGCTGAGCATCAAAACCATCTCTCCACCATTCTGGGGACAATGCGCAATACCCAAAGCACACATTTCCTTGATTTAGGCTCTGCTTGTATTACTGCTTCACCCTGACTGTCCCCCAGTTTCCCCCATAGGGTTGTAGTAATATGGGAGCATGTTATAATCATCAATATTTCCCCCACTACCAAGAGTCCTGAAGCTCCTCCAGACAATTAAAACCTGTGAATTTATAAATACATCAGCAGATGCCCACTGCCCGGCACTCCTTGCCGCTTGTCGTTGATGAGGAGCCGCAAACCTTCCAGGGAGGCAGGAGCTGTAGCCACTCATGTAAACACAAGCTAATCAACAACCAGCATTAAAGAAGTGTAGTCAGGTGATGACCCCAATTTCTTTTATTCCAGGCTATATTTCTCAAGCAGCAGCTCACATCAGCTCTTACGCTTTCTTCCTTTGCCACTTACATCTAATTAGGATCCGTGCTCACAAGGAGCAGAAGCATCTGTAATTAAACCAAACGGCAGCACCAGGAGCAAGCAGTGGGGATGAGTTCACATACGTGGCTGAGTGTGGCAATTTTTGGCATGGCTGGAGGCCAGGGGTTCGGTGGGAAATGACCACTGGGTCTCTCGCTGTGGATGAAAAGCTGGTGGGAGTCCTCGAAATGCACGTCAACGGGGACACGTGCTCCTTTCCAAAGTGTTGCCCAAGGGATGGGTCTAGAGGGGAGGTCCCAGAGCTGCTAGTGATGCCATGGCCAGGATTTCTGTAGTGTCTCATGCTTAGCCAAACTGCTAGCCAGCGCCAAGCTCAGCATCTGTAGCTTTGCAATGTTATCCTACCACTATTTTTCAAGGGGGAAGTGAGGAAGGAGGGAAAAGCCATGCTTACATACCAAGTTAGCCCTCCCTAAAAACACAATATTTAGCCCAGCATAAATGTACTCTATATCAGCACAAGTGAATTAACTCCCCAGCAGAAAAGAACTAGTCATTTCAAAATGTTTGGGAATGTGCAAATGTGAGATCGACCTGGACTATTATAAAGGGGGCTTATAAAAAAGATGGAGGCAAACATTTTAGCAGGGCCTGTTGCGACAGGACAAGGGGGAATGGCTTTAAACTAAAGGGGGGTAGATTTAGACTAGAGATAAGGAAGAAATTTTTTACGCTGAGGGTGGTGAAGCACTGGCCCAGGTTGCCCAGAGAGGTGGTGGATGCCCCATCCCTGGAAACATTCCAGGTCAGGTTGGACGGGGCTCTGAGCAACCTGATCTAGTTGAAGATGTCCCTGCTCATTGCAGGGGGGTTGGACGAGATGACCTTTAGAGGTCCCTTCCAACCCAAACTATTTTATGATTCTATTTATCTATTTTTTAAAACCCCCTATTTAATCACACTAGTTCCACCCATAGAAAATATCAACACAAACATGTTAAATCTCATGCAGACTTGCCTGAGATTGGGCAGGTGATTCACGAAACTGTTAAAAAAGGGAAAAGAAATCACCTAACAGCCAAAATTTATTTGGTATCAGTGTGCAGCCCTCACTCTATCCAGTGCCAACTTGAAGCTACCTTTTTCATGTTAAATCAGGAACAGCAAGGGGTTATAATTGCTACACTTGGGTAAGATGAAAACCGGAGAGAAAGAGTCCCAGATCCAATTGCAATTCTAAGGGAAATGCAGGAGCATAATTGATGTCCGAAAGCAGCCTGTGGATGTAAGTCCCCACTTGGATCCGAAGCCAGCAAGTCAGGTGTTGCTGGGTCTCTGTGGCCCCACGTGGTCAGAAATATAATACTACAATTCATTGGAAAACCTCAATGGGTAGTAATTTTGTTACAGCATTAAAACACACCAGTGGCAGAGGCATCCCAGGGACTGTGTAATTCGAAAAAGACACATTCCAGCAATGCCTTTTTTTTTTCTTTGAAAGAAAAGCACTTCTTAATGGTTTCAATTATTTTTCATCCAGTTGCTGCCCTAGGATGATGCGGAGTTTTAAGTATGGGCAGGAAATAATTTCAAAGGGGACATTAAATGTATGTTTATGTACTAAAATAAGTATAAAAGCAGACCACAAGAAATGGACTGCAAAACATTGCATGGAGCTAATTCCACTGAGGGAGGGAAGGAGCCCACAAGTTCACTCGCACAGTTTATAAGGTCAGTGCAATCCCTCACTGGGAATCATTTGCTTGTAAATAACTGCTGCCCAACTATTTTTCTGGATCAAATCCCACATCTTCCAGGTGGCAGCTGATATTAGGCTAAAAGCTTGCCTGAATGTAGCCTGGTTTCCATCATCCAGAGAGGACATGTGGACTCCTGAACATGACTCCCAGACCTCCAATATTCCTGGGTACTGGAAGAAATCAGAAGCTACAAGTTTGCTGGGTGATATTGGGAAAGGCATTTCCAGGTCCAGCCTGCCTCTTTCTGCGATAGCTAGAAGGAAATCTTTCACATAACTCAACCCACACTGTTTTAAGAAGTTAATCCAGGAAGATATTTGAGGTTTTGATAGTTTTCCAAAGGCAAGGCAGGATTTTTTACTTTTTTTTTTGTTTTTTTTCTAAATCTGGAAAACATCTCCTGGGACAGGAACATGACTTCCAAACCAGCGCTTGAACTAATCATGCTTCATGCACTTTCAGATGACTTCCCTGCAGATTTTGAGGCTGCAGGCACTTTGCTGAAAGGAGCTGTATTACTCACGACCCACAGGTCTGCCTGAGCTCCTCATATCCCAGAGCAGCAGACTCACATCCCAGCAATTTAGCCATGCTGAGGAAACTGGGGCATATCTGCACACGCTGCAGGGCTGGTACCACCGCTCTGCCAGGCAGCAAATGCCGTTTATCTCCTGCTGGGGAGCCCCACTGCTCTGACACGAGGAGACCACCGTCCCAGGAGAGATGCTGTTGACAGATTGGCCAAAGTAACAAATTTTTGCGATAACGTTTCTGCCCTGCTGAGGCCTCATGAACAGTAACAGGACGACTTAGAGGAACGGGCAATCCTGCTCAGCAGAGTCAAAGTTACACTAGGAATGAAATCCACGGTAATTTCAAACAACAGGAAGCTATTCTGGATACTCATCCCACTGTTAATACTCATAATTCCCAGTGAAGATGCTTACTATACTCACCCAGGATGGAAAAATGTTGATGGGACATTTAGCAGAGGTTCTCTGTGGTCATTCAGTTGGCCTTAAATACAGTGGTCATTATCCTTAGGAGAGCTTCACAATGATAAATCAGCCACACTGACTGAGTCATCATGCTAGATCCTAGGAGACTGAAAGAGGCACAGAAAAGATAGATGGTTCTGTGGTTAAAATACTGGTTTATGTTAACTGGAAGAGCGATTCCTGCCATGTCTTCCATTGCAGGCTCTCTGCAGATCAAATTACAGTTTTTGTGCATTTGGATTATGAAGTGCTGGAGGGCAAGGAGGGCAGTCGTGTTTGCACACCTCCCAGAAGGATGGAATGGCAATTCTGCTTGGCACATGTAAAATTTACTGCAATATGATGAATAATAGCAATGATTTGCCTTCTTCAGCCTTCTGGGGTTGGTAAAACCAGGAAATCTCTGGCAGAACTGGTGTTTTACATACTAAGACTACAGGGGAAAGATTTAGCCAGGCTCTGGCTGAGGATGCTGCGTAGGCTTGGGAACACGTGACAGAGATGAAGACTACAGCCCCTTTAGTCTGCCTGGGAATTAGTGCCTGCAAGAGAACAGGGAACTAAAAAAGCAGACCCCCTTGGACCTGGAAAAGGTCTTTTCCTGTATTTTAGCCTGTTGTGAACCAAAGTATCTGCCTTGTACTACACCAGGGTCCCCATGATAATTGGGTCTTCTCCTCCCTGGGGGAATCACTCTCAGCTCTCCCTAGGAGGTAAAGATGACCAGGATGGATTCCCCTGTTGTCTCTCATCTGAGGGGATCCACACCCAAGGAAAGTCTATACTTCCCTCTATCTCAGGCTTTTTTCCATTCCCTGCATATGCCGCTTGCCTGTGCCAAGCTAGTGGTGTAGTGAAGCTAATAACTTGCTGATGCATATTCATGAATGTCAGATAATATATTAATGACACTATGCAAACACATTCAGTTAAAAAAAAAAAAAGCCACCCCAGATCACTTTGGTTTGGATTGTGATCTTCCCAGTCTCTCCAAGAAGGAGGTTTTGCCTTGGTACAGGTTACTGCATGCCATCTCCTATTATGTCCACCTACCCCCATAGTTTGTTTCAGACTTTTGACAGTCATGACCTATTCATTATTTCAGACAGGCCATAGGTTTCTGCTCTGACTGAACCTTTGTGCCTTGGGACTGGGTCTCCTGAGGCTGACCATGCTATCCACGATGGTGGTGTACATCTGCAGAGTTCTCTGACAGGAGGAATTCCCACCCGCTTTGAGTACTCCCCAAATGGTTTTGCAGATATACTATCAGGACTGATCCCAGGAAAAAATTACTTTTTTAAGCTCAATGGCTGAAATAAATACAACAAAAAGCAAAGAAATATTGTTTGGGGTGGATTTCACTGACACTCATTCTTCTCAGACTCACCAAGAACTGAAAATAACTGAAACCAGCTTGGTGTACATTGGTCACAACAAACTCTTCCCTTTCATCTCTGAATATCTTTAAGAAAAGGAAAGGTTGACAAAGAAAGGCCATTCTCTCTCCTTGCACTCATATATGCCCAGCTAGGTAAGGCTGCTCACCTTGATATTAGAAAAAGATCCTACGTGGGGATCTATGGACCATGTTAATTGGATGCAAAGCAGAGATTTAAACAAGGCTGTCTTGCCTTTCAGGGCAGGTCTACTGGGAGAGAGAAGACGAGGCGGTGGAGGGTGCAATGCCTCCAGCTGAGAGAGATTAGGGTGTTGGCCAGTGTGAGGAGAAGCTGTAACAATTGCACATTGCTTTGAGTTCATTGCATTCCCACAAAAGGCTCTGCCCCCATTACACCTCTCAGCG
>NW_008825160.1:2054174-2067805 GCF_000699105.1 Pygoscelis adeliae
GAGGGCTATTTTCTGAAGAAGTTATCCAAACAGCGTTTGGCATCTCCTACCTGCTCACAGAGCAAGCGTGACCTGGTTTAGCCTGGAAAAGCACAAGCACAGCTGCCATCACCTTGCTACAGTCTGGGGAAGAGTCCCCAAGCAGCAATCCCATCATTAGAGTAGGGGGGTATCAATGGCCCCAAAGGGGCTTGGCGCTGCTCACCATGGCCCAGCATCCATCTGCGCAAACCTTGGTCTACCGGCAGCAGTGGGATACATTCCCACGAGGTGATCAGTTATTGTCTAAAAGTCCACAAACAAAGAGCAGTTCCCAACAGTTTGCAGCAGCTCCGATACGGAGATGAACACAGCAACTGCATCTCTCCACCTGCAGCTGCCCCATGACAGGCTGTCAGAGTGTTTCTACACAGGTGTTTCTCAACCTTTTTTAGTCAAGGACCATGAAAAGATATTAATAACTTCCTCCTAGAGTTGCTTATGTCATGGTGCTACAAAAGAGTTTGAAAATAAAGATAATATTCAAGTATTGCTTTGTTTTTCTCCCCTTTTATTTGTTTGTCCGTTTGTGGGTTCATACAAAAAGGAAAAGTTTGCAAGCATTTCAGAGAGCTTCTTTGGATGTGTATAGCAGCATTTAGAGACCATGCTGTACCTACCCACCTCTCCATCCAAACGGTTTGCCATTTCCCCACGGTGTTTACATCCCCATGGCACTGTTTTCTCCATCCTTTTCTGCCCAGCAGGAGCAGAAAAAGCTGGACCAGGATGAAAAACCCTTGCAGTGTGAAAGGGAGAGAATGATGCCTGGCTGGGTTTCATCCGTCTAACTTTATGTGTCATCAGTTTGGATGCGTAAATCTGAGCGAGTTGTCTAGACGCCTTTTATAGTTGATGGAGAGAAAGAAGAACTTCCCGGGTGTAATTCAGCCCAGCTGGGAGAGATGAATTGTGCTCTAGAAGAAACCATCTCTCTTTCCCGACCATAAAGCAAAGTCACGGCAATAAAGCAGCTCAGACATAACCGCCTACCTCTCGGCAAGCTGCAGTTAGCTGAGAAAAGTCCCACCCAAAATAACCCACAAACAACGGCCAGCTTCCCTAACCAGCTCCCACGGTGTAACAGAATAAAAGCATGCAGGGGAGAACTGTGTCTTGGCAGCGTGCTTCCCACCAACCTCAAACCAGCACAAGCCCTCGACCACGGTCGAGTTATCTGACCTGGGAAAAGACCTGCTCCAAATACTGGCTTTAATGTACTGTGCCAGAATCTGGGACCAGAACTTGGGGCTGCGGCGTGGCAGAGGAGCTGTGCTCACTTGGGTTTGGGTTTTGCAGCAGCGGAGAAGTTGGACAGCATGAGAAGAGGCTGCAAACCCTCCCAGGGTGGTGTTGGCAGTGCCGTGCCAGGAACAGCATCTGACTCCCGGACATGCAAGGACAGACTACTGAATTACAAAAGGACTAGAATATTGCTGCAGGTTTCCCTGACAAAAGAGGCTCCACCTTTTCCTCCTTCCCAAACGTGGGAAAATTTCTGAAAATATTTCCTCTGCCCCATTGGAGGCTCCACCAGTACGTACACACACATACTAGATGTACAGTAATTCCCCAGGTTTGCTTTCCAGATAAGCCTATTGACATTCCCCCTCCCTCCTTCCCTCCATCTCCTGCTCTTCACTTCCCCCACTCCGTGGAGGCACTGGCGTGACTCAATTCTTTATAATATTCACAATTGCTGGGAGACCTGGGGCTGCTCTGAAAAATAAATTAGAAAAAAAAAAGAAAAAAAAAAAGGAAAAAAATACAGGGAAAGGGAGCAGAGGAAAAAAGAGAGAGAGAAAGAAAAGAATGCATGTCAGCTCCAACCCCGCTGCCGTGCCGGCATGCAAACGGGTTGCCTTTTGCTCCGTGCACATCAATGCCTCTTATCCTCCAAAGATATTTCCCCTGGAGTGAACCTATCAAAGATTTTCAGCCTCTCTGGAGAGAGCAGTTCCAGATAACACTGGATTCCCTTGTCAATTTTTGCCTACCAGGTTCTGGCAGCATTTTCTACCTGACACTCTGATCTTGACACACACATACAGAAGAAGAGAGTGTGTGTGTGTGTGTGTGTGTGTGTGTGTGTGTGTGTGTGTGTTTCTGGAGCTGTTTCCTCCTGCTTTGCAAGCAATGCAGCTGCCTTTAAACTGCAGAGAGGAAGGGAATACCTGGCAATGCCTGGCATCTGTATAGCGCCCTACTCATCTGTGATTCCTATAGTGTCTTGCCTTCCTTGTAATTACAGTAATTAATATAATTATACTACTAATAATAATTATTATTTAGGGAGTGCCAGATCTTTCCTAATACAGCTCATTCCCTGGAAATCCTGGGCCTATATTTGTAAAAGAAGTCACTGTAGGATTTTCAAGTAAATGCTCCCCACTAAAATCCAGCTGCTACAACAGCTGGGAATTCAGAAATATTCATCCCCTCTCCTCTCCTTGCTGTGACAACGGTGCCGGAAGGACCAGCCACTCCAACAGGTTCCTAGAACACCTCTGATCATTCAGATAGGTCTTTCTGGTCACTTATTATTTTTTATTTTTGGGTGGAGGGGAGAGATTGGAGATCTGATGGTCCTGACATCCCACCTGGGTGGTTTGGTCAACCTTCGTCAGCAAAGGCACTAAGGCAGTGGCTGGTGAGAGGAGAGACTCTGTGCAACCCCTAAATCAGCATCCCAAGAAGCCGTGTAATTACAAGGCTCTACCTAGAGGGCCCAGAGCTCATTAGCCTCAGCAATAAAATAAGCAGTTTATAGGTGCTGTAACTCACACTGGACCGAAAGGTGGGCACGTCGCGGCGCAGCGAGCTGCAAGGCACAGCTGCTTGCCTGTAGCCTCAGCCCCGACCAAGAGTTTTCTAAAGCTCCAGCACAGCTGATGCCTCCTGTGCAGGATCGGTCCCCCAAAACATAGAATCATATGTGCCAATCGATAACTCCTTTCTATTTTGTGTTTTCCCCCTGGGGTCTATGCCCCAGCTCCAATGTGGATTGTGATCACCAGCTCAGCTCCCACGCCGAGCAGGACAGTGGCAAAAAGTGACTCTGGTGTGTCACCCAACCGTCCTCCTCTTTCAGTGGCAATGCTATCCTCAGCACATGCGCAACAGCAGAAATCACTGCTCTGTGGTTAAACATAGCCCTTAATTATTTGCACTGTATATATAGAATCATAGAATCATTAAGGTTGGAAGAGACCTCCAAGATCATCAAGTCCAACCGTCAACCCAACACCACCATGCCCACTAAACCATGTCCCTCAGCGCCTCATCTACATGTCTTTTAAATACTTCCAGGGATGGTGACTCCACCACTTCCCTGGGCAGTCTCTTCCAATGTTTAACCACTCTTTCAGTAAAGACATTTTTCCTCACATCCAATCTAAACCTCCCCTGGCGCAACTCGAGGCCATTTCCTCTCGTCCTTTCGCCAGTTACTTGGGAGAAGAGACCGACCCCCACCTCGCTACAGCCTCCTTTCAGGTAGTTGTAGAGAGCGATGAGGTGTCCCCTCAGCCTCCTTTTCTCCAGGCTAAACAACCCCAGTTCCCTCAGCCGCTCCTCATAAGACTTGTGCTCCAGACCCTTCACCAGCTTCGTTGCCCTTCTCTGGACATGCTCCAGCACCTCAATGTCCTTCTTCTAGTGAGGGGCCCAAAACTGAACACAGTATTCGAGGTGCGGCCTCCCCAGTGCCGAGTACAGGGGCACAATCACTTCCCTACTCCTGCTGGCCACACTATTTCTGATACAGGCCAGGATGCCGTTGGCCTTCTTGGCCGCCTGGGCACACTGCCGGCTCATGTTCAGCCGGCTGTCGACCAGCACCCCCAGGTCCTTTTCCGCCAGGCAGCTTTCCAGGCACTCTTCCCCAAGCCTGTAGCGCTGCATGGGGTTGTTGTGGTCTGAAGCTGATCTTCCAGCTTTCTGCATGGTCGTGCCCTGGAAGTAGCATTGCCCCCAAGGGCAATGTGAGACCCCCTGAAGGTCTTAGTGGTGTGGGAGGAGGATCCTTGAATGCAACTTACAGTCTCTGTTACCAACATTAAGTCATAACATTTCCACGTGAGTCCAATAAGGTCCTGTGGAAGAAGGGGAAGCCCAGAGCCACCTCAGCACCCCTTGGACACTTGAGTGAACCACCCAGTCTAGGAACACACCATCAGCGCCACGTCAGGACTCCACCACCTTGTGCCCTTAAGCATCCACACTGTTTTTGCCCCAAGGACATGCCTTCTTCAGCGGTGACTGGAGAAGCAGGAGGAAGGCAAAGGAGAAAGCAGTGGGGCAACTGTGCCAGGGAGCGAGAGCGTGGCTGCTACATCTGTTGAAGCCGCCTGGCCATCCAAACCGGACCTCAGGGCTTGGCTGCTTTCAGCCAGTGCTGCTATTCCAGCTGCAGCGAAAGCATCCCAGTTACCCCACACACAACCTCACGAGTGCAAACACTGCCATAACGCCTATCACACTCCCGTGGGTGTATGGGTCACCCCCGGGCTTGCCTATAAAGGCTGCTGGTGTGCAAACAACAAGGAGACCATGCAGGCAGAAGGGTCTCACTGCATGTTGTCCATATGGGCTCTTCCAGCCATTGAGGGACATGTAGACAGCAAGTGATTCCTGAAGACCTGAAGATTTCATGCGGAAACCAAAAGCTCTGTTTGAAACTCAGAAGCACAATAGAGCCCCTTAATAGCAGATCCAGCCCTGGAGAGGACAGTTTTAATTGCAAGCTTTGCTCAAGGGCTCACCTGTGTTACTCCAGCCCTGCAAATACAGATTGGAGACCTGGGTTTCTGGCTAGTTCATGCTGTTCCCCCTCCAGGAGTTTCAACATTTGTCAATTCCAGGAAGATCCAATAACGTTTTAAAGGCAGGATGGAAAATTGGATTATGTGGGAGAGCCTTTGAACAGAGAAGAGGTAGCTCTCCTCAAAGGCCAACAGCAATCTTTCCTTTTTCCCTGCCTGGGACCTTCGCTGAACCTTGAATGGTGAAACACATGGTTATTCCATTTCACCGTGCAGCTGGCTTGCTGTAATTGATTATATTTGTCAGTTTATTTTTTTTTTAAATGCCATGAATGGATTCATGCTGCACATATGTGTAAACCGGAGTCACTGCCCTGCAACAATAGTTCCCTGTTACTCTCTGTTTTGTGCTGACGATGGGAGAGGTGCATCCAAATAGGACAGAAAAATACTGCTTTATAAACCTCAAATAGGTGTGCAGCGTCTAATCCAGCCATCCATCATCTCTCTGCTCTAATCTGCCTAAAGTCAATGGGGACAGAGAGGGAAGAAGCAGGCAACAATAACAGTATCATGGTAACCGTGAGAACGATGCTGGAGTGGATTGTCTGCTCTGATAGCGCAGGGAGGGGTGTGCAACCTCACACGCAGTTTCCCCAGGCTGTGTGTCCTGGGTAAGCATTAATCAGATACAAAAGGGCACGTGTCACACAAGAATAACTCTGCTATTATTATTATTTATTTCATGTAATGCTCTAGCTCTTTAGTCAGGTGAGAGCCTTGGTCTTTTCCTTCAAAGCCTGAAATAGCTGGAGGTGTGCATGGCTAAGAGCATATTCTGCAGCCCCGTTTTCAGCTCTGCTCAGGGATGGCACTTTGTAGTCAGACAGCTCCTGCCGTGTCCCGAGCAGCTTGGGCAGGCGGGAGGTCGCCGTGCCACCGGACATGTCGTGGAGCCAAGGGCCCAGCTCGGAGAAGGAAGGTATGAAGCATCCTTCCCTCCCAGCAGCCCCAGGAGATATTCCCCTGGGGCATGACGGCAGCCCTTATCCTGGCAATGCCTAATGTGATGGTACAAAGTGAAATGCTGATGAGATTAAAAGTAAAAATTATCTCTGACAGCTTCAGCTTTGCAAAACCTGCAGTTTCCCCCCAAATATAATTTCAAAGGGAAGCGGGGAACTGACCAGCTCCCTGCTCTGCTCTGAGACCCATTCCTGGTGTCATCATGAGCTGCAATCACAGCCCACCACTCCTACTGTCTCCTCCTGTCCCGGGCTGTGTCTGCTGACGGCAGAAGGAAGGATGTTGGGCCAAGGGGTGCGACTCGGACCCTCTGCAAAAGCCACCACCTGATGTGAACTCACAAAAAAATGAACCATCCGGGGGTTTGCTCCCACAGAAACAGAGCATAAAAGGCACAATTTCATCTCCTTAGAGGGTTGTTGGACTCCTCTAGTCCTCTCTGATGCCCAGGTACCCAGGAAGGAACAAAGGGAATCTGCAGTAGAAAATAACAGGGTGCAGAATAATTACCCAAGGAATAGGGTCTTTAGAAACACTTCCAATAAAAACCAACCAAAACAAACCAAAACAAACCACAAAAAAACAAAACAGGAACACTTTGGGTCTGCATCCTTCTCCTCTTTTTTCCCATCACGGTCACAGGATGCAGGCTGCTCTCTTGCAAGAGGCTGCAAAGACAGGAGGAGAGGAAAGATAGCAGAGCAAACACACATGCCCAGGGGCCATGCTGCATTGCTGCTTCTCTCTGTGGCTTTGCAGGAGCTGCAGGGATGTGACAGCAAAATGCAGCAACTGAAGCTGAAGAGCCACCAGCATCGTGATGGGGGAGTGTGAATAGGAGAAGCTGTTAATGCAGGGTAGATGCTGAAGCAGCCTTAATCCATCTGGCAAATCAGTGCCCAACACTGCATAAAACTGTGCACTGAGAAATAAACAGAGTGTTTGGTTGAAGTTTGGCAGGGTGTCGTTTGTGTTTGCTGATTTGTACAGTTTACAATAGCAAAAGAGATAAATCCTGGTATATTCAAAAGAGAGAAATCCTAGTATATTCCTGCCTCTGCATCAATGAGGCATTTTAAGGGGTGCTCAGTCCGCATCTGGATGGCAGAGGGGTCTCCCATACTGCTCTCTCTGCTCTCCTTTCACGACAGGTCTCTCCAGCTAGCACATTTAAGTCTAAGGGCTTGTCTCGCTGGCGGATCGTCACACTCAGTGGTTCATGGATGGGACTGAACCCAAATCCATTCTCTGTGGTTTAATACCCAGCTCTGCCTCTGCTATTAAACCTAAATAACAAGCAAGTTTAGTGGCTGCAAAAGCTGTCAGGCCATTGCAGCTTTATTTAGTCGCATAGCAGGTGCATTTTGGGAAGCGGTTTTTGCAGTCTTCCCCCACACATGCATGCCCACAGCCTGCCTGTGAGGTTAACTCATCCTTGCAGGATTAGGAGTGTGAAGAGCAGTCCTTCCTCCCTCTGCTAGCTAGCAGTGCATCTACTACAGGGAGTCTTTGCGCTGGAGGTGTGCAGCTCAGAGGTGTCCCCAGGTGCCACTGGAGTCTCTCATAGTGGGTTTGAGAACTGGTCACCAGCCTCAGATGGGCTCTGAAAGCACCAGAAGTCCTGGATGGATGGATGGATGGATGGATGGATGGATGGATGGATGGATGGAGACACTACCCAGCATTCGCCATTGCCTAAACCCCAGAATTACCATGGCAATGTCCTATCCAGCAGGGCCCCACTGTAGATGCCTGGGAAAGGGACCTCTATATTTAGAAGGCATTCAGAATTTTTGTTTTTCTTTCAGGAATTTGTCCAACGGCTTTCTGAACCTGTGTAAATGTCTGCCATGAGAAGGCAACTCGCCATCTGAAGGATGTCCTTGTGTTTGTTTTCAGCTTGCTTTCCGCAAAGTGCTGTCTGCCTGGCAGACTTGATGCCTCCTTGTTCTTGTATCAGAAGAGAAGGTGAACGAGCTTTGCCTCTTCATTCCTCAGTGGCACTTACGTTTTTACAGCCATCTACTGCATCCACTCTCAGACATCTCTTCTTTAAAGTAGTTACGTTGCATTATCAGGATCTCATTTCTGGCTCTATGCCACAAACCGAGCAAGATTTGCAAAGAAATAGGAGAAACTGTCTTTGCAATGCCCATGCTCCTGGCTTGCTACAGCCCACCCTTGCCTCTGACAGCAACTTGCTTTGCAGCCCTGTACAAACCACTTGAAGCTGAATTCACCTCTCCTAACCCTGACTGTCTAAATTTGAGGCATTTTGCAACCCAAACACAGATACCTGCTTTAGGAGAAGATAAATCCTCCTGTAGACTGAAGGGACTTCAGTCAAGGGACTTCAGCCACCACCTCCTGCAGAGGCACCTATATCGTAGCTGGCTGAATCCCACCCGTAGGGTTAGGGGTGATAAACTCAGCCTCCTCCCCACAGGCCTCCGTTTGCCTGTCTGTACAAACACAGGCAGCTTCCCCACCTCGTGGCATTGTTTAGAAGCTCAATTAGTTAATGGCTGCAAAGTGCTGGTAAGATGGATAGCACTACAGAAACACTGTTCTCGGGAAGTACTTCCACTATTTTTTTTTTTAAAAAAAGAAAGCCACCTGACAAATCTGTGGCTAGAAGGGCCAGGATGTCAAAAGAGATGGACAGTGAATAACTGAGAAGGGAACAGGAATTATAATTCATCTTCCAGTTAGCATTTGTTTCATTTTTAGCTCCACTTTGGCTTGAATGCTCAAGAACAAGGTAGGAGGAAGGAGTTTTGTTACTGACTTACTAATGTCTCTGATGAAGGGCAAGAAACACTCCAGTGCACAACTGAGAACCCCCCTCTGTCTTCACATTGCTGCTTCTTCATGTTTTTACTATTTCTAAATTAAAAAGCAAGTAGGGGGAAAAAAAAACAACAGCTGAAAAAGACCTTCTCAGATTATTTTTTAATATCATAAAGAAGTGGAAAGGGGTGTTAACCCTGTTACTGTTCTTTTGTGAGTCAAAACAAGTCAGGAAGATGCAAACTTCTCTCCAACACATTTGTTGCTGGTGTCACTAACCAGTGCCGAACGTACACAGCACTCAGGGCTTCTTTGAGCTTTTTCTGCAGGCAGCTGCGTGTCGTCATCTCTGCTGTTTGCACAGCTGAATGCCTGTAATACCTGAGTCAGGGCTGAGCACAGTGCAAATCCCCCCCAGCTATCAGGAAATCCAATTTTATGGACACGGCTAAATTTGTGTGATGTGTTGGTGGATTAATTCACGAAGATCATTGCCTTCTCAGTGCTGTAATTCAAGCTCTTTTCTTACAGGGGAGAGAGGCAGGCACACGGATATTTTCACATTATGGGGCCAGTCAACAAGTGTGACAGTGGGATGCAGAAGCAGCATGTAAGATTGTGCTTGGCCAGAGGTCAATACGACTATTATAGTGCAGCATGGGATTGGTCAAAGGTTTTAAATGAGCAGTCCAGATAGGTTAATTCTGATTTCACGGATAGTGATAGGTCAAAAGGCTTCCAGCAATTCCAAAGACTGCATGTAAGTATTGTCCATCCTGGGATTTTTTTGCTGGATAGATGTAGACTGGTCTAAATCAATAAATGACACCTGCTTTGTGGGTCAAGATGGAGAGAAAAAGCTTTTATTTGGGAGGCAACAGTCTGCTTACACTGTGATACTGCCCCATGTCCTTCTCCTCTTTGCATTTGTATAGTGCTTTTCCCTTCGTGTCCTAGGAAAACTGCAGGTTGTTGCTGTGCCTTTCTGCTGTCCCTGGCTTACACCACTCCAAAGTCCTTTATCCCTGAACAGGTAGGACCAGTGCCTCCCCTAGAAGGGCCTTCCCAAAAAAGATATAGAATCATAGAATCGTAGAATCATTTAGGTTGGAGAAGACCCTTAAGATCATCGAGTCCAACTGTTAACCTAACACTGCCAAGTCCACCACTAAACCATGTCCCTAATATCACTATTCTTGCACTGCTGGAGTCCCTTCCATTAAAATGAAAGCCAGAAAACTTCACCCCACTGTGTAGGGCTATTTAACGGTAGCATCACTCCCAGAGATAGGAAGATAATTGATATTTTCCTCTTCCTTTACTTTGATGAGAAAACTGAGGCCCAGCACAGCTGTGATTTGTAGAAGAAGCAGTGTGGGGTTCCCCAGACCCAGCATCCCTCCAACCTATGTTTCTCCGTCTTCACAAGGGCTGTTCTACTGGTCCTGCAGTGGGAGGACCCACCACAGTCAACAATGTCCCCAGCAATGTCATTGTTGCCTTCAACCTTCATAGAATCATAGAATCATAGAATCATTAAGGTTGGAAAAGACCTCTAAGATCATCAAGTCCAACCGTCAACCCAACACCACCATGCCCACTAAACCATGTCCCTAAGCGCCTCATCTACCCGTCTTTTAAATACCTCCAGGGATGGTGACTCAACCACTTCCCTGGGCAGCCTGTTCCAGTGTTTAACCACTCTGACAGACATGCGATATCTGTTTCCTCCAGCTCCTGACCATGCAGTATGTCCTGCACTTCCCCTTGTACAACACAGAGGACAAGCTCTACGTCCACTGAGAAGCTAGACATTCCTCATGTCAGTCCAGCATCTAAAGTATCACGGTCACAAGTGTCTCATCACAGCAATCGCTGCAGCCGTGCACCAGAAGGTGCAAAGTAATACTGCAATGCCACCGACGGCATGGGGTCACCAGTTCAGGAACCTCAGTGGGAAACCATTGCTTACACATTATAGTTTTCTTTACAATGAAATGCACATGAACAGGAACCTAATTACAGGTGATACTTCACTGGCACTAAAGGGAAACCTCATGATTTTGGGGGCCCTCGGGAGCTCAGCTCAATGAGATCCATCATCTGCAGCCTCCAGAGCCCCCATGAGTCAGGACCTCTCTGCAAGCAGGACCAGCTTGGTGTTGGGGTGGATCTCAAAGCACATTGGAGAGGATGCAGGGATAGCGTTTGCTCTATTTCATGGATGGAGAAGAAGACGAGGGCAGCAGAGACATAACACATCTCAGGCTACATGGGACCGGTTGCAGATTTGGGAATAGATCCAGGAAAAGGATGGTGCATGTATGCACGTGTGCATACATGTGTATGCACGCACACGTATGTATGTGTGTGTGCATACAGGGGTGGGAGGGAACTGGTCCCACTAAGTGACAGGCAGAAACTCCACTGTCTTCTCCAGAGCAACAATTTCATCCAGAAGCTCAACCCCTCTATGACTTACATGAAAATCCTTCATATAAATACTGTACAGCCCCAATGACCAACCAGTGCTGCTGGTTCCTGCATCTCACCTAATGCCCTCATTCCTGCACCAATTCACAGCATCCCACAGCATCTGCAGGGAATCGCTGGTGATTTCCAAGGCTTGATGGGACCCTGGGAAATGGCAGAAGTGAAAGCCTAAGGAGGGTTTGATCTGATGGAGGCTTATCATAGAAGAAGAAAGGAAAAAAATGTGCATCAGTTGGTAGGAGGAAGGACTTCATAGCACCCTAAAAGACACCTGAAACATCTTAGAGACAGAAATACCCACAGGGATGTGGTCTGTTCTTCCTGCTCCCAGTTTATGCCCGGTCTCTCCCTACCCATCTCTTTTTCCTTTTAAAATCTCATTTCTCTAACCTTCTGGAAGCAGCCAGACATGGTTCAAGAATGACCTTCCACGCCCTCCATTAAAGTCTGTCTCCCTCTCCCTTACTTCATATACCTGTTTATATCAGTTCAGATGGATGGAAAAGGCCTACTGAAAGTGTTTCTGGGACATTTTTTCACAAATTGGACCATTAAACTTAATGTATGATATTAGCAAAGTGTGTGGTATTAAACGGAGTAGCACAGTATTTAGCACATAAAATATATTTAGAATATTAGAGATTGGGATAGTTTTCTCTTTAGAATGCTTAAACTGTGTTGGAAAGTGAGGGAGAAGTGCATTAGCAGAAGGATCAGGTTGTGATTCAAGGCTGAAGAGTTAAAGCTCCCTGGACCACTGTAATTTTGACCCCTTCTCCAAATCATTATGCTAGGACATAGGGCCTTTCATTACTTGAGAATGTAACACTGGGCTTTGGGAGCTTTAACTCTGCATTTTCTGGCTCTTGTGGGTTTAAATCATAATTTAATGTTCCATTAAAACAGTTCTTTTTCTTATTTTTTTCTCCCAATGAATTAACTTGGAGAGGTTTTTGAGAGTGAAAGGGGAAATTAAAAATCTGGGGAAACTGGAGAGATTGACTCGATTCTTACACAAAAACCTTTTCGGGGTTACTTTAAGGGAAGGTGAACACACCATAAAACTGCTTTGTTCAGGGTGAATGATGTAATGAGACCTTTGTACAAATAAAAATTGGATCTAGTGTGTTCATAAAGACAAGGAAATAAGCCCATCAAAGAAACTTTCTTCATTTTGTTTCACAAAAAAGTATGTTTCAAAATATGTAAAAAATGCTGTTTTATGTTTTTAGTAAAGAGGATTCTTCCACCTTTCCGTCCTTCCTCTGAGCCCACCTCTCCTCAAATCCTTCCTTCCTTGTTCTTTTACTGAGTAATTTCTGTGATGCCCTCTGCTCCCCTCTGGTCCTACATCATGCGTTTGCCCCATTTCTCCAGTCCCTAAAGACTAAAGGGGTTCCTCTGAGAAGCCTGAAGGTTTTGATTTAAAGATCTTTGATACAGAAAACATGTTTCTGTGGATTTGTAGAACACTGGACAAATATGCAATTATTATTAATTTTTATGTCTTGTGTGCAGGGTTGTAGGTAGATACACCATCAAGTTTACAACATCATTGTGCTAGACATTTCTCATCCATATGCTACATAACCACCTTATCAGAGGGAGCCAAGGGGTACATTGTCCTACTGCTGGATGGTGTTGTGAGCAAGGGATATGCCATAGGTCACTTATCAAGGTTTCTTTGTGTACTTCCTTGGACATCGTGAGACCTCCAAACTTGTCCAGGAGTAAACTGGTACCAATTCACAACATCACAGCTATTAAAAGCAGAGCCATAAGATTGTGTAGGACCTAATGGATAAAATGGTTATAAATGGAAAAAAGGAGTGGCAAGCACTGCTGGTTGGCAGGACGCAGGGCCCCTTTCCGTTCCTTGTATCCAGACCCAGTACATTGATGCTACACCATGAAAGCTAGTGGAAGACCAGCTCTGGTATTCCCATACATGTTGCAATAATGCCTCTTGCTTGCAATGCAAGTATATAGACTCATAGAATCACAGAATGGTTTGGGTTGGAAGGGACCTCTAAAGGTCATCTAGTCCAACCCCCCTGCTGTGAGCAGGGACATCTTCAACTAGAGCAGGCTGCTCAGAGCCCCGTCCAACCTGACCTGGAATGTTTCCAGGGATGGGGCATCCACCACCTCTCTGGGCAACCTGTGCCGGTGCTTCACCACCCTCTCAGTAAAACATTTCTTCCTTATCTCTAGTCTAAATCTACCCCCCTTTAGTTTAAAGCCATTCCCCCTTGTCCTGTCGCAACAGGCCCTGCTAAAATGTTTGTCCCCATCTTTTTTATAAGCCCCCTTTAAGTACTGACAGGCTGCAATAAGGCCTTCCCGAAGCCTTCTCTTCTCCAGGCTGAACAACCCCAACTCTCTCAGCCTTTCCTCATAGCAGAGCTGTTCCATCCCCCGATCATTTTTGTGACCCTCTTCTGGACCCAATCCAACAGGTCCATGTCTTTCTTATGCTGAGGGCTCCAGAGCTGGACGCAGTACTCCAGGTGGGGTCTC
>NW_008825160.1:2069145-2083921 GCF_000699105.1 Pygoscelis adeliae
TAATGTCACCTGTCCCTGCCCTCCCTTTAATCCTGACCCACAAGCTCTCGGTTGTACTCCTCATCCATCCCCAGGCAGAGCTCCATGCACTCCAGCTGGTCACTGACATAGAGGGCAACACCCCCTCCTCAAATCCCCTGCCTGTCCTTCCTAAAGAGCCTGTATCCTTCCATCCCAGCACTCCAATCATAGAAGCCATCCCACCACATCTCCGTGATGCCAATAAGGTCGTAGCCCTGCAGGCGTGCGCACGTCTCTAACTCCTCTTGCTTATTCCCCATGCTACGTGCGTTTGCGTAGAGGCATTGAAGTTGGGCCCCCGATGAAGCTGTCTTACTGGCTGGAGTTCCTTTGTGCCCCTCTTCAGGCGCTCTCCTGCTGACCTGTGGTCCTTCTCCAGGCTCTGGGCATCTATTGCTGGCCCTGGCATGAAACTGGTAGGAGTGGGATGGATTGAGGTTCCTCTCCCCTGGCAAATTTAGTTTAAAGCCCTCTTCATATCCCAAAACGTACAACATGCTCAGCAGGGAAAACAAATAAGCAGATAGCCGGAGGAGAGAACAAGCGTGTAGCAGGCATTGAGAGAAGATTGCATGGATTATCTAGGAGCACATCTGGGTATATGCAATAACCCAGCAAGGAGCTGTAACCATAACCTGACACAATGACTGTTATTATCATTATTATAAATGTTAATTACATGTTGAGTACTGACATCAATCCCTTTCCTACCAGCATGACCTCAAAGTCTGCTGGAGATCCCAAATCAGAGGCTTCGGTTATTTTCAACAGCCTTTGGACCAGGCCATTTCACCCACAAGAAAAACCTGTTGCATTTCAGAGCTGTAACAAAAATGCCAGCAAGAAAAAAAGCAGAGAGAGAGTTAATAGAGTGATCTGCTCTGTGAGGTCTGAAAAAAACAAATACTTCTGTGAAATAAATGGGGACAAATGTTGAGACCGCGGATGGTGTTTGCAAAAATGGCAGCCATTGGCCAATGGTCTCTTTCTCATTATTCCTCATTTGTGGAACAAAATCAGACATTATCTCCAGGGATGTTTTCAGATGTAAATAGATGACTAGGCATGTTCAGATGATTTTTCCCATCCCTAGTGTTTATGTTTCATATCATTTCATGGGCACACTTCAATCAGATTGCATCAAAACTCGTGGCCAGATGAGGGTTGTTTTGACTGAAATGAAGACTAAACGTTACTCAAGACAATTTACAGCCATCCAAAACTAGATCTAGAAGGAAGCTGAACCATTTGTCTGGCACTTTCAGGGCCTCAGGGGTAGGAAGTTCTGTGCAGATTTATATTTTTGTATTTCTATAGTCTTACAACCGCTCACTAATGAGAACAATTTCTCACATCCTTGGTGTATGTAGGACACCAGCATCGCAGCCCTTCAACTGTGGGGCTAGAAACAAGCACAGTTACATCTGTGCACATCCAGAGTAACTGATGGAGCAACCAGAGACTGAATCAGACCCACAGCTTTGGCTCTGCAGTCACCTACTGTCTATGTCCTCTTCTTTGTCAGCCAGGCTGTTTGCACTAGACTTAAACCGTACCCAAACATAGCCAAGCTTTGAAAAACTTGAGCTCTCAATTCAACTTTTTCAGGCTATCTGTAGGTTTTTAGCATATTTTTCTTCTGACTCTGAGTTACGGCAGGGGTCAGGACTTTAGGTAAGACATAAAATTTCAACTGGGCTTTGTTACTTGAAGAGGAGCGTTAGTTTGGGATCTGATGGGCATCACCACAGTTATGTCCCGCTCAGAATTTTCCAAAAATAATTAGCGGTTGGGTGCTTTGTGCCAGGGGAAGGATTCAGATTGGGTCACCATGTGAGCTGGGTATTTTAGAGACAGCAGGAACACACTCTCTGCACACTTTCCTTGGTCCATTCATCTTCAGATGAGTTATGCTGTTATTTGCTTGATCAGGTCTAAGCAATTCTTTGGGAAATTCCTTTTTTTCCATGGTGCACAAGCTGATAGCTGGATGAGGGGAAAAAAACATCATGAATTTCCTATGGATTTGGTGTCTCAGGGCAAAAGCGTAAGCTATTTCGCTTGCTGCTGAGTCTGGTGGTGCAGGGAAAAGGCAAGTCGAGGAGTCATGCTGCCAAAGGAGAAGCATCTTCTTAATTTTCTGTAACTTTACAGTCCCTGCATAGTGCCATGGGAAAGCTTTGGGACTTTTACAGCTCCTCCACAAGATGGGCTGGAACTATCCTCAGTATATAACTGGGGAAACCACATCCAAAGAGTGTGCCTCAGCGCACTGAATGTCTTCACAATGACTAACTTTAATTAGATTTTCTTTTTTTTTATTTTATACTGTTGATTCACATCTCACAGCACTTTGCTGTTCCTGACTCCCTGTCCTCAGCTGATGAGAACCAGGGTTGTGCATCTGTCTTTCACTCCTGTCGCATGAAGCGAGTCCTTTATGTTGCATACAGATGAGACTTGGCTTTCATCTGCGCGGCAGCCAGAAGAAAATCCGCAGGAATCACAGCTCCCCAGGTGTAAAAGTATGAAAAAAAAAAAAAAAAATAGCAGGCTCGCAGTTTGCAGAGAACTGGTGGAAGACGGTAGTGCCGCTCTGCCAGCATTTGTGATTTTACTGCCAACCTCACAGTGTCTAGTGGTTGAACCAGTGAAAGGATTGTATGTTAAAAAGCAAACGCCGTGCGGTTGTTGATAAGGAGCAAAGCTAGGACACGTGAGCCCTCAAGGGTGTGAAACCAGAGGGCTATAGAAGGACCCCAGATGTCACTGCTTTTCAAATCCTGAACTGTTTTCTTTTTGCACTTAGGATTGGCAATGGTAAGATTAATAGCTGGATTGTACCTATGTTCTCCAAAGTTTCTTGCGATAATGTCTGATCCCTGAAGATTATCCCTACATCTTCTTCAAACTCTTTCTATTTAAACATTTCCTTTACAAAGTCAGCTTTCAACCCTGCATTTGAGAAAAATATTAAGCTGTTTTGTCAGAGAAGAGACACATATCAGAAAGGGGCTTTTTCTGCAGCATGTGCCTCAGACCTCCCCAGCTTCTATTTATGCTGCTTTTGAGCATAAGGATAGTTTGCTTTTATCTGTCCGATGGATTTCTGTTGCTGTGATCATTTCTCCCCTGGGAAAGGTGTCTGTGGCTCTCTCCACCACCACAGAAACACAAAAGACCCCTTTTCCTTTTGTCAGGAAGCCAATGTCGAGAATTTCCTGCTCTCTCTCTTGGGGGTAGTGACTGACCTGGAAAGAACATCTCAATTGAGTATTAGTTTCCCCAAATGAAATATCACTTACCCTCTTCTTTGCAGTGCCAGTAATATGAATGGTCTCCAACCACTATAATTGCTTCGCGGTAGATTGAAAAAAGAAGGAGCAGCTTTGCTGATTTGTGGTTTAGAAGAATGTACAATATATGTGTCTCCAACTGATATTAAAGATGACAAATTGAAACCTGAACCGCCAAAGATGTGCACTGCAGATGATAAATTGCCCTCCAACTTTGAGAAGAGTTGGATCGTGGCTCAAAGTGCAAGGGAAAGGCATACAATGAAAGCCAGAAGACCAATGCGTAGTCTCCACAATTAGTGTAAGCATCCATCCCACATCTGTAGAGTGCTTTCTATTTCCATATGGCTGCAAGTGAATTAGTGTGCTAGGGGCTGATAGCCCCATTAGATAGCCCGCTTTCCTTTAATGGTTTGATAAAAGGAAGGTGACAAGAAGATAGATAGAGATAATACTCCAGGCTTCTTGCAGTAGAACCATTATCATTAACAGCATTAATTAGCCTATAATACACTGTACAGAAACACCAGATACAACCAGTCTAAAGGGAAGTAACCTGACAATTGTCAGTAACATGATAGCCTAGCATTAGCATAGACCGATCATTGAATATCTTTATCTTCCTAACCTGGCCTTTCAAAAAGGGAAGAATTCCCACGGCTGCCTTGCAGGCAGCATCTCTAGCCAAGTCATTAAAAAGACACATGATTATGGAAGTGGGAGTCACAAGGTTGGTAACAGGCTCCAAAACCTTTTGCCATCAAGTCAGCCCATGCAAGACTAGTCCGGTTTTACCCTTTGGAGACTATTTGCACTTAAGGGCACGTTAAGGTGGACTGAATTGCTTCTAAATCTAACAGCCTACCCCAGCAGAGACTGGTAGTGCTTTTGGAGAGCAACTCAGAGAGTTCTGGTAAAGAGAAGTGCAGAGAATAACCCTGAGTTTGCCCATAGGAGGTAACATATAGAGAGATATAGATAGAATTGGAGTATAGCCCTAGACCGGGGGATTTCAGCCTAAAGTCAACCTTACCGTCCTGCAGTCTTGATGTGAAGAAATGATAAATTACACTAAGGGAGAATGAAGCATTTTACTGTTACCCCTTGTGAGCAGCTAGCCAAAAACCCTAAGGCTCCTAGTAAGAAGAGAAATTAACTGTGGAATCAGTATTTTTTTAAGGTAATCATCTTTCTCAGCAAGGAATGTATCAAGCCGCAGGATCACAGAATCACAGAAGTACAGTTGAGTCCCTTGGACCAGAGCTGAATCAGGGACATTTAGATCATGCTCAACAGAAGTTTGTCCAAACTATTTGTGAAAACCCCTAATCAAGGAGATTTTACAGCCTCCCTTGTTAAGCCATTTTAGCATTTTGTTGTGAACACGACTTCCAGTCTCCCCTAGTATCCAAACTGAATCTTCTTTGCTGAAAATTAAGATAATTTCTTCTTATTTTTCTCCCAGTGGAGTAGAAGAATTGCTCTCATCACTTTTTCAAGTATCTTTAGTCTACTGGAAGACTATTATTCTATCTCCACTTGGCTTCTCTTTTCTTGGTTAAATAAATACAATTCCTTCCACCCATTTTGCTGACTACAAAAGTAATCGAACTACCAGAGAGGGTTCCCTTGCTCTGAGCACAAACCCTCTCTCAGCGAGGAGCCTTGAGACTTTCTTTCATCAAGCTTTTCTGCATGCTGTTTCTTCAGCCTGTGTGATGCTTTTCCTCACCAGCATAACTGCGCTGAAAAGAATATCATGTTTTAATCTAACTGCTCTCAGTGTCTCCACAGCCTGAGGCACGTGGGCTGCGGGACCCCTCCTTGGGTTCTGGGTAGGTCCTCAGCGGTTAGGCTGATATCTAACTGGTTTATATTGCCTGACACTGGAGGTTATCGGAGGACGCTGAATCAGCCATGGCTTTGAGACGACCTTCACAGGGAGCTCCCAGAAAAAGACTGAAAGGATTTTAAACTCGGAACCCCACAGTTTTATTTGAATAAAAACTCCGATTAGTTTCCCAGCTAGAACATGGAAAGAGCATGACATCTCCAGAGGATGTTTCATCCCAGATGCTAACCTTAGGCTGGAACAAAACTCTCCTTTTCTGTAGGGACCTAAGGTTTGCTCAGCCTGGACACCCAACCTTTAGGTGGCCTACACTTGATGAGATGAGTTACATGTCTGTGCTCTATTTTTCTTTTGCTTTCTCACAAACCGCTCCAGTCCAAACAGAAGGGATGGATTATTTATTTATTTATTTATTTGGTGATAGAGGCAAAGTTTATGCTCCTGATACTTTGCGTTGCAGCACTTTTATATCTAAAAGTATTTCTGTGGCTCCTTAAGTCGATGCTTTGACCAAACAAATCCTTCCATGTCTCTTCTTGAACTTATTCTGTACATCTTCTTGGGCAGACTCCAAGCTCAGCTGCTCTGCTTGTCCATGCAACCCCCAAACTCCTGGGGACTACGCAACCGTGACTACAAACGAGTTTAAAGACAAGGGCAAATGGCTTTAAACTAAAGGGGGGTAGATTTAGACTAGAGATAAGGAAGAAATTTTTTATGCTGAGGGTGGTGAAGCACTGGCCCAGGTTGCCCAGAGAGGTGGTGGATGCCCCATCCCTGGAAACATTCCAGGTCAGGTTGGACGGGGCTCTGAGCAACCTGCTCTAGTTGAAGATGTCCCTGCCCATGGCAGGGGGGTTGGACTAGATGACCTTTAGAGGTCCCTTCCAACCCAAATTATTCTATAATTCTATGAAACAGGTACCTGCTTTTACGTATGACAGTCTGTGTGGGATCATAAGAAATGCACTCATGAAGAGGTTCCAAGGAAGATGACGGACAAGTGAGACCAGGATGTCCTGCAGTCACCAGGTGGACACCCGTCAGCTAGGTCTTTGCAGCTCCATATTCCAGCTCTTCTGTTTCCATACTGTCCTTCTGAGAGGGAGGACAGTGCCTTGGCAATGGCAAGGAAGAGATGTGGTTATCAATACCAGTGGTTTTCTTGGGAGTACAGTCTCACAGGGAGTTGCAGCATTGCATTCAAACCTCTTTGTAGAAATGCCTAATTTAGATGCTGTAATCAACCTGGCAACTACACCAGAGCTTTCTGACCTTGGGTCTACCACCAGCCAGTGTAGAGCTAGGGCTGATACCTAAAGTAGACACCAGCAGTAGGCAGTTGCTTATGGCCTATAGCTTACCCAGGGGCAGCTTTCTGACAGAAAGATGCATTCCCACCTGGCACTGAAAGCAACCTGGGGTCTATCCCACCTATGCTCAAGGATCAACCACGGAGGCATTTCTAGCTGACCAAATCCTCCCTGACTACCTTCACAGTCAGGGGACAGAAGTGGGCACTCACAGCATGAAGTTCATCTGCCCAACCTTGTCTCCTTTAGGATGAGATGGTTCATGTCTGAAAGGCTCTCAGTGGTGCATGGAACATAAGGGGACAAGCTCAGTGTGATGGTGAGACAAATCTCACTTTGGACCTCTCCTCTTGCAATGATGGGACACTGACACGGGGGAACGGTTTATACCAGCATTTTGCTGGTTATCTACTAACTGCTTTAGTGAAGTGCAAAAAGAAATGCTGCCCATTCTGCTTGGGCTTGGGAGGAGGGGAGGGGAGGAATGAAATCTTCCTTGGGGGACAAAAAATATGGAAAATTAAATAGAGCAGACAGCAAAGAGACTGACAGCTGGAGCCTGCTGGATCTATTGCTATTGACCGAAGCTTGGTTAAGGTGGTAGTTATCAGCTATAGTATCATCCCACCTAAAAGGGGAAAGGAGATATCAATACTGAAATGTTAAAGGCACAAAAAAAGCAGAGCAGAGAGCGAATGTGAAATAATAGGACTGCAATGATTAAGACAGACAGACAGACAGTGCTGTTGCTGCAATGACTCTTGGCAGTGCTGGGAATGAAAGTCTACATTTCGTTGTGAGAAAACATAAGATGAGATGAATTTGCTTTTGTGCTGCCTGCAGATTTTGGTAGATTGCAAAACAGATTTCCTGGGTTCTCTGACGGAATTGCTTAGAGGAAATACCCAAGTCAGGAGGGTTATTCTCTTTTGCTTACAAAAGATACCTGGATATAGTACCTACACCTCCGGTTTTGGAGCAAAGGGATGGATCCACACCTCTCCATATATATTATAAGGTCTGAAACGGCTTGAGGTCAGTGGTTTCTCAAGGGGAAAAAAAAAAAAAAGTGTTTGGTTCTTGCTGCTTTGAACTAACTGTATATTTCCCATTGCTTGAGGTAAAAAAATCTGTCCTGAAACAGTGTACATGCATCAGCGTGTGTATGCATGTGTGAGCAGGGGTCAGATGGGCACACAGCATTGTTATAAATAAAAGGAAAGCGGCTGTCTTTTTGCATTGTGCTCGGAACCAGGGCTTATTTCCCTAGAGGTCCACATGTCCCATTTTATTTATGATCTCTAATGGCACCATCCCAAATGATGGCTGCTCCACAGATGGGCCTAGTTCCCTGAAGGGGACTGTCCCATGAGTGCAGCTTTTCGGCAGCACCAGCCACCCTTTCCTCGCTATTTGGTGCCCAGCATATGTGCTATTGTCTGTGGACACGCTAGAGGAGCACCTTGCTTTGGGATGAGGTTCTTTTTTTTTTTACTCTTGCCCTGGTTTCTTGAAGAAATACTGGGCATGCACAAATCTCGAGGATGCTTCTGAAGCACAAGGCAAAGTTATATTTCATGCAAAGCATTTCCTTGCAATGAAAGGTTTCAAGACTACAGCTTTCCACGGCTTTCCTGTACTCAAGATCAGCATCCCAGATCCATGGATCTCCTCTCCAATCCCTATGGCAGCTCTTGGTTTGTGTATCTTGCTTACAGAGCAATTTCACAAAATCTCTTTTCCTCCTGCAAAGTCAGCTTAGGAAACCTCTGCCTCACTGTCCAGCTCCTTCTTCCCACATCCAGAAAGTGGGCCAGGAGAGCTGCTTGTGGGACCATGCTGAAAACCATGTCACTGAAACATCTGGGTAAAAGAGAACCTTCTGGAGGTTGTGGGTGGTTTTTTGGAAGAGGGGTTGGGTATTTAAGGGTTATTTTCAACTGAGGATATTTAGCAGATTTTCAAAATCATCCCTACTTGAAGAATCAAGCTTGTCATGGAGCAATATCTGCCCTTCCCTCCTAAGATGGAGGCAGATGCTCTCCCTTATTCTTTTACTCCCAGGTCAGCCCCTGCAGTCCCAGAGAAGTTATAAAAATTAGTGGTGACAGCAAGAAAAAGGGATCTACCCTGACTATGCAATATTCCCCTCCAAAACCTGTGAGCAATGCCTGTGGTGTTGCTGATGAGGCCAGGAGGAGCCCTCAGGAGAGCATCCCTTCCATTCCCATCCTGCTGAGAAAGCACCTACGTCCCCCTAAGCACCCCGAGAGAGCCTTGATTTAAGTCTGGCTCATACTGCTCTTTTCAGATGAATGGGAGGGACAAATGGGGAGAAAATCTTTTTATAGTGGTGGTCAGAAGCAAGGCCAGGGGGAGCACGTATATATGCAAGATCATTCATACGCATCTGAGGCTTTACCTCAGTTGCCTCCTAAACGTCAAGAGGCATCGGGGTGACAGAAGGCAGCCGCAGCCATCTCCCTCCTTCCCCCTGCAGGCCTAGCTCTGATTTTTTTCTTGCCCAGTTTTCAAGGCTATTTCAGGTCCTAAAGCAAATCCTTCCTGAATCCTCCACCTCTTCTCCCTTAATTTTTCACCGTGCTGGGAGAGAAACATGAAATCTGGGTTTCCTCTGCGGAGCAGAGGGGACCAGCGATCGCAACTATAGTTCTCAAACTAATGACGTGCAAAGACTCTAGATAATAGTAGTATCTGTCCATAGGATGGGGATATCCTGTGTTGTCCTAGATCTGGGTAGCTTGTGAAAGAGAGAAAATCTGTTTTAACAGGGGAGTATTTCCTCAGTTGGTATAAACCAGCATAACTTGATGCCTTTCTAAAGGCCAGGATGGATGCTGATAGCCCCAGGATGATTTCCCACAAAGCTTCACAGAATCTGAATGAAATAAGCACAATTCATTGCAAGTCCTTAGCAAAACAAGCACACAGCTTGGTGCTTAAATTTCCCCACCATCACCACTATTTTTATGTACAGCCAGCCAGTGCCATATTTATTTTCCCAGCATCATCCCCTGCTTGTTTTACAGGAGCAGGACTTGACATACAGGGTGTCGGGCAAATAACTTTGCCCAGTGCTTCAAAAAGTCAGCAAGAGAGTCAGGAATCACAGCCTGGCACCGTGCAAATAAACACATCTGTCCTCTGGCTGCGTGGAAAACTGCAGGCGTGGGATTTAAGGGGTGGTGGTGAACTGGGGGTAGGGAGAAAGGTGCAAAAAAGAAGCCGAGAACAGTGCCTGTTCAATGAATGTATTTGAGTGGGAGTCAGTTAAAGTCTGGTTTATGGTAACTGCATCACACATTCACATTCATCTTTCTTTAAAACATTTTGAGTTTCCTTTACTCACTACCAAGGCAACTAATGTCTGCAGGAAAACAGGGTGAACTCACACAGAGCGGTTGTAAACAGCAGTGAGCACAGCAACACCACGCCTGTAGATGCACAGCGGCCAAGTCCAGAGCAGTTCAGCAGATACGGAGAAAACTTCTTGGCATCTAAAAACCTCTCACCACCGATCCTCGGGTACGCACGGACCAACCCACTGAATATGCAATGCAGGGTCCACCCGCGCGGTGCATGGTGCGTCAGATACGCTGCTCAGACGCTGACGGATGCTCAGACACGCTCAGCTTCAGCGAACAGCGCTGACGATGCTGGCAGGCGTTTTCCTTCTCACATCTGACTCCAAGCTTCTCCCACCCTCTCTCCCAGCTCAGCTACTCTGAACAACTCAGGAAAGAGAGGTGGCCTTGGAGGAGCTGAGAGCAGCGAGCGAGCTACGCAAGGCATCTCCGCTCATGCTGTTAATGGTATTGATCTGACTTATGGGCACTGCAGGTGTCAGAGCCTAGACTTAAACCTTAGGAGCCCACACAGGGACAGGGGGGAAAGGAGAGCCTATCCTCATATGTCCTGGGAAGAGTCCTGAGCCATGCCTCTGCAGGTAGCCCGCTGTGACATGACAAGGAGGGGAGCAGCTTTGGCTGTCACCTCTCCCAGCGGGGCTCACAGACCTCAGGGAGAGAAGGGCTGGAGCTCAGCTGGCGGAGCCTTGGCTTAGTTACAGCATCGATGATGACCCTGTGGCCTTTGTGAAAAAACTTGCTCAGCCCTCGGGCTGGAAAGGTTGAACACCTCTGGCTGCTTTATCCAGAGGCACTGACACAGACAAGCAAGGTCCCAGCCTGGGGAAGTTTGTGGAAGATGAATAACACGGCACAGATATTAATGGGCCATAAGGGAAAGCGGCAGAAAATGTGAGGAAGCTACTGGTACCTGACACTTGCCTTTCAAAAATAATTGCCCCTTGTCTGGCTGATGGAGGGATTTGAACCTGGTGCTTCCTATGCTGGAAGCACAAATCTCCGGGGCCTGCACAAAAGAGCAAGGACATCGCTGCACTGCTGACCCATCCCTTCTGTTAACAGTGAGGTTCGAACTTCGGGTCTCCAGCCAGATATTCACAATTAACAACATGGACACACGAGAGCATCTCCATATTAACACATTATCATTGTCTGCCCTTGGACAAACCTAAGAGCAACGGAGAGTTTCCCCATACAGCTTCTACCTCCTCAATAGCTGAGCAAGCTTAACGTCACCGTTGGCACAGCCCCTTGTTTGTTGCTGTGCTTCAATCCATAGATGCTAAGGGTGGGCTTCCATCCCACCAGCCACGTCCAAACTGATCACCTGGTGCTTCCTCGAGACAAATAACCACAAGTAAGTGCAACTCATGTTAAAATACAGATGGTAAACAAATCAGTCAACCTGAACCCTGGAAAAGCTTGTCCTTCGCCATTGACCAGAAAGGGAGAGAAGACTGATTATCTCTGATGCAATATCTGTATCATCACACCATAAGACCCTAAAAAGTGATGTTGGAGTCATGTCTCATGAAAAGGGAGTCCTAAGCCACAACATCTCAGAAAGTCTCACTCTAGAAATAATGTAGAATAGAGATAGCAAGATGATGATACGATAATCAATAAAGCAGAGACGTACCAACAGCGCTGAAAGAGAAGCCCGCTACCGATTGCAATGTGAAGTCTCCACCAGGTGGAGGAGCAGTAGTGGGAATTTATTACCCTGCTAGGCGGGACAATGTAATGAATCCCATCTTACGGCTTTGACCTTTTCTTGACAAAAGAGTGCTCCAATTATCAAAAGTAACTAGAGATTTTTGGGTGCTTCCTTTTCACAGGGCCAATTTCATGTACCTTAAAGGGGATGGAGCTGCAGGAAGCACAAGCCTAATCTGCTGGATGTCAAATCCCTCTGAAGTGTTTCCTACAGGCCACCTAAATATGAAGTCCCCCAAATTCCCTCAAAAGTTGATTTCCAGTCTCCGTACTCCAGTCTACACTTGACTCTTCCATAGGTACCATTATCTATAAGGCCTGACCCCTTTCAAGGTTTGTCCACTGTGTTTCAGCTGGAGGTTTTGCAACAGATTAAGGACAAATGTCTCTGATCCCTACACAAAGTGGGCTAGAATTAGCTGCCTGGTTTTCAAAGGGAAAGCAGGAGGAAAGTGCAAAGAATGACTGAGAGTGTCTCAAAGGAGTTTGCACAGAGCAAGAATGGTCTCCTGCATCATGGCCTTGCAGGTTTAACTGGGCAGCTCTCCTGCCCTTCGTCTGGGCTCCTCCAGCATTTCTCCAAAGTCAACGGGCAGTCATCGGATGATACGGTTTCCTGGTATGTTGTGACCACTCCTTATTACACTGTACTCTATCTACTCCTACCTCTCTTGGGGTGCTGAGCACTTTGGGCAAGGCCTGCCAGTTGTACACGCACCCAGCACCCATCCAGAGTACCATGGATTTGGTGCCATCCCATACGCGTGCAGGACTGAACCCTTGCTGCTTACCTCAGGAATCCATGCACAAGGAGGTTTTGAGTGCTCCCCCCACCCCATTTTCTGCTGGCACTGTGGTTTGTCTTTCCTGAGACACACAATATTAGGTGATTTTGATTTTCAGATGAACAATGACAATGAAGAAGATAAGAAGAAAAAGATTCACTTAATTTTCTCTGTTAATAAGATACATTTTGTACTCCTGCCTCCCTCCTCCTCCTTACTCTGAGCTTTCACTGATTCAAAGATCTGTTACCGGGTACTCATTGGAAACAGCTCATCTCTGTTTACTGTCTCTGCAGGAGATATTATTGCCTCTCACAGCTTAAATTCATGAATTTTTTTTTCTGTTTGTTTGTCTTTTTCCATCTCCAACCTTCCTTCTTGCCTCCATTTCCTAGTTGGAGAACACCTGGATATTCAAACTACTTTTGAGACAAATCTTATTGCTTATCCTTAGTGTGCAAGGATATTAAGCATGTGTGCAAGACAAGGGGTCATGTTCAGATAGCTTACTCTAGGTGCCTTGCTTTGGTACCACAATGATGGAGCATCATCAGCCACGGGCTATCCAGTGACTCACCTCCATTGCAACCTATGGGGTCAAGAGGAGAAAAAGATGCAACCCCAAATTTAACCATCTCCAGTTTGAATCACCAGTCTGAATATGAGACCTGACTTGTCTCCCAGTGACAGTGGTAACAGATTTTAGTAAGACCAGGATGGTCTTCTAGCAGAGAGGGAATGGCCAGCTGCCCTGGACACTAGACAGAAGACCTGACAGTGACTTCATATATGACCTTAATTTCCATGGGCACCAATGTGCCTTTGCTGTTTTTCTACATGTGTAAAATGGAAGTAGGATTTCTCACCCCACTCTGCCAACTATGAAAGATCAAGATCACAGCAGCCTTCCCTGGGGAAAGGTAGAGCTTCCTAGGTACTGTTGAGACCTCAATGTGTAGAAGTGACTGGTGTGAGAGGGAAGGAGGCTCATGCATGTTCATGCACCAGCACAAGGGGGACAGTGCCAGGAGACCAGGCTGGGAGATCAAATCATTGGCTGCAGGGCTTATTTTGAAACAACAGTTAAGCTGTAACTCTCAGTTATCAGCTTGATCACTGTTAATATAAGAGCATTATTTTTTTGTATTCCTTTTTTTTTTTTTTTTTCCCCCCTGTGCTTGCCGCTAGGAAGCACTCCTCATCTGGCTTTGCAGGTTTCCTAGGGTTGGTTCTAGAGACTGAGTTCATGGCCAAGACCATTAGGATGGGCAGCAGCCTGCTCTCCTCCTCTTCCAGCATTCAGCTGTCACTGTGCCAGAAGAAGCTCGCCCCGATTTCAGTAGGGATGATGTGAACGGAGCACCAGACCCAGTCTGAGGATGTTGGGTAAGGCTGATGGCAAGCAGCCTCCGCTGCTGGTGTTTGCCACCACCTCAGTGCCCCTACTTTGGGTTAGCTACTGTTATCCCTATCTATCTAAAGAGGCTTTCTGCAGTGGTGGATGGAGGGGGGCGTGACTGACCCAGCTCATTGCAGGGTGCCAAGGGCAGAGAGCAAAAGGGTCTCGTGACCATGGTAGAGCCAAGGGGACAGAAATGGGAAAGCTCAGCAGAGAAACTGCTTGTACAAAATGGGCTGTCATTGTCTCCGCTGACCCTTTCCCTCTGCTGAGCCAATATTGCAGTTTTCATTTCCAGGCAGCAAGCTGGAAATGTTTCCTTCCCTGTCTGCAGATGCCAAAGGTGCCTGAGCCGAGACAGAAGCTTTCAGGGCAGCTCATCATGAAATGCACCACAATAAACATTCACAGGGCCAGAGTGGTGCTTTTCTGAGCACCGCACATGCTTTCCGCCTTCCTCCACCGCACCACACAGCAGCCTGTCAGGAGTGGGACAGTCACAGCCTTTGCCTGTCAGACTGTGGGATTTCTCTCTCTCTCTCTCTCTCTCTCCCCCCCGTCTCTGTGCCTTTGGTGCAATGCAGTATTTTCTGCTCTAGCTGCTTTGCTCAGTGGAGCCCTGTGAGTGCTGGAGAAAATGAGGGGGTTGTTTTGCAAAGCCTCCCTGCATGCAGCTACTGTTCCCATCTTCGGTGGGTCGATGTTTAGCCTAGTGATTGAGCAGGAGCGTGAATAAAACCTTTTATGCCCCAGTCCTGCTGCCTGCTCTTAGCAAAGTGAAGGCTGGGAAAGGACCAGCAAAGATGTCTAATGGGGGAGCCCAGTTTCTGGGGAGTTTGTGTCCAGAGCACCAGCCTGCAACTCAGAAAACATCTCAAGAAGTTTCTCCTTGTGCCAGCTGATGTGGATAGGAATTAGAGAAGACACTGGTAGTGCATAGCTTGTCACATCTAGGGTGGAGAAAAAACAGCCTGGAAAATTCAGATTTTTGCTGGCCAGCGATAG
>NW_008825160.1:2083971-2088391 GCF_000699105.1 Pygoscelis adeliae
GGTCATGTCCACATTGCAGAGCACTGGACCCATGGCTTGTCCATGGCCCTAAGACATAATAATTATGTTCTGGTGGATTTTATTCTCCAAAATGCCTGAAATGTAAAAGCTATCCCCCAAGAAAACATTCAGGCTTTGTCTCAAAAACACAAGGGGATTTGTGCCTTTGGGGATCATACCAACTATGAAGTGGTAGGTGAGCTAATAGGCATGCACCATGAGCAGTGTGGGGACCAGGGTATAGGAGCTACTCAGGGACCTAAATGTAGATTCACCCCTTTGGCTTTATAGGCAGAGGCTGCAACTTCAAAATTCTTGGGTAACCTTTGGAAAAAAACCCATGGATTGCTGCTGCAACCACTTCTGGCAGAAACCCAGCCCTACGGTGTTTTGTGTATGTGCAGGAATTAGGAAAATGCATAAACTGTGCTGTGGTTTCCTGCCTTTATCATAGAATCATTAAGGTTGGAAAACACCTCTAAGGTCATCGAGTCCAACCGTCAACCCAACTAAACCATGTCCCTAAGTGCCTCATCTACCCGTCTTCTAAATACTTCCGGGGATGGGGACTCAACCACTTCCCTGGGCAGCCTCTTCCAATGTTTAACCACTCTTTCAGTAAAGAAATTTGTCCTCATGTCCAATCTAAACCTCCCCTGGCGCAACTTGAGGCTGTTTCCTCTCGTCCTATCGCTTGTTACTTGGAAGAAGAGACCGACCCCCCCCTCGCTACAGCCTCCTTTCAGGTAGTTGTAGAGAGCAATGAGGTCTCCCCTCAGCCTCCTTTTCTCCAGGCTGAACAACCCCAGTTCCCTCAGCCGCTCCTCATAAGGGGAACTTGTCTCCGTCCCGTGCATTGCAACTGCTCACGCCTTCCAGTCAAACTTACAGAGCCTTGTCCCAGAGCAGCAGTACCCTGCTTCTGCTCTGCTCCTCGTCCAAAGGCACAGAAAGCAGCTTTACACCTCACGGAACACTCAGATGTGCTCAGCAATGTGTTTAATGGGTTGTGCAAGGCCCAGAGCAGCAAACAGTGGGTTATTGCCAGCTTTGCATGCTCGGTGGAAGTGTCCTCAATCACCCTTGCTCTGCAAAGCGAAGGAAAGGAAGGAAGGAAGGACACGGACAGATGGCACAGAGTTCCTGTTTTGCTCCCCCTTGCTCCTGTCCACTCTAATGAGAAGCAGGCAGAGTTCCTCCTTCCCCAGCAGCCCTGGAGCTTGTTTGAAGCAATTTTGAGGCAATTGAATGAAAAGGAATAAATGAGTAGATATTGCAGTTTATGGATGGCTGAGTCAAACCAACAGGCAGCGATTAGAGGCCCACAGTCCCTTTTATGGCCACAGTAAGAAAATGACTTAAATTTGTTCCATTTTAGCTCCAAACAGGAGGCGAAGTTGTAGTGGGCTGGATTGTCAGTTATGCCACCTTTTAATATTCATCTGGAGGAAAAACAAAACAGAACAGATTTTTTATTTTAATTTAAATAAAGTGTCAGTCGATCCAAAGCAAATTTCTCTGGTTTCAGTCCTCTCCTTCTAGCTGAGATGCAAAGAAATGAAGGTGGGGAAAACAGAGAATACACGTGCAACTTCCCTACTCCCTCCCACCTTCATTGGCCCTACAAATAGTTTTCAACATGGCTGTTTGCCCAGCTGGCTCCTTGTTAGCACTGTCTATGGTGGTTCCTCGCCTTCTTCCTCACCTGTTTGCAGTCTCAGCCTGGCTGAACAAACGCAGCTCCAAAGTGTGGACAAGATAAGCATGTCATAAAAAAGCTTATCTGAAGTTTAGTTTCATCGCTGCCTCTGTTACTGATTTTCTGAGTAACCTTGGGTAAGCCACCAGAATTTTTTTTTCCCCAAAACATATGCCAGCTTGCTGCACTGCCATTAGCCATGCTAAAATCTGCAGGTAACTGGACTGGAAAAGGCAGGCCAACACACTTGATGCTTCAGTTGCCTCTCTGCAGCTGGGATAAAAAGACTTCCCAGTCCTGCACCGTTAGGGTTGATACCAAAGGACCTCTCAGGCCTCATCACTGCTGTCTTGTGGTCAACGCAGGCAGACCTTCTTCCCACTGAGACCAGGGTGAGGTGCTGGGGAAGGAATGGGGGAAATCTGAACTTTCTTCCAACGTGAAGCTGGTTTGCAGCTGAGGTGCACACCGGACAGAAAGAGGCATCCCCAGCTTTGAAGAATGTATGGTCTAACCAGAAAAAGAAAGAAAAGGACAGAGATTCACCCAAAATCACCCAAAATATCAGTGGTTGGGGTAGGCTTGAGACGCCCTCACTCACTACCCAGTAGCCTCGCCTTTATGCTACAAAGAAAAAGCTTATATCTTTGTATTCTTAAACTACCTTCTCTCATCAGTGATGCTCTCAAGATTTTAGTTTGTTTATTTATTAATAGGGAAAAGATACGGTCAGATTTAAAATGTACTTGTCAACCTACATCTCTTACAATCGTGCTTTCCAGTCTCCTGGGACAATGGCTACCATGGCATCCGAATCTGAATCCGCCACATCAAGTCTCCTCCTTTGTAAACTGATGGGAACTTGACATTTTTCAAGTATTTCAAAGAAATTACAAACAACAACAAAAAAACCCACAGAAAAACAGAAAGTCACACACACTTAGAGCATCGGCTACTGAAGCTATATAAAGTTATCAATGGATACAAGGAGAAAAAACCCTCCTGGATGATCAGTCTCCTTGCAGCTGATGGTAACTCTCATTCTGATCCTACCCGCTCTATGTGCTGCAGTGTTCGTGCTGTTGTTTTAACTTGACTGTGATGGACTTTTTACAGCTTGAATTTTGCAAACACAAAAATATGATACCAGTTTAGACAGGTAGGACCTTCCATGCCAGCACTGTCATCATGTATTTTCCAGACATAAAGGCAGAACACAATATACACCATTCAAGGTGCATTTTGGGGGCTCATGTCACTCGCAGCTTTGTTTAGCTTTTATATATAAACCCAAGCAACTCAATTCTTCCCTGTAACCTCTTCTGGTCTCTACATACTCCAATGCCTTCCAGGTAGAGATGTGCCTCACTGGGGTCCATAGCAGTTCCCATCTCAACTGGCCTTTGATTTCAGCTGGGGCCTCAAATTGTTATTATAATGCAGAGGAGAGCAACAACATCTGCATAGAGCAAAGGCACAGTAGTACTGTATGAGACAGCAGACAGCAACAAGACCAAGAGCAGAACATAAACAGTGGGGGGAAAGTACGCTTTTTCCCATTAAAAGACCTGGAAAGGGAAACAACAGTACACCAGACCTCCAAAAGTGGTGGATGCTCAAATCACTTGTGCTAAGCCTGGATGGAAGGAGGGAGAAAGATGATGCTTGGACTATTGGAATAAGCACAGATGGGAGAAAAGGCGTTAGGATTTGACGTGGAATGGAGTAAGTCCCTGAAGATACCCAGTTACAGAGATTTTATAATACTTCAGTGGAGTTACTTCATTTCTGCTGTTACACAAGCATGTAGAGCATGACAGAAGCCAAAAAACTATGAGTGGTGAGAGACTCTTTTGGTCATAACACTCGTCAGCAGCTCAGAATGTATAGATGTATGTCAATCGTGGCTCCACTCTAGGTTTTTTTTTAACCTGACTACTTGCTTACGGCTAGATTTCCCAAAGAACCCAGCTCCTGAGCTAGCTGCAAAACAATTTTATTTGTTTACCTGTTGCTCCTGTAAAACATGTTGAGGTTTTGTTGAAAAAACAGACCCTTGGAAATGGCATGTTTCTCAGTTTTTAAGGAAAACTCATGCTTTCTTCTTGTTCCAAATTATTTTTGATGAAAAACATGAACTTTCAGAGAATTCCCCTTTTTTCTTTTTTCTTTCTTTTTTTTTTTTTTTAATAGCAACAGCAACAGAAATTAAGCAAACAAATCCAAGAACCTCATATGGAAAAAGCTCTACAGCTCCTGACTAAGCACCCAAGTAAGGAGATCAGATTTCCCAACGTGCCTAGCCTGCAGGAGTCCCCATTTGTACCAGGAAAACTACAGCCATCGGAAACTATTCCTGGCTTTATGTAGGGACTCAATCAAAGCTCCCTGGAGTCTTTGCGCTTGGTCCTCTCCTTGGGATGTAAAATGCTATGGTCTGCTTTTTGGTGGTCAGTGTAGGGGCTCCATCACACAGGAATAACTGAATTTCTTTACAAAGCAACCCCAATCCTACACCATGGACCAGACAAGATGAATACTGTCACCGTGCTGCTGCAAACACCAGTCCTGCCAACTGCGGAGCGTTGGGAGCCACTTTCCCAACTCCTCCCTCCTCCCGAACAGTTTGGAGCTCAGCCACGGCCCTGGAAGAGGGCCCAGATATTTATGTTCCTGGACCTTGGCTCATGGCAGCCAGTGTTTTGTTTTGAAAACAACTGC
>NW_008825160.1:2089092-2121005 GCF_000699105.1 Pygoscelis adeliae
CAGACCCCTCACCAGCCTCGTTGCCCTTCTCTGGACACGCTCCAGCACCTTGACGTCCTTCTTGTAGTGAGGGGCCCAAAACTGAACACAGTATTCGAGGTGCGGCCTCCCCAGTGCCAAGTACAGGGGCACGATCACTTCCCTGCTCCTGCTGGCCACACTATTTCTGATACAGGCCAGGATGCCATTGGCCTTCTTGGCCGCCTGGGCACACTGCCGGCTCATGTTCAGCCGTCTGTCAACCAGCACCCCCAAGTATGTTTTCACTGAACTCCTCCTGAATACATCTAAGGAGGTAGAGATAGAAGTAGAGATAGAAATTTCTTCGTCCAGCTATAACTGCAATGGTATTCCATGAAAAAAAAAAAAAGTTTTTCCTACTGTCTTTCACACTTTCTTTAAAGTTAGTTCTTATGAAGGGAACTTGGGATCCCATCTGTGAATGACAGAAAAGATACTGGATGATTGCAGTGATGCAATTTCTCCTCTTTTTGCTTTATCATTTCTGCTTGTATCTGCTCAAGCAGTTGAAAAGACATCCAATCTGCCTTGGACAAGTGACCATCTGACCTGGACAGCAGTCCCTGTCATGTAACCCCTCCAACAGCTGTCCAATGGTAGTATCCAGGGATATATGAGGGACCTGGACACGCTGGATCGATGGGCCAAGGCCAACGGTATGAGATTCAACAAGGCCAAGTGCCGGGTCCTGCACTTCGGCCACAACAACCCCATGCAGCGCTACAGGCTTGGGGAGGAGTGGCTGGAAAGCTGCCCAACAGAAAAGGACCTGGGGGTGCTGGTTGACAGCCGGCTGAACATGAGCTGGCAGTGTGCCTGCATCAACTTCTCTGAGATCATCTGATTAAATGAGTGTAAATTTTAGGGGCATCTTAGAATATATCAACATTATTTGGAATTTAAAAGATAATTAGATTCAACTGGTTTTAGAAAATTGATTGTCTTGACATCACTCGGGCAAAAGAATCAGAAAATACTTAAAGGCTGGTAGCATGGTTAATTAAATAATTGTTTTAAAATTAACTGAATTCTTAAAATTAATTTTTCATTAAATCAATTTCATTATTTGGAAAATAAGTCTTATCAGATATGTGATAACTTCTTCTTGAGCTATGGAGTTGCTGGATAAAAATACCTATTTTTATATTATATGTACCTCATACCATCCCACATGGCATTCTGATTTTTTTTTAATTATCCTTATACAAATTCTCTATAGCCCATATCCAGCTGAATAATATCAGTTAATTAAGAGATTTCACTAAAATATTCTACATGGGAATCCTCCTCCTATCACATAATTTTTTGGTCTTGGTAAGTTTGGATGCTTAAGTTTGGTCATGTTGATTTTAATAAAAACTGTATGTCTGCATACACACACACATATACATGATGGTTGAGTCACCATCCCTGGAAGCATTTAAAAGACGTGTAGATGAGGCACTTAGGGACATGGTTTAGTGGGCATGGTGGTGTTGGGTTGACGGCTGGACTCGATGACCTTAGAGGTGTTTTCCAACCTTAATGATTCTATGATTCTATGATTCTATCCTTTAGTTGGCCATTCGTCTAGTCTGGATTGACTTGTGAGCCAGTGACCTGGAGGCGAAAGCCCTTGGTATTCCCTTCCTAATTGTGGTCAAACCAAAGGAACTCGTAGGACATGGTTACAGGAATGTTGTGGTTTAACCTCAGTCAGCAACTGAGCACCACACGACCGCTTGCTCACTCCCCGCCCTTGGTGGGATGGGGAGAGAATTGGAAGAGCACAAGTGAGAAAAACTCGTGGGTTGAGATAAAAACAGTTTAATAATTGAAATAAAATAATATTAATAATGTAGTAATAATAATAATAATAACAACAATAATACACAAAGCAAGTGATGCACAGAGCAATTGCTCACCACCCGCCGACTGATGCCCAGCCAGTCCCCGAGCAGCGGCCCCCCTGGCCAGCTTTTCCCAGTTTATGTACTGAGCATGACGTCACATGTTATGGAGTGTCCCTTTGGCCAGTTTGGGTCAGCTGTCCTGGCTGTGCCCCCTCCCTGCTCCTTGTGCACCTCCAGCCTTCTCAGTTGGCAGAGCATGGGGAGCTGAAAAGTGTAAGAACTGCTCAGCAACAACTAAAAGATCGGTGCGTTATCAACTTTGTTCTCATCCTAAATCCAAAACACAGCACTGTACCAGCTACTAGGAAGGAAATTAACTCTATCCCTGCTGAAACCAGGGCAAGGAAAAATACGAGTGGATAGCAAAGCACATTCACAAGTATTTTTAGACCTGAACACCAAAGAGCCACTAAGCCTATTGAGAATAGCTCTGAAGATAATGTGTTTGGATGGAACTAAGTAAAGGAAAACAAAAGCTTTATATTGACATATTTCTTGGCAGGCGCCATGGAGCACTCTCCCCAGAGGGTGGGTAAATATCCTGGTCACTGGAATCGTTTGAAACTGGGTTGCCCTCAGCAAGTACAAAAACAATCTTGTACTGGCCATGAGATGAGCTAATAGATCTTTCTGTCTCTCATTTCCAGCCCTTAGTCCCTTGGATCATCTGTTTCCTTCGGTGCAATTACCTTACTTCCTGGTCTGAGGTGGACTCACCTCTCTAATCTGCAGAACGATGATGCTCTTACTAGTTTTCATTCTTACCACTTGGTCGTGCCTTTCATTATATAGCAGATGCTTACTATGGTTACCAAGAAAGAAGAGAGCAAACTACTAGCTTCATCTGCAATCTACTGTACATGGTGCTGGTAGACCCATCATAGCTTTCATAGGTCTTGCATGCTGCCTTTGGCAGGAGATGGGAAAGCTTACCTCTACCCATACCTCTATGCAGAGCATGTCTGATTCTAGTCTGGTCCCATATAAGACCACAGGATCAGATTATGACAACAGAGAGAGTGGTGAAAAGGCCCAAACTGGTCTTCCTCATCCACAGCTCCTCATCCCTCATAATAACATAAAATAAACTCACTGTAGTAGGTCTGTCCAAAGATCCTCCCTCCAGCCCACTAGCCTGCTTCCAATGATGGGCAGCTGCAGATACCTAGAGAGAAAGTACACAGAACTGGGTGATTATACAATGATCCATTCCCCAACTTATCCATCCAAGACCCATTCTTCCTTCGATCATGGCTGCACCTCTTCAATGGGATGGCACACATGGTGGGTAGGTAGCTTCACGGTAGGCATATGTTCAAATATCTTATTCTAACTCTGATTCACATCAGCCTAGAAAATCTGGAGGAGACTGATGGCATTGGCTTAATGAAATTAAGTGTCCTTCTTGTAAGAAGTGAAAATTATTCAAATTGAGTAAGTGTCTTGGGCAGGACCCATTATTTAGAAAGCTCAATCGTCTATGGACACTGCTTTTGGACTAAGGTAATCCAGAGGAGGTTCAAGAGGTGATCTAGAGAAAAGCTGCCCTCAAATGTTTGGGTCCATGTGTCTGCTGACTCTGAGTTCATAGGAGAATCTTTCCTATCCTCACTTCCATTTGGATGGAAACAGGAGTGCTTTGCTGCATTTGATTCAAGAACCAGGAAGTTCAAAAGCAGCATTAAAGTCAGATATCAAAGGGGGGAAAAAAGGAGAAAAACCAAAACCAGTCTGATGATGAGGTTTAGGGGAAGTCTTGCTCTATTCAAAATCCATACAAAATCCCAGTGATCTGGCAGTGGAAACAGCTTGATCTCAAGAGTCACCAAGAAATGTGAAACAATTGAGATAGATAGGTCTTGAACCTGTAATTTTCTTTCCCCCAAAACACAGGAAATTTCAGACTTCTTCTCCTGTCTTAATTTGGGATGAAACTAGAAGCCGTGCCCACACACATCTCAGTGGTGGAGAACAGTCCTCTGCAGTTTTGCCTCTGAAGTTTCCTCCATTTGGGTGAGCCCCAGGGCCTGGTGCAGTGTCACCCTCTTCCTTGCACTGCCTGCCCAAGTACTTCACCACGTAAATGATCCAAAACCAGGCACAAGCTACGCCCCACCCACTTTGAGCCTGAGTTTTAGGACAAAGAAAAGCAGCTGCCTCAAAGTGCAAGCCGACGATGTCGCCCCTGGTCAGATGACTATTGAAATGCCGTGCCAGCATTTTTTACGGCAGTTTAAAACACTATCAAGGCGGCATCAAACTGCCTTTTACATCCAAACCCAAATGGCTGTGGAATGGAGCCCAGAGTGAAATGCTAAATTGGATCCTATCAAATCAGCATCAGATCACGCAGGCTAAGCGGTAATGAATGGCTCCTAATGACGGAGTTCATCATTATAAAATAATGACAAAAGATACATAACCATCGAGGTCTCCAACAGTGCAACCAGCCGCCACCCATCACTTACCCCCTCCGCTCTGTCTGTCGCCTGCTGATTTTCTCCTATGAGGGTGAAGCTTTTTTCTGGGGAGTGTTTTTCTCCCTTTAACTGGCAAAGGGTTTCAGGGTTCATTTAGGATAAATTATTCAGTCTAAACAGAGATGCAATAAATCTTAAATGGCAAACAATGGATGATTCTCCTTTTAGACACACAGAACCTACAAAACTAATCTCCTGCTAAGCAATAGTATGTCCCACTACAGCTGCTGATGGCAAAATTTACAAGGGCAGTATTTGTTTCCTTATGTGCGTCTTTATTTAGATTGCCATAGGGCCTCCCCTTCCCACAGCAACACAAGGCAACCCATCATTGCATGTGTGAACTGGTCACCAGGGGAGAGAGAAAGACAGAGAAATGGCTCACCAGCTCTCAGTTTTGGAAAAGACTTGGTCATGCAAACTTTTAGTTATTTCGCTTGTTAAATAAGGACACTTGAAAGTGGAAGAAAGGATAGAGCAGCTTGTGTAAGTGAATTAGGATTAGCAGTCCCATGTATTGTTTTGCTGAGATTTAAGCCTCTCACGTAGCTGGACTTGCACTTCTCTTTTTGGAAAGCATGGCCTTGGCATGAAATCTATACTGTTTAAAGTAATTTTACCCACTCTGAACCCAGCGGACCCATCTGGAAGAAGGTGAAGGGGAAATGACAGCAGAGCTCCCAACTTGGTTTGTAGCATCTGGAGGGTGGTGCTGCTCCTTAAGGAAGAGAAGCAGCTCAAAACACAGAAAATCCCCACCACGGATTTAGTACCAGAAACCAGCTGAAATAACACTGTGGCTAGCACAAGCTTCGGCCACCGAATGGAAATAGCTGTCAGTGGATCTGCGGCAGACCACATTTCCCCTGGCTGAGGACTTGGCCTTCTGTGTTTAAATCTTTCATCACATTGCACACCCACTCCTTCCTGCCATCTGCCAGGCGCGCCATGCCCTGGGCCAAGTCTGGTGCCAGCTGCTTCTCCCCGCGCAAGCCTCCTCAGCCCAGATATGCCCAAGTGCTTCTGCACACTCCAACTGCTCTTCTCAACCCAGAAAGGAGCCAAGTTGGGAGCTCTGCTGTCATTTCCCCTACCCCCACATCAGCTATAGCAGGAGTGAGCAACTGCTTTGGCTTCTCTTTACCTTTCAGGGCCATCTGGACAACCTCAGACCTTGTGCTAAGGGAAATGGAGGAGGGCCAACAGCACCTTCATGATGTCACCCAGGAAGCAAGTTATAGCCTGGAAGCAGGAGGTTTATGTACATTCATGAAATACTCAGGGCTTCCTTGCGCTCCTTTACAGCTGCAGAGTCCTCTGGGAATGGCATGGACTCCTAATGGATGCTGCATTAGCTAATCCAGTGATTCAATTACTTCTAAATACTCTCTGGTGGCAGGGACTAGTCTTCCTGCTCACTTACTGGAAATAGTTGCTCTTCCAGGGGGAGGGGAGAAGAGCTTCCATTATAAGAAGCATCCCCCTCTCTTTTCTTTGCATTGTCTTTCCACAGGTAGTGGTCAGTCTCCAAGGGCACAGACGGAGGCAGACAGACCTGAGATCCAGTACCCCTCTTCCCAGCGGGGCAGACACAAACCCCTTCTGGCTCCACCATCATAAGAGCTGTATGAGGAAGACAGGTCATACCAGCTCAGCACAGCGATGCCCCAATGGCCACCAGCTTGTGGGAGCTTGTCCGTATCCATCTAGTGCAGGGTGAAGCCAGAGGTGCTCAGTCCTGCTGACACTCAACTCTGTAGGCTTGTCAGTCTAGGACCAGCATCCAGATGATATCCAGCATTGCCCCATCCATTTGCTACATGGTCATCCTTCAGCTGGACAACACTGTGTTCAGTTTTGGGCCCCTCGCTACAAGAAAGACATTGAGGTGCTGGAGTGTGTCCAAAGGAGAGCAACGAAGCTGGTGAAGGGTCTGGAGCACAAGTCTTATGAGGAGCAGCTGAAGGAACTGGGGTTGTTTAGCCTGGGGAAAAGGAGACTCAGGGGAGACCTTATCACTCTCTACAACTACCTGAAAGGAGGCTGTAGCGAGGTGGGGGTCGGTCTCTTCTCCCAAGTAACAAGCGACAGGATGAGAGGAAATGGCCTCAGGTTGTGCCAGGGGAGGTTTAGGTTGGATATCAGGAAAAATTTATCCACCAAAAGGGTTGTCAAGCATTGGAACAGGCTGCCCAGGGGAGTGGTGGAGTCACCATCCCTGGAGGTATTTGAAAGACATGTAGATGTGGTGCTTAGGGACATGGTTTAGTGGTGGACTTGGCGGTGCTAGGTTAATGGTTGGACTCGATGATCTTAAAGGTCTTTTCCAACCTAAATGACTCTATGAATCTACGGTTCTATGATCACTAAAGGGGATGGCAAAAGTATGGGTACCAGGCTGGACAGACTCCTGTCCAAGCAATCACTAGATATTCTGCTGTCCAAATTCATATTGCAGCTTTAATGGGACATTTCTTCATTTCCTACCCTGAGCTCTGCCTCTGTGGATGAATACACTTCAGTGGTGCATTTCAGACAGTCATTGTGCATATGCATAGGTATCACCTGTATGTCATACAGCAAATCCGCGCTCTTTTAGCTAGGCCTTTGCTGTATGGACAGAGCTTCATAGGCCTAAGAACAGCATTAGTCTTAGTTCTTGAAAGCACAGATGAGATGAAAGACAAATTCAGCGTGCTCAGAGGAATAAGAAGCTTGTGCCAGAGAAGAGCAGGTTTGATCCTGTAATGAAGGAGGGCTGTAACCACCTTCATCTGGTGGATATACAGATACAAAATACTGCTCCCCTCTGGAAAGGACCATGGAGGGTCTGCTGTTAGTCTCAAGTGGGTTTTACATAATAATACACTTAATTCTTAAAAACAGACAGAAAAATGGGGAAAGATCTGCACAGAATGGGAGTGCCAGCTACACTTCCTTTTGATTTGTCAAGGATGAACCGTCAAAGAAGACCAACTTTTGGCTTTACTGTTACATGAGGATTGCTATATTCACTTTTGACTAAAGAAGTGCTGAAGTATATACAAAAGACATTGTCTGCATAGCCTTAAAAGAGAAAGATAAAATCTTACAAGCTTCTACCAAAACCTTCATATGGCCAGAAACCATAAGACAGACATTCATACATTGGTTCATAGCCTTAAAGAGCAGAAGAGATCAAACGTATATATATTACAAATTATATATATAAAAAGTATATCTAATATATGTCTCTAAAATATATATATATGTATATACACAAATACCTATGAAGTATCTTCACATAACTAACTCCCTACTGGAGAGGAGAATCAGCGTTTGTAACATGCTGTTGCAGAGCATGGAGTCAAGCGATGTGGAACTGCATTAATTACAATTTCACTTGGTGCTTGTCCCAGGCTTGGGCTCTCAGGGAGGAATTGCTATTTGCAAGTGGTTTAACACCCTGCTGCCACTGCTCCTGAGTTCCCAGCTCAGAGGGGCAGGAGAAGTGCTGTTTGCAAGCAGTTCTGCTCACTGCTGCTGTAAAAAAGGGACAGCAGCGAGCATTTGCCTGAGTGACTTTTCCAGGAGCAAAGCATGATCAGGCAATTCAAATCCTGGCTAATCTTCCCATCCAAAGATCACAGGGCTGAAATCCAAGACTCTGCCCTTCAGCACTGGTCCAGTACTTTCAGAAACCTCAAGCTTAGATACTAGAATCAAATTTCAAGAGAATGAAAGATGTTCTTTGTGTGAGGACAATACCCAGGCTCATTTTGGAGGAAAGTTCATACCAAAGGATGTCTCCAGCAGACTGACTGGATGGAGCCATCCTGTTTTACAGGAGAACGCAGTTTAGGTATGTGGATGTGACCGGTGCTGGGCCATTGTCCTGGTTTTGGCAGGGATAGAGTTAATTTCCTTCCTAGTAGCTGGTACAGGGCTGTGCTTTGGATTTAGGGTGAGAACAATGTTGATAACGCACCGATGGTTTAGTTGTTGCTAGGTAATGCTTACACTGGCCAAGGACTTTTCAGCTCCCCATGCTCTACCGACTGAGAAGGCTGGAGGTGCACAAGGAGCTGGGAGGGGGCACAGCCAAACTGGCCAAAGAAACATTCCATACCATGGGACGTCATGCTCAGTACATAAACTGGGGGAAGCTGGCCAGGGGGGCCGCTGCTCGGGGACTGACTGGGCATCAGTCGGCGGGTGGTGAGCAATTGCACTGTGCATCACTTGCTTTGTGTATTATTATTATCATATTATTATTATCATTTTATTTCAATTATTAAACTGTTTTTATCTCAACCCACGAGTTTTTCTCACTTGTGCTTTTCCAATTCTCTCCCCCATCCCACCAGGGGCGGGGGAGTGAGCGAGCAGCTGCGTGGTGCTCAGTTGCCGACTGAGGTTAAACCACGACAGCCATCTGGTCTCATGACCAAAGACTTTGGTCTGGCTTACTGAGATATATCCATCGCATAGTCCAGCTAGATCATTTCTTCCTGGACTGGGCAGGATTTCCATGGGCCTTGGGGCCAGTGCTGCCCTGCCAATGTTGCCCACACTGATTTGCTTAGGAGCTGGGTGCAGTTTAAGGAGAGGAGAGAAAACAAAGCACCCTACTGCAAGAGTCTTTGTTTAGTATCACCACAAACATGACTCCTTCACCATTATCTTTAGGGGAAGCCCTTAGGCTAAAGGCTTCAGTCATAGGTGGGACACAGGTAATCGAGAGTGGAGGAGACGGAGGTATAGGGAGAAAGCACTGCATAAATGGCAACACAGGACAGGCAGAAAATATCATAAATTCAAGGAGAAAGAATCAAACAGATACAGCCTGAAATTCAGATGTAATAATAAATTTTCTTTGCATTGTAAAAGAACTAATTTAGAGAGAGGAAATTATGAATGAGGAGTGATTGGGATACGGAGTCACCTTGGAAGATGGAACAACCAAAGTATGGAATAACTTTGTTCCTCTAATCTGGGAGGTGCAGAGGTCCTGCCATTTATTGCCTTGGTAGGTCTGGAGACAATCACCTGCCACAAGGACAGGCAACCAGGTGACGGACATGTCAGACTGTATTTAAGCTGCCTACCCTGGTGTGTGGGTTTAATTTAGGGCTGTACCATGGTGTTGTAGTTCAAGAGAAGACTGATTCTGACTTTCTGCTATCCAAGGCTGTCAGACCATCATCTTCTACTGTCAATGCAGAGAGGTGGGCAGGCTGTCTGAGCAACCCCCCTATTCAACATACCCCGGACATGAAGCCTACCTCCCTCCTTCAACTATGGGGAACCTAGATGTGGTGGTCCTACGCAACACATGATCGGAGCTGCCCATCACTACCTGCTGTGTACTGCAGCTGGTACCTAAGCCCTTCTTGGAAATCATAATGTGGATATGGCCTTCATTTGAGGAAATTCTGGACTAACAAAATTAGCTGTCCCCACTCCACAGCCATAAAGTACTTCTCAACCCTCCAGAACAAACCTCAGGCATTTAGGAAGAGCCATAGCCATAGAGCGTGACAGGAGGACTAAGGGCATTTCCTAGCACTACTTGTGCGCCCCGTTGATGGCAATGATGGAGTTAATATAGCTCCCATCTACATGTTGAGCAGGCAGCTTGCCAGAGGCTTGAAGTCTGGTAAATAAGCAGGCACATCTTGGCTCACTGGGAACAGATTGTTAACTCAGTTCAGCTCAGGGTGAGACGCTCCGCCGAGCGGCTGTCATTAGCGGAGAGGATTCAATGGTCATGACTGCATGTCACTGCCACAGCTGGAGCTGCACGGGACTGGAGACCTGGTAAGAGGAAATGGGTTTGGCTCTCGACCAAGTCTTGCAGTCCTTGCTCCACCAGCACTCCCATTCCCCGTCTCGGTGTAACCTGCTGTTCAGTGGGTGTTTCATGTTCCTCCCCTGGCAACCAGCCTACGAGCATGCAAGTCTGCTGCAGCTATAGTTATGTCTCAAGGGCTGAAAGTTCCTTGAATCAGTCCCGAGTCCTTCACTTCGTGCCAACCCCAATGCAAGGACCACCAGGTTTGTTAGTATTGCTGGCTTCCTTGAGATCCTGCAGAGCCCTGGTGGCAAATGGGGCAAGGAGACCCCAAGCATCAGCATGCTGGCTGACACACCATGGCAGAGACAACATGCTGGATGCTGCACGCTTGAGCTGCAGCAAAACCAGTTTAGCTGCAGAGTTACGGGACGCGGGCAGAGAACTGAAATCTTGTAAGGGTCTAGGTGGGGGTAAGGTGGGCACATCAGCCATCCCCTCTCCAGGCAACCACTTCACCAAAAAGGCCATGGCTGCTAACGGTCGTGCAACTGAGCATCTCTGTCCACCCAAGGGACACCTCCCCAAGACAATGGACAGGGTCCACGAGGGAACTGGCTTCTCCAGTATCCTTTCTGGGACCAAACCATCAACTGGGCTCCAGCTAGTGGAGCCACATCATCAAATCCCCTTCTAAAACCTGCCAAACCAGTAAATACAGCTATCAGGAAACCTGTGCACCACAAGGGCAAATTCTGGAACATGATCCATTTAGGGAAAAAAACAGCAAATCCATGGCTCACCCTGTGCTGTTCCCTTAAGCTGGAGCTCAGACACAGAATTATGGAGCTATTATCTGGGCTAAAGGAAAAATCCATCAGAAGTCATCAGTATAGGGCACGCAGTGCACATTGGAGCAGTTTCAGCTCAGTCCAGCAGAAGCCGGTGGGGACTCCATCTGCTCCAGCCAGCTTGTTGCAATGCCACGCTTGCATTTTATTTGTGTGTCCTTGGTGCAATTATGAGGATCTACATGGGAACTTTCTCTCCGTCCCCCGTTTGCTCTCAGCATGCAGCGAATTCAAAGCTGCGCTTCCAACATCACAGGGTGTTAGAACAGAATTTGTCGTAGTGTCACGAAATCAGCTGGAAAGTTTGCAGAGCCGCAGCAAGGCAGGCAGGCTCATTTTTCTCAGTTGATAAAAAGCCTGAAGAGCATTTTTATTAAATCCATTGAGGGAAACCCCAGGATCGGTGGCAGAAGGGGACAAGGGGTTGTTGTGGAGAAAAATCCTCTCTTAAATCATACAGAAATCTTAGAGAGAGGCTCAGCAGAGGCACAGTGAATTATGAAAAATTATCAACAACTTCTAAAAATGAAATGACCACAGCACTGTAACAAACCAGCTCTGAAAAATACGCACTAAAACCCCACTAGGAGATGGAATCCAAACTGTGTAATGATACAACTTTATCACAGCCCATATAGCAATCAGCAAACAAGACTTCCTGTAGCTCAAACTGCAGAGCTTTTGGGGTAGAAATGTTGGGAATTTCATCTCTGCCAAGCTGCGAGCAGCTATGGTGCATGGCAGAGAAACAACTGTAGCGAAAGCTTTCTAGGGCAGGATCTGTCTCATATCACACTGGCTACTTGGTTGGTGCTTGAACAATATAATGAGAAACTGCAATATAGGGACAAGTCCTTTTGCAAGCAGACAGCTGCTGCTTGCCCGCTAAACCCAAAACAGACCCCACCAGATTTATATTCAGCAGACAGTCACTAAGCAGGTGCGTGTGAAAAACATCTCTGTGATGTAGGGGACAGCTCTGAAGCCCTGTTCTGTACCTTGAATCCTTGCTCTGAACCCCCACCTGGTCCATATCCCTTGCTTACTGATCCAGCCGCCTTCTGCTCCTTAGTCTCTGTCCCTGACCAGGGATTCAGCTGTGCCTGCTGCTTTCCCAGACCCTTTCCCTGACGTGGTGCCTGATGCCAACTTCTGCCCCTTCCCTGCTCCCTGATTTTGGTGCATGCTCTCTCCATAGTTTTGTTATCTTCCATCCAACTCTAACCACACCCCGGCTTGCCTTTTGAGTAGCAACACTCATGGTTTGGGGACCTCCGACACTGTCTCCTGTTTGGAGGAGAGCTAGCTTGGCTTCCAACAACCCACACCACAACAGAGAGAAAATCTAGGTGTCCTCTTTCCATTGCAGTATTTGCATTTGCAACCTTACTTCTACATCGAACGCAGAATTTGATAGCAACCTGGCAAAAGAATGATGGTTTACCATCAAAGAAACTAAATGCAAGTTGGCCAAGTGATTTACCTATAGGGAGTCTCTGTGAAGGAAGCTTTCACCACCGTGAAAGATTTCTGTGGCAGATGCTCAGTGGTGTTGATTAGACAGAAATAATCTCTCCCTCTCAGACAAGCCCTGGCCCTCCCTCTCAATTCAGGTGGAGAAAGGGTCTGAAGAGAGAAATCTTTCTCCTTTTCAAGTGCTTCCTCCTCCATGCTACAAAGTATTGGTCCCACCCTCACATGGCCTGTGCAAAGTGGGAACACGCAGCACATCAACCTTTCCCTAGGAAGCAGACTCCCAAGGAACAAGTGATACCATTTTCTGCAAGTGAACTTTAAAGAGGAGGAAGCCTTTGTTTCTTAGATCCTTTTAGGTGCTGATCAATAATGACGCTTCAAACCTCCACAAATATGCCTTTCCCTGCAGTCAAACCAAGCCTTGAGGCTGCCTTTGCTCCTTCTGATGACGGGCAGCCTTTCTTCCAGGCGTGCTTCACCACCCCTCCCGGACAGTCTGCCGTCAGAGGAGGACGCAGGGTCTGCACATTCTGTATTCAAGCCAGCAAACAACTACGACATCTACAGAGCCAATTAGTAAGAAGGGACGGCTGCCGCAGGAGCAGTGACCGATCCGACTTCCCAGGGAGGACGAGCAGAGAGGGTGACATCTTAGTGACACGGGGCAACCCATCTCAATCCCAGCTACATGTCCACCTCATTCATAATGCAGCTGGGCCGTCCACTGCTTTTCCCTGTTGCTTTCGATACTGGATGAACAGGAAAATCACTGATCATTAGCAACAACAGACAGCAGGATCCCAAGGGCAAACTTTATATTGTATTCATAAAATCAGCTTTCCTCTCAGGCAGCCTGTCTCCCTGTGGCAGGTCTGCTCCACAGAGCATCTTTAAAAATACAGTTTTTATTTCAGTAGTGTCAAAAATCGAGGCCTTCTTATGCTAGACACAATACGATTAAGTAGATCATCTCTGCTCTGTAGAGCTTAAAATTCAAATAGTCAAGACAAGGCATGAAGGGAACAAGAGACACAGGGAGGTGAGCTGACTTTCCAGAATCATACTGGAAATTAGTTTCAGGGCTGAGAATACCACCGTGGTCGCCAGCCAGAGGCAGGATCACTGCAGCACGGTGGGACTGTCCCATTAGTAATAAGTTTAAATACTCCAAGTGCTGGAGTGTCTATCATTTTCCTTGGAGACTGTCCTGCACCCTGATCATCAGGAACTGATGTCTCTGATATTTAGGTTGAAGTACTATTCTCTCCTAGTCATAATCCAGTTTACTGCACAACATAGTTTTCTCTCCCTCTCTGGTTTTTACACACTTCGGAGATCTTTAGTCTCTTAGGATGTGCTCCTACCTGTCATTGCCTAGCGAAACTGCATGTCTGCTTCTTGACCCTCTCTCTGTTCTTTCCTGAATCACCCTGGTTTGTCAAAGTCGTACAGGTTAATACCGTGCCAGATTACCGACACTGGCACTGCAGTCCATTGGAGATAGTCGCACAAGAGAAAATTACTCTTAGTTGAAGATCATTGCAGAGAAAAGTGCTTTCCACACAGAATATGTGCCACCGCTTTCCTGGTTACTGACCTGCAGTGCGGACACCTTGCAGATACATGGCAAGACAGCACCAGCGTGTCACACATTTAGCTCAAGCCTTGGCAAAGTTGGGTCAATTTAAAGCAAGGCAACTTGCTGGCCTGACAACTTCTTCTCATCAAATAAGGTGGGATCAGCAGTGACTTTCTTTCGGATACAGCTGATCACTCAGTCTGGATTTATAGGGGTTGAAACAATACCTCTGACCTCATTTGGGACCTGTAAACAGAAACCACACCACCTGATACCAGTCCACCACCATGAGCAGTTGTGGCAAAACCATATGTCATTGCTAGATAAAACTCACGGTTGAAATAACCCTCCTTGGGTCCAACATCCTGCGATGAGAAGACCATTCCTTTGGCCAGCAAGGGAAGAGGCTTTTGTGCAGCTTTGTCCATCTATATAGAAAGAAACTAAGGCAGGCATGACTGTATTTTTTTTTTCCTTTTTATTTTTTTGTATCTGGTCTTGTACAAAGGTGGTTTGGAATCATGTATGTTCTGCAGAGCTGGAAAAGAATTAAATCTCACAAGGATCTTCATTTGGGCTGGTACCCGGTAATGTTTTTTATTAATGATTCAGACATGGGAGATCATTGAATTTGCTGGAGATAATGAAATAAGGGCAGTGGTTAGGACTCAGAAGGACGTAACCATTTTGCAGGCTGATCTTAATAGAGAAGGTGAACAGGCACAGAAGTAGAATATGAAATTTAATGTGGCTAAGTGTGAAGTGATACATGGGGGTAAGAGCAGTCTCTGAGCTAAGTGCATTTTAAATGATGCTGAATTAGTAACACAAAGGAGTAAGATCTAGACTTATTCAACGGAATCAACATTTACCGTCATTGTACGGTGATGTAATATAATGTCTCAGGGTCAAGCCTCCCCAGGAAGTCAGCAGGAGAAGCAGGTGAGGGCAACAGCGGGCTCAGCTAATGACCGTTAAGGTAGTTAGAAGGAAACTCATTAGCTTCACTTTCTCCTGATGCCAAGCATCATTCTCAGCTGTTACTTAAAGCTGTCAGGCAACTCGGGCTGCTCACACCTTGTTTTCTGATCTTTATTACTTTGCCAAAGTGTAATTGGCCCAGCTGATGCTTCCCAAGCTGGGTGCCTGCTGCAGGCTGGTTAGTTAGTTATTTGTGTTATTATTTGCCAGAGGAGGTGGAAGCAGGGAGGAGGGGAGGAAACTCGGGTTTCAATAAGAAATGAGTGTAACTCATTCCAAGTCCAAATGCATCGAACAAACCATTAAAAAAGATTCTTACAGCTTTCTAGGGGGAGCAGCGCTGCCTTTTTCCTTCTTTGGAACAGGGATTTGACAAGAGAAAAGAGAGATGGAGTCATTCTGATGTCTGGGGAATGGCTTTTCCTGCTCCCTGGGGGTCATGTATTTGATAAGTTAAACAACCTTCAAAAACTTCAGCTTTCCAATTACTCAAGAAAGACTTGTTAGTCCATGGTGACTACAACCCCTGAGCCGTTTGTTTGCACTGACCATGCTCCTTCCCCTCACCTCCCCAGGAAAGCAGCTGGGTAAACCAGGGACACTTGAAGATTTGCTAGCCCACCACAGCGAGAGCAACTTGGGACTTTCCTTGCAACAGTCCTCTTATTTAGGACAAGAACTTGGAGCAAGGAAACTTTTCTCCATAAACTCATTAGGGCCCCCTTTGGATTCCCAGGCAATGACTGAAGAAAGAGAGAATAGAATAGAATAAAATAGAATGGAACGGAACGGAATGGAATGGAACAGAACAGACTATTTCAGTTGGAAGGGACCTACAATGATCATCTAGTCCAACTGCCTGACCACTTCAGGGCTGACCAAAAATTAAAGCATGCTATTAAGGGCATTGTCCAAATGCCTCTTAAACACTGCCAGGCACGGGGCATCGAGCACCTCTCTAGGAAGCCTGTTCCAGTGTTTGACCACCCTCTCAGTAAAGAAATGCTTCCTAATGTCCAGTCTGAACCTTCCCTGACGCAGCTTTGAACCATTCCCACACATCTGATCACTGGATACCAGGGAGAAGAGATCAGCACCTCCCTCTCTGCTTCCCCTCCTCAAGAAGCTGTAGAGAGCGATGAGGTTGCCCCTCATCCTCCTTTTCTCCAAACTAGACAAACCAAAAGTCCTCAACCGCTTCTCATAGGACATTCCTTCCAGTCCTTTCACCAGCAAGAGTAAAGAACAAAAAAGGAATGAGATAGAAGAAGACCTTGACACAAGCAGACGTTGGTTGAGAGTACCTGGAGTGATGGGACAGACATTTCCTACATCCCAAACCATGACAAGGCATCGTTTTGGGACTTCACTAGTGGGCTTGGACCAAAACCTCACCAAGAGTCATGCTTACAGCTTGGATGACCACATGTTCGTGCTGCCAGCCCAAGCCCTGGCTCGTGTTAGTTTGCCAGTGCAGACGTAGCCTGGTGCTCCCATCTCACACTTTCTCCGCTGTCAGCAGACGTAAATGAGACTTTTATACTCCTCGCATGCTGATCAACACAGAGCACACTGTCAACCCATCAGGGTTAGCACAAGCAAAGGAGCTCTGCAGGATAAATCTGAGAGACGAATCCTAGTGACAGCCAACAGAGCGGGCAAGAAGGAGGAATTCATGGCAGTGTAGCCTTTTTCCTTAAAAAAAGGAGAAAAGAAAAAAAGAGGAAGTGATTTATAACCCTGAGACAAAAGAACATTGGAGTTTTAAAACCAAAGCTAGGAAATGCCAAAATTGCCAGTGTACATACTTTAATTCAACCCCTTTCACATATATTCATTATATTATAATCTTAATTACATGGTTACATGGGTTTTGCCTCCAGAACTTGGCTCACAGGACACAACGTGGTTATTGAGTCAGGCACCAGGTTTCTCCCTGTCATTCAGTGGATAACCCCACCCCTCATTTTTCTGCACAGTATATGAGCCTTGCTCAAAAGGCAGTATTATAAATTTCAAATTCATTTCTCTGCTGATCCCCCACGCCAGAAGTTTCACTAGTATGAATGAATTTATTTTCAAAACACTCTCCTGGGATGAAGCTGTAGTATGATCCTCACAGTCAATGCTAGGAGCTGAGACACAGAGGTAAAAAACATATATCCATTATGACTGTTTGATTTGAGCTTGCCGTGACCCATTTTTTCCAAAAGGTTAGCCTTTTTTAGCACTTTCTTTGTTAGATCTCTAAGATGCCATTCATTTTAGTTGCAATTTTAACTATTCAACATTTTTACGAAGTAGACTGCTTGGTTTCAATGAATGGTCAACAAAGAAGATTTTAGTCTAGATTACTTTCTGTGTGTGCATGACGAAGGGACTTTTGTGGTAGAGTCAGGGCTGAAATAGGGCTGGCCACAAAACAAAAATTCTCTTTTGAAAGAGGAGAAATTAATAATCAAGATTTCATTTTTAAAATATTAATGAATCTGAGATCTTCTGCAACGGATGAGGGGGCAAAAAGAAGTAGAGTTGTGGTTAGTTTGTATTTCTGGAATAAGCTTAGGCCAAGCTTTAGTCCCCGCTCTGAACTAAGGAGAATCAAGCCCTCCTGAAATTGTTCCAAGTTTTAGCAAAAGATAAATAACTGAAATATTCACAAGGTAAGAGGCAGACTAATGGAACAATCACACACTTTTGAACTTCTGGGTTTTCCCATCTTCAAATGAGTGTCCAAATTTAGCTATCATCTGTCACTTAAAACCCTATCCTAATCATCATAAGCCTTCCTGCTCAATCGTGTTTTTCCATCAGGAAAACATTTTGGGACAAAATTTCAAACCAGCTCTACCTTTCCCTGCCTAAATCTCGGCATCGGCTTTTCTCCCCTTCAGTATCTCACCCACTTCATCGCTTTCACCTGGTGCCACTGCTGTGCAGTGGACCCCTGCTGCAAACCGCAGCCTTCCCATCTCCTCTGCAGCAGAGGAGACAGAACCCGTTTAAGAAAATGGGGTCTTTACGAGAGTTTTGCTTCCCTTAATAAGTGAAGGAAACTGGAGATTTGGTAAACCCTAACATTTTAGGCGAAAATGCAACACAGTCAACAGGAAACAGTACAGAATCACAGAATAACTCGGGCTGGAAGGAACCTCTGGAGGTCTCTGGTCCAGCTCCTCCCTCAAAGCAAGGCCAACTCCAAAGTTAGATCTAGCTTTGAATTTAGATGAGGCTGTTCAAGGTCATCTCCTTGAGCTGTGGCTTTAGCAGAGAAGTAATCCAGGGATTTCCCTTGGAAAGGCTCACCAGCCATGGGCAGACACTCATCTCCAGGGGCTCTGTTGCCTCTTCTCAGGAGGTTCCTGACTGTAAGTATGCCCTATTGCAACAGAGGACAAATTGCCTTGTCCACATCTCGTCTATAAGGCATGCATGTCTCCATCCATTGCCCTATTTCAAAAATGTCAGAGCTTTATGAACTGCTACCAAACCTGCTTTATTATGCAGGTGGGATAACTGCAAACCACGTTTCCTGCTCTCTCTGAAGAACTTCACAGACCCTGTCTAAAACACAACTGTTCAATTGCATTCACTAGTATGTTCAATATAGTGTAATGCCAAAGAAACAAGTACCGAGCGTGTAACCAGCCAGATGTATGAGAAAGGTGATCTGCCAGGCCGTGGGAGCATCTCATGAGAGGCAGCCTAGATGATAGCCTCCTGTCGCCGACTCTTGTGTAATTAGAGCCTTTATGCTAATGCATGTACCCACCGGCGACCAACATCCTGCCCTTTCCCAACTTTCGAGAGCTCGTCTTTGTAGACTTAATGTCCTTTTAATGTAGAATTTTTGATGCAATTATTTATTTACATGACCGTGCAGCCTAGATGGGCTCACTTACAAGGGTTGCGTGAGAAGACTGTGATTACTCAGGCTTTGCAGAAGATGATTAAAGCAGCGTGACTAAAGTGTTTAAAGTGATCTGTCCTAAAAAAGGGCAATGCGTAAAGTGCCCTCTTCCTGCATGCTGCAGCTGCTGTCTGTATTCAGAGACAGATTTGTTAACTGCAGTGACAAAAGGAAGTTCTTCTTTCTTTTCCTTCTCATTGCCTTGGCATTAATCAAATACAGCATGCACTGGCTTTTACTCCCTCCAGTTGCCCGCTCAAATTGTTGACTCATTTCCAGGCAGCTACACGTTCACCAGCTTCTTGACAGCAGCAAGGTGGGAGACGGGTCCCCAAAGGCATAATTTGAAGACAGTATATTTTACAGAGCTGTCAAGAAGTTCTTCATTTGGGCTGCGGCGCCTTTATTACTAGTGATGTGTTGTAAGACAGAGAGGACCCAACTTGCGTCTCGGATTTCAAGATGAGTTTGCAAGATTGATAGGAAAAAAAAACCAAAACAAAAAGAGCCCTTCTCTTCAGTGCGGAGCTTATCTAAGCTGCTACTTGCCAAGCGAGATAAACGTGGGCCCTCGCGATCTGATTATCACAGCCATTTCACAGGCTTGATACGATCTTTAATCCACGGGCCACTATGAAATTAAACTGGCTGATCTGTTCGGATAGAAGCAAGGGTTGAATAGCCGAAGGAGGAAAAGGAAGGGTGTAAAAGGGGAAGATGAAGGAATTTCTTTTCATCGCTTGGTTTATACGAAGTCAGCCTGAATATTCATTGTGGGTGGCAAAGTTTGGAAGAAACAGTGAGGGGAAAAAAACCACAGCAACAGGAAATCTTAATTTGGGGAAGAAGAGTCTGATCACAAATATTTTCTCTAAACCTTTCTAATGTTTGTTCACATGCAAACGCTGGACAGTACTTGCTTTTAGTATGCAGATGGAATTTGCTATCTGCTCCAAAATGAGAAAGGAAGAAACAGACGTGGAATTTAAGAGTATTTACTGGGATTTTAGAGCATTCTCCAGCTGGACGAAGTGGATAAGATGTACCTCTGAATTGCAAAATGACTCCTGAAGAGTAGTAGCTGCTTCCCACCACCACCTGTAAAGGTCAGGCTCTCCATGAAAACTATGTGGTCCTGCAGGAAAAAGAGGATCAGCACAGCCACATGGCCTTATCCAGGAGAAGGTGCCCAGAAAGGGGAGAAAAGGATGAAGATGCATCTGAACATGTTCTGTAGGGCTTGAAATTTGCAAGTACGACGCTCACAGGAGGCATCTCATGAAAGGGTCCGTTTTCCATGCAAGACGCACCTCACCGCAGTCCCTAGGGCAAAACTGCCCCAAACTGTTGCATATACTGGATTTACCCTCCAAAATAGTTTTGCTCAAATGGAGAATGAAAGGAAGGAATTCCAATCCCTGTAGCCAAAGTTTGATTTTTCTGGAGGTGACGAACTCCACCTGTTTCAGTGGACTTAGTCAGGTTTGCACTGATGTCAGTGAGATCAGAGGTTGGTCTCCATGACACAGAGCTGACAGAGTAGTCCTCAAATTGTCCCTAACACTGTGGGCATCTGGTTCGCTTCTGGTTCTGTCTAACTTCCATCTCAGTAGCGCCAGCTCCTCAAAAATAGAAACAGCAGGGGACTGACGGAGAGGTGTGTTGGGCTGGAAAGGCTTTCATGAAGGGAGATGGGTTTTTGTCATCTCGCCTTTGAAGAGACAGTGCAGCAGTCAGGTATTCAAGCTTGGCGTGTGTCAGCTTTTACAAATGGAGCGATGTGAAGAGTTATAAATGCAGGGAGCTTTTAATCTCTGAGCAAGCTACAAATCGAAGGTGAACCTCATTAACTTGGACACTTTGTGTGTTAAAAATGAGAAGCATTTCACCTAATGAGAAGCTCTTAATAGGTGTTTTTTTGCTAAATTATCATATTAACCAGCAGATAATTAACAAGCATTTTCTTAATGTGGTGCTCTACTGATAAAATCTCATTGTCTATAAATCAACAAGACACTACAAAAAAAAATGGCTTTTTAATCATGCTGGGCATTATGGGCAAAAAGTACAGGACAATTTTAGTTGTTGGGGAACTAGAAGGGAAAGAGAAGAATCTCTAATCTGTTGGGGGCATGCATGGGGTGCCTGAAGGTAAATCAAGCACTTAGGGCTGGTTTTTGAAACACTTTAGGGTACTTATGGGCACTGATATGTCATTATTGAAATGGTTTCCTCAGAGGTACAATGTGGCAGAAGTTTAAGAGCAAACGGCAGATCCAAGTGATACTTTAGAGGAGATGGGGGGTGGGGGGTGGTTCCTCTAAGAAAAAAAAAAATCCTGGAAAGGAAAGTGAGCCAAGATTAAAGCTTAAAGGTACCTTTTGAAAGTAGCATGGGATCTTTAATAACCATGTGCTGTTGGGACCTTTCACTGTCAGAAAGATGCCTGCTCCAGCAGCACCGTGATGGCGTGTTGGTTCAGTGCAGTCTGAGAGCAGAGAGCTGCTAACGCGGCCATCACTGGATGGCTTGGACAGCAAAGCTTGGGGAGCTTCCGTAGCACCAAGCCCTACCACACAGCCTCTCTCATCTGTGGCCAGCACTGCTCATCATACATCATGCCAGAAGGTATTGCGGGTGGCCCTCCAGTAAACCCAGCACTGGCAAGACAGGCTGAAATTAGTGGCATGCTCGTCCCATTTCTACAGGAAGGCAGTCCAGCGCTCTGCAGCTCAGCGGTGCATTTCATTTTGGTTTCTACCAATTTCTACTCCATGTAGCCATCAAAATAGTATCTAAGAGTTTTCCATGTTAATTCTAGCCCCCGTCTCTACATCCCTTCCTCAAAGTGACGTAAGAAAACTGGTTAAGCCAAAACTTGACCTGCAGTTTCCCAAGTCCCTCCTGTTCCTCCCAGCCCAATAGTCTGTCTAGCAGGACAATGTCTACACAAAAGCGTGGCTCTCACTTCTGGCTACATGACCCAGAGGTGGACAGAGGTAGCTCTGACTTCCTGATACCCAACAGTCTCCCCTTTGCTGGGATGTTTGATGGGGTACTTGACAAACCCTCCCTCCTGAACATAACTGACTTGTGACTCATTTCCACCCAAGTCCTCCCAACTCTTCCCTGTCGTTTCCACCATGCTTCCTCACTGGGAAAAATCCCCAGTTCAGTACCTTTCTTACAGACACTCCCGGTGCCAGCCCAGAGCTGAGCAATATATTGCTCTTTCTGCAGAACAACCATGGAGTCGCTGGCAGCAATTTCTGAGATGTCCTGGTAGGTTCTCAGTTGTACCCCTTGAACTGCTGAATTAATTTCAGCCTGTTCTCATAGTTTTACTATTTCACAGCTCTGCCTTTCATATCATCTTTGCCCTCTCTGTCTGCAGGGGAATTTGGGCAAGGGAGGATTTTGCAGGGAGGAGAGGTGGCAGAGGATGAGCCAAGCAGAGTGCAAGGCTCCTCTCGGTGCTCCCTGCCCACGTTTCCCCAGCACCTCCAAACTGCGCTGGCTCAGAGTGGCACAGCAGCAGTTTTCTTCTTGGCGTCCAGCCGCTCCGACCTCTGGCTGCTGCGGCAGTGGGCTCGCCGCCAGCTGGCCCGGGTCAAACTTGTGCACGGATAGGAAAGTCAGACCAGCGAGCAAAGAATAAAACGACGGAAACCAAGCTCAGAAGAGAACATGAGAAAAGCAAAACAGAGAGAAAATCTTCAAGCCCGAACTGTTCCAGGGATCTGGGCATTAGGATATGAATCCTTCATTTCTAGTTGATAATCCATAGCTATCCAGAAGAGCCCAGCTGCCCTCATGAATACTCATGAGGCTGTGGGCATGGAAACAGGCCTCAGATCTTTTTGCTCTTGTGGAAAGTCACTGACTGCTCGAACGAAAGGAGACTCCCTTCTGATCCACAGTGTCAAAACTGTGATGCATGCATTGCTCAGCAGTCCTCAGCCCATCTGGCAAACGTGCATGAACCTGTGCCTCTGAGGACCCCAAAAAATTAACTTAGATATATCAGCACCCATCACGTGGCCATGTCCTTAAGATATGTAACCCACCCTGACATGGTCAGAAAGGAGCATGATGAATATACTGATGTTCCAGCTACTTTCCATGCTTCCACATTTGGTGCATGGAGGGGAGAGGCAGAGTCCCAGTGCAGCAAAAACCAAAAAGCCTCTAATAGTTCATTGTCAGCTGCATCCTAAGAGGGAAATGCTGGAGGACCCCCCAGCTGGAGAAGAGCCTGGATGGAGACTGGTGAAGCAGAGCTTGGCTCCTGGAGGCTGGAGATGTGAGAAGTGAGAGGTTGGTTTCACCGCAGGATTTCTGCACAAGGAGGCTGGCAGGGGATGGCTCTTCTCCGGCTTGCCTCGTGCCCCAGCCCTGGTACCACCATGCCTGGGACCAGCACTGAGTGGGTGGGTGCTGCTCTGCCTCTTCCCAGCTCCCATGGAAAAAGGAGGGACAAAGCTGGAGAGACAGCATGACGTGAGAATGGAAAGGGCATCGGGCCCCAAGAACAGGCCGTGCATTTGTAACACGCACTTGGCACTTGCTTTTATATCCAGCAACATGAGGACTTATTAGAGGTAACTAAAGACCACCAGGAGCCTTCATCCAGAACTCAAACAGTGGAAACTCTTCCATTAACGCTCCCTCCCTGCCAGCTCCTCTCATTTTCTTCTTTATTTTACCTCTGGGTTACGGCCAGCATCTTGACTGGAATTACCTCAGGCTGTTGCTGAACCAGCTCTGACCTCTGCTGCAAATGTTTTGGGGGCACGGTGACTGCTGGTAGAGTCCTGGCTGATCAGTGTGAGCTATACACCCTGGCCTGCTTCTCCCTCCAGCCAGCAACGTGATGGGGTGGGGAGGGGGAGATTGTTTCAGGCTGTTAGAGCAAATTTACTGCATGATTTATGGGAAGGGAAAATCCATTTGGAATTTAAAACTGCTATTAGCTCCTTTCAGTGTGCATGTGTCTGCATGTATATAAAATATATATATATAATATAAACCCTTATAAAAAATAAAACATAATAAAAAAGGGAGGGAGAGGGGTGTTTGCAAGCCTTGCAGGCACAAAGCGCTGGAAATGTGCAGCAAGCTTTATAATTACCATAGCATTTCCAGGGCATTTGACCACAAAAGCTCTGAATTGAATTGCTTAGCATCCCTCTCTGTCTCTTTTCGACTCTTCCCTGCATCACAAAGCTCAGAAGCACCATTTGAAGTTTCAAAAGCAACATTTTTGTGAATGAGATAATCACCGACGACTAATCGGCCACGCGCCCCACCGTGTAATCCATACACCTCCAGCAAAGGGAACAAAGCCATGTCCAGCTAATCCCCTTGGGTCATGCCTTGAAGCGTGTCGCATGGGCCCTATGGCAGGAGAGGAGGCGGGAAGGATTATGCTGTCAAGAGCAGACTTACGTCTGTGCTCTTACATCAACCGGGACCTCGTTATGTGTAATTCCATGTAATGAACTCCAGGGGCGAGGCTATGCGGCAGCGAGCCATTTGGCACACTTGGGTCCCTACACTGATGGTACAGAGGTGACCCTATTGACCAGCAATGCAGAAACCATGTGGGAAAGCACCCACTGCCCCGAGCCCCAGAGCCCCGTGCCCTGCAGATGGGACAATGTGGGTGGTACATCTCACCCACGAGATTGCCATCACCTCTATCACTTGAGAAAAGGTCTTAGCCACCACTTTATATGCTGGCTAGGAGGTGAAATCACTTTCCAGCCCATAAATGGTGCCAGGCTGCTATGCTGAGTGTTGCAGGACCAGGGGGAAAAGAAAGACGGGGCCGCTGAGGCTGGAGCCTTGTGCTCAGAGTAACCGAGGGGAGGGAGAGGAGCTCCCTCCTCGGGGAGGGAGGTACGGGGGTCTGGGCTGCTCATGCATTTTACATACAGAGCCACTCGATCAGACAAACAGCAAAACCCAGGAGCTGTCTCAGAAGCTCTTAAATCCCCTATTTCCTCATTGCTATGGAAGAAGCGTATACTGTGCAGGGAAAGGTGAGCAGGAGCATGCGTGCGCTTGTGTGTGTGGCTGTGCACACATGCACACCTGTGGCTGGCAAAGAGCACGTTTCTGACCCAATGGCTCACACCGCATCATCTGCAGGAGTAAATTTGCTGATAAAAACAGGCTCAGAGCTGCCTTGCTGAACCAAACACTCAGGAGCGGTGAACATTCGTCCTTGGGATCTAAACTTGCTCTGCTGTTAACAGACTGCACCTCAATTAAAAAGGCAAAAGGCCTCGTTCCCCTTTCCCCAAAATCCACCCCAGAAAAGAGAAGCTGTTCCTGTTACACTGCAGTAAAAGCAACCCAGTCAGATGTCTTCGGAGAGCCCTGCTCCCTCCGGACAGAGGAATCTCTCTCTCGCTGACATGCTCGCATCCGTACACGCTTATTCCTGCTCTGTGACTCTCCAAAGGGAGCCATCACTCTCTTCAAAACGCTCTCCTGTAGTCAGCAGTGATAGGCAATGTAATAATATCTTTTATTGGGTCGATACATCAGCTGGAAAACAGAAGCTATTCCTTTCTTCAGGTGATGGCCAAAGAGTGACCTATGTGGGTGTGAAGGCCGGTATATTACAGCCGTTAGGCTGGCCCAATAGGCAGGACGGTACATTTACCTCTCTTCGTTTGTCTCTTGGTGCTTTATTGCATTTCCTGTTTTGTGAGCAGCCTTAATAAAACATCTTTCTGAAGGGCTCTCCGCTGCGTAGTAAATATCTTCCCTCATCCGCCAACTTAGATAGGGATCAATCAATCAGAGGAGGCCCCTTGGGATGCCAGGGTCCATCGTTCAATGTTAGGGACTGGACAGGCAGGTGACAGCAGAAGGATTGCAATGTTTCTGCTAGGAATTAACCCCCCTGCTGCCTGCCAAAGAAATAAAAAAAGAGGATGGGAGAGTCCTCTGAATATGGGAAAGGTTTCATCTCTCATCCTCAGCAGGGTTTCTTTAAACAGCCTGGAGAAAAACAGGCGTCCCTGAAATCAGCCATCTGGGTGGCTTGGTATAAAGAGCTGTAACACAGCAGAATGCCTTGGGCTCTCCTGCCAGTAGACATCAAGATCTAACCATGGATTGAGGGGTACCACATATGCAAGGACTTGGGAACCTTCCTGTTGAGAGATGGGTCAGGACCAGGGTGTAATAATCTCCGTGGGTAAGGCTTGATGGTGGCTTGTTTGCTTCGTGCTGCTCGGGAACCACACGAAACGTCCTTTCTAGCTGACAAGCCAAAGGGTGGCACCAGCTTGGTGGGTGCAGGAGCTGCCTGGTGTGAATCCAGCCTGGCTCTGCTCAGTGCCAGACCAGGTGACAAGGCATCTCCCCCATGGAAAGAGTTTCGTTAGTGATAAAGCCTTGACAACAAGGTTTTATTGCTGCCTGTGCTTCCCAGATTTGCAGGCATCTCCCATATTAACTCTTCAGTGCCTTCCAGAAAGCAAAGAGAGGAATCCAAAAGATTACGTTATTGCTCCATTATTAACACATTAAAATGTCAATATTTGCCTTCGGTGGCCTGCAGTGCCAGATGGGAGTGTGGAAGCTCTCATGTAAGGAAGCTGCAGCCATAAGTAATGATGACCTTTTAATTGGTCCATTATAAGGTCGGCTTTTGGCCACCACGTTGGGAGAGTTCACTAAGCAGTTAATCCATTTAGCAGAGTCCGGATCTTTGGAGAGGATGTAAGTGGTGTGGTTGTTGTATAAGCTGCATTTGAGAGTCATTAAAGGGTTGCTTTTTGCAGGAAGAGTCGCATTTTAACAGCATTAGCTCCCGGCTGCACCAGGCAAGCCCTTGTGAATTACCCTTCACTGAAGCTGCAGCTATAGATTTCATCTTATAGTTTCCTATGTATAATAAACGACAGCTCTCAGACATCCTAGAAGAGGGCTTCTAATGGCAACCGGCATGCGGGAACAAATGATACATCCAGACTCGGGAGTGAATTAAACCCGGGCTCTCTGCAGGTGGCTCCTCTCCAGCTGGACGGAGGACGAGAGGCTGCGCGCTGGGTAGCGTATTCGCAGGCTGAATTTCATAATTTGGCTCCTTGCACACCGACCGACGACAGGCACAGCCTGCAAGTGTACATCCAACACCTGCTTCCACCTGTAGCTGTCGTGGACGGTGCAGCTGGCTCTTCGGCCAACTGGTCCACACTCCTCCGTCACCGCATCTGTGAACAAGCTGAGCTGCTTCTCCGCTGGTGCCAAGCCTGCAAAAGGCTTGTCCTAAGGGGGGACGTCTCACCGTTTGGTTACAGAAACCCCTGGTCAGACAGTACCTGCCAAATTCTGCCCTCTAACGTAGAGTTCACAGCCTCGTGCAGCGTGAGATAATGACCAGTTCAGAAGGATGTGGGATTAGGTTGGGGAAGGAGATGAGGCTGCAGGAATGAAAGGAAGGCAGGGTCCCTCTTCTCCTGACCTGCACGGTGGGGATGGTTATGAGGGGAGGAATAAGAAGGGTCATTCATTAATACATATATGTTTTAAGGCCCTTCAGTGGTTAAAAGCTAAGACTACGCAGGCAACAAATGCTAAAGTCTGAGGGCATGACTTGGAGCTCCAGGTCGTTCTCTGTATGGTGAGTAAAGGGCTTCAAATGGTGCAGAGGGGCTCAAAAAGCCACACTGCTGCGGGCAGTCCCTCAGCACAGGCCTGTAAATCTGGCCTTCAAGGACCCCCACAAAGCCCTTTACGAAGGTAGCACGCCAAGATGGTGAAAACAGTGTGAAGGCCAGCAAGCAGTGCTTCACCAGTGCATGGGCTAATAAAGAGATGCTACAGAGAGAGAACCTGAGTTAAACCTCAAAGCCAAAGGAGTTGGTTCTGTTTCCTTCCCCTGTGTGCCCTCCCTACCTTTCCCTCTGGTGGACCTACACTGGGCTGCTGTTCCCTTCATCTTCCAAAATGATTATACCAACTACGGGGGACCCTCTAAAACCTTCCCTGGTCAGAAGGACAATGCTACACGTCTCCTCAAAGACAAAGACCTCCAGTCACCAAGGAAGGGTGAGGGCAGTGGTAGTGTTGGAGTTGGTGGCAGCAAGGACAATTAGACCACAGGGTTCCTCCATGAGGCTGCAGCGTGGCAAAGTCCTGCAAGCCCTCTCCTGAAAATGATGGGAATAGCAGTGTGGAGATCTACAGGGATGAAAGCTCAGGTTGTGGAGGTGCACAGCCAGCGGGACGCCCGCGCTGCTCAGGCGGTGCAAGGTTACACTGAGAGACGGGGTTGGAAGGGAGACTTGAGTTGCTCATTTCTTCTCCTGGTGAGCATGGCAGTGGGATACGCCGCCCTGTCAATAGAGCTGTAACTCACCCCATCTCCACCCGTTCATCCGTGCATGTCCCTATCTCTCTAAGCTTCTTTTCCCCAAAGCAGCTAATCATCGCACTGCCACGACCTCCCGCCCCGGACCTCATCTGTATGGCGAAACCAAATTTTATGCTCAGCGGCAGCCCAGATTAGTGCCTTGTAAATAGAAGCATCTTTGTGCCCAAGCACTGACCTTTGACTCAGTGCCTGATCTCAGCGGATTTGATGTGTCCGGCTATTTGTCTTGCCGTTCTCCGGGAGGAAGAATAGGAGAGGGGAGGCCGCACGCGACCGGGAGCTGAAGGGAGCAGGGCTCTATTCTTAGCTCCGTCGCAGACTTCCTCCCCAACCCTCGGCAAAATGACTTACTCTGTCTATTCCCGGGTTGCACGGGGTCATACCCTGCTGTGGTGGATATCCACTGGAAGTACTGATAGCAGTAGGAGGATCAAAGGGTGGAGGATGCAATTTGGCTGGAGCCTGTATTGCTGTGCTTGAACCTAAAATTCAATTCTGGACTTTCCAGAATCTCAGATGGCCAGGGACTAGGAGGAAATGCGAGGAACTGTGCAGTTTTACTGCCATACCTTCTTCATCATCACACCACAGCTCTCCACAGCACAGCCTCCTCCTCCTCCTCGCAGGTTAAATCCAAACCCCACATCTGCACCTTCCTCCTCATCTCTGGGGACAGTGGTCTTACTGATGTCCCTCCATCTATTGCTCTTGCGAACCTCAATCCTGCCACCATCTCTGCCCACCTCCTGTCCACCTCCCACTTTCCAGCTGGTCTCTTTCTTTCTCTGCCCCCTTTCCTCTTCTCTCACCTGAGGATTAAGAAGGAAATTTAGTCCATTTCTAAAGAGATACCAAGTCCCACATCCTCTCCAGCTCCTGCCCCCTCCAGGTCTTGGCTGTCCCTGGATTCCTCCCCTCATCCCAATCTCTGCAGGAACCCTCTCTTACAGAAAGTCAAGGTACTGCTTTACCATTACAGTCAATGTTTCCAGTACTATTAATTGTGTCTCCTGGAATAGGGACAAGTTAAATAATACATTAAAATGGGGGGGGGAGGGGAAGGATTCAATACCTTTAGAAGAAAAAGCTGGCATAACTGTGTGATGGGAAACTCATACAGTTGACTCATGCTGGAGCGGGGCTGGATGGGAACATCTCTAGTCCCCAGAGCCATGCCAATGCTGAACTCTCCAGTTCATGAATCATGAAAAATGACCCCATTCTGGGCTGGATTTGTGACAGTGAGCATCAGGCAATACACCGGTGTGAAACCTCCACCCAAGAGGTCTGTGTGGACCCTCACGCAACACACAAATAATATCACCCCAGATACCAGCTCCAAACCCACTACCTAAAGAGATTTACTAGCCCTACTCCCTGCAATGTTTCTCACCTTCACAGAGGTGGAGATGGTTTTTTCAGCATATTGTCGATGAACAGAGTTTGCAAATTATCTCGTAAATAGCTGCAGCCTCATTCAAATGGCAAGAAAGTCAACCTAAACTTCTCCCAGCCAGAGGGGGACACTCCTCTGCTGTCGTGGGGGCTTCACAAGTAAATCCTGGGGGCTCCACCGCTGCAGCTTTCTGCAACGATCAGCTGGAGGCCTTTCATGAGAATAAGGACAAAAAAAACCCCTCAAATGCTTTAGGGTAAGAAAGGGTGAAAACTTGTATCAGGACAGGATTGCAAAGTACTATGAGGGAAGGAAAGAAGGATTGAAGAAAAATGTTGGGAATCTCTTCCGGGATCTTTATCAAAATTATACAAAGCAGAGCCACAGTTACTAGGTTTGCTCTCAGCACACCTTAAAGGCCCCAAAGAAACACTAGGAAGCCCACCTCAAACTCAAGAGATACAGATGTCACCATGAACAAGCTAAAACGTACTAAATGCACAGCTGGGAAAGAAACTTGAAATTGAGAACTAGGAAGGGGAAAAAAACCTCTCAAACCAAAAGTAAAAAGAAAAGCTCCAAAATTTTGGCAGTTCTCAAGCTTCAGACTGCTAAACCCAATCCAGAGACACAGCCTCCGGGTCCACACACCGCCTTCTCTCATAGTTTGGGTGTTACACTCAAAATCTTGTTGTGGGCAAAAATGGATCAAACCAAATTCAGGAAAACAATAGTGTATTATTAGTGCATTGTGTGATGCTCACCACGCCAGCGTCCTTCTGGGTCCTACGGTCAAAGGCACCAGCCACCTCCAGCAGAAAGGTAGGGTCGTCTCTGCGAGTCATCACCATCCTGAGGAGGTCCTGCAGGGATGGGAGGGATACACCTCTCCTGTGAGGAAAGGCTGAGAGAGTTGAGGTTGTTCAGCCTGGAGAAGAGAAGGCTTCGGGGAGACCTTATTGCGGCCTTTCGATATATAAATGGGGCTTATAAGAAAGATGGGGACAGATTTTTTAACAGGGCTTATTGCAACAGGACAAGGGGGAATGGTTTTAAGCTAAAAGAGGGGAGATTCAGACTAGATATAAGGAAGAAATTTTTTACGTTGAGGGTGGTGAAACACTGGCCCAGGTTGCCCAGAGAGGTGGTGGATGCCCCATCCCCGGAAACATTCCAGGTCAGGTTGGACGGGGCTCTGAGCAACCTGCTCTAGTTGAAGATGTCCCTGCCCGCGGCAGGGGGGTTGGACTAGATGACCGTTACACGTCCCTTCCAACCCAAACCATTCCGTGATTCTATGATTCATCCAATCCTACTGTAGAAGACTGGAAAAAGGTGTTAACTTGCATTATGTATGAAAAGAAGATCACATTTACCACACCCTGGCTTCAGTCAGGCAACCACAGGGAACCTATGGATCCTGTCAGTCTGTCCTAGCACTAGAAAGACCCTCTTGGACATGGCCATTAGGGCAGGAAGACCCTACGGTGCAGTTTACTGTGATTATTGCCTTTCTGCCTTCAAGAGACCAGGGCTTGCCAGTTGCTTCGACTCCGGATCTACCTTTCCATTGAGATGATCTCCCACAACCACATTTCAGACCATTCGCTGGCAGAAAGAACAAGGGAGGCCAAAGCTGATCGCACTCCCAGCCTGGGTGGATGCGCTGTCCCCCAGGCTGGATGTAGGCAATGGTCTGACTCCACTCTCAAGCCCACAAAGGTTAATGGCCAAATTATTAGAACTCATTTAAAGGTCCAGATACAAGATTAATTTGACCGACAAAGGACTAATTGGTTTCAGGACTAATTAAGTACATGTACTTGGCTTTGCTTAATCAGTAAAATTTCCAATGGCATTTAAATGTCTAAGAATACAAATCCCCAGAGATTTCAAGCAAATAGTTAAAATCAGCTTAGATCCAATTATCATATAAATCACTAATGACCTGGGTAAATTGGAAGATCTTTGGCTCAGCCTCTAGGGAAGAATAAACCTGATAAAAATGAACATGCTACCTGGATTAATACACAGGCTCAGGGGACTTCATTGCAAACATTCCAATAGGACTTTTTCGGTGACATTGTTATTCATTGCAAAATGCCAATGTTTCAAAACAAACAGTTTTCACATGAAGGTTTTGTTAAAACTTTCAGC
>NW_008825160.1:2121182-2126227 GCF_000699105.1 Pygoscelis adeliae
AAAAAAAAATAAATGGAGCTGATTAAAGACTTTGGTTTTGGTCTAATGAAAAAGAAGTTGCAAATGTTTGCTACGTGCCCCAAGATACTCGTATCTAGTTTTCCAAATTAATTAATTAAATGAAAATGGTGGTGGACAAAGAACACCAGGTATCTTCCTTGAGCAACTTCAGTTGTCAGCTGAACTACCGGAGTTTAGATTTCCAAATCTGAGGCAAGAGATGGTTGGACTCGATGATCTTAGAAGTCTTTTCCAACCTTAATGATTCTATGATTCTAAGAGCACAAAAGCATTATCGCGACTGAAGCCACCGGATGGATATAAGACAGCAGATAGCAAACACAGAGGAAAGACCTGTAATAGTAATATTTTTTCACCCACACTCATTTTTAGGTGCAGGCTGCAGGTGGTTCCCGGGAGACCCAACCTCTGCTATCCACCGAGGCTGTCTCATCTTGACCTGTTTGTTCTGCCAGCCCAAACTGCAGCCTCCTTCTCCATCCATGGGAATCCTGGGCCACGACTTGGGGTGGGGGGGGGAAGACTAAATAAGATATAGTTTTTATATATCCAGTGATTACAAATCCTAACGTTTACATTTGCCAAACTGCAATACACATTAGGAAGTGCTGCCAATAAATGAGCATTCAAAGCCTTCATCTCTTGACCCCAGAGTTTAGCCAAGGAATGCTCACAGTCAGAATCCCTCCCATTCCAGATCACTTGCTTTGCTGTGTGATTTCCTAATGACCCACCAAAGAGTTAATCAGAGTGTAATGAGGCACAAATAGGATAAAGAGTTAACAGCCAGTACCTCACCCACAGTGGAATAAAGCGATTAAAGAAATGCCCTTGGACCTTTGGCTGTGTCTTACAGAACAACAGAAAGAACAATATTAAGGTGCCTCAGCCACCCCAAAAACCTACATGAAATTAAAGCCGTGGTCCCCCCACTCCAAGTGATGGTTACGAAAGCAGCCTCGGGAGACCTGTGTTTGTATATATGTTTTGGCTGTGCCCTTTTATTCCAAGCTCCTGCTCTGGTATCAAAGCACGATCCCGGAGGTCTGCAGTAGGCTGGATTTTGTTGCGTCCATCAAACAGTGGTGAGAGGCGCCTTAAAGTGGAGGGCCAACTGGAGTGCTGTGGGTTGCAAGAGGGGTCTGCTGTGTCAGAAAACCCTCCCAAAAGGTATGTCAACTTGACTAGGGGACCTGTTTTTTAAAGGAAGGTGCACATTCAAGCCACACAGGGTAATTTCTGGTTGACCAGAGAACCCTTGTGAGACCTAGATTAAAGGCATGAAAGAAATTCATACCCTCCTCCCCGCCTCCCCTCTTCATCTTTGCCCTACTCCTTTGTGTTATTTTGCTTTGATATGTGCCCAGGAAATCTCTGTGCGCTTAAAGAACTTGGGTACCCAAGCAAATAATAAATATCCTTGTCGTTTCCTGGCGTAGAGCACTACTTGAGATGCATGCTGGTACTTCTCATTTGTTTGTTTGCTTTTAAAGAAAAAAGGCTTAATAAATAGACAAAGTAGAAAACAAAGGAAATCCACATTCCCCCTCGCTCACCCTCTTACTCCTCAGGAACCCCCCAAAAAACCTCCAAAATATGGACTAAGCCTCAGCAGCTTGTCGTCCTTCCTTTTCTCCCGTATCATTAGAGGTCGGAGTAGAGTCCTTGTGAGCATAAAACAGCTCAGAAAAATTTAAGCCTGTGGATAAATGAAACTCTGATTGAGCCACTCGCTCAGACCCTTGTTCCTGAAAATGCCCAGCAGCACTGAAGTATTGTAGATGTAGGGATGCAGCAGGGGTCAGGATGGATTTACAGGTGCAGGGGAGAGGAGGAGGACAGGCTGAGCTGCAGGGCAGTGGTGGAGATGAAGTCCGGCCTCCGCACTGGTTTTGCTGCTTTTCCCGTCCTACCTGGGCAAAGGAAACCCAGGGACAATTTTGGCATGTCAGGTCCCCGCAAAGCCGAAGGCAGCCTTTTGCAAGGCAAAAGCAAGGCCTGGTCTGGGCGCAGGCAGAGACGTGAGAGATGATGGCGGCCACGGTCACGGCGGTGTGAACGCAATTTATAATGCCGTGTATTGACGTGATAATGGGAAATACCGCATCAGCAGTGCTGGCTCACCCATCACCGAGCAGCACCCGCTCGCTCGCAGCCGGCACGGGGGAATAGAGACACCTGCCATCACCTGGAGCGTCCTCAGGGCCAGAAGGAGAAACATTGGCTAAAGTGGGATTGGAAAGATGCAAGTTCAAGGCTTATCGTGGCCAGATCTCATTCCAGCTGGCAAGAGGATGAGTTCGCTCCCGGAATAAGAGATCTGCTCTGATCTTGCAGCTCCCTGTCAGGATCCCAGACAAAGTGATGAGGATGGACCCGATCAGATCCTCACCGAGGGCTCAGTGGACCTGCATCAACACCAAGGCAAGTTAGGGAGCTGAGCCCCAACCCCTCCATCTGCAGCACTCTCCCAGACAAGGCTGGGGCTGATGGTGCTCCAAAAGGCTAAGAAAAAAATCAACCAGGGCTGCAACGCATGGCCTGAAAGGACGATTTCCTCCTGGCCCCTGTGATTAGATGAGACCCTGACGCACGAGCATTGATAACCCTGATGTTACTCCAGATGAACTACATGCTTTTAACAGCTGCTTTCTACTTTTTTATTCTGTGCCATCACCGTGTTACATTACGAAAGTATTCAATCATCTCATTTTATATTCATTTATGGCCAGTAGCTCACTGCCCAATGTTGCATAGAGGCACCATGCACTGAGCTTGCCCACCCAGATACTCATCACGTTAGGCAGCGCAGGACAACTTAAAGCTGGGCTAAGCCGGTCCATGTCTGCTCAGTTTGGCCCTGAATCTGAATTTCAAAGGTAAATATCTTTCTATCTTTGCAACCACCAAGTCAGCTGCATGCAGTCCAAGAGGGAAATTCAAGTTTTACACTTCAGGGTGGAAAACCACATCGTTCCCCACATGACATGTCACGTTTGGCCTGCAAATTTTGCTTTACTCTGGGGAATCGAGTATTCATCTGTAGTTGGTTCATGAGATAAAAATAGGTCAGATCTTGTTTCCCCCCAGGGTTCTGGGATTTTTTTATTTTTTTTTTTTTTTCCTCCTTGTGTTGGAAAAACCCTCCATCGTATCCCAGGAAGCTGAACCTGGGACTTCCCTGTACGTACTGCAGGACGAGCGTCCATCTGCACACTTGCCAGTGGCTGACAGCTTACCCAGGCTGCTTGTCCCCAGAACTGTATCACTTGGCATAGAGAGGCTGGAATTTGCTCTGCTGGCTGCAAACCCTCCAGCAAAACCCAAAATTTCCAGAGGGGTGGCCGTGGCCAGGGCAGCTCAGCGCCCACGCACTCGCTGGAGCTTCACTGGAGTCAGTGGGATGCTGAGCCATCCCCGTCTCCTCTGTGGAGCGTAAATGTTGGCAAACAAGGATTTGACTGTTGCTAAGCTACATGGGGCTGATCGGTGCAACGGCGAATGCAGGGCTGCGCTCAGTCCCTAATCCGTGGGGTGAGGGAAGGGGGTTGAGAAAGCAGGCAAGGATGCTCGACGATGTGTCTTTTAAGACGAGGAGGGCTTTAAAGAGCTTAGCCCCTTGCTGTAAAACAAAATCAAATGCTGTTATGTAACTCCCAACCCCTCTAAAGCTTCAAACACATCCCTCGAAATTAAAAAAAAAAGGAAAGATTTTAATCTGGAAAACCCCTCAACCATCAAAGTATTTCACCTTAAAAAAACCAACCAAACAAACAAACAAAAAACCCCCAAAAAACCCTTAACAAACAACAACATTTCAAGCAAAGCAAATAAAAACCACACCCTGAACAGAGACAACGTGCAATACAGCCGAGCTGGGACCCTTCACCTCCCACCCTCACCGGTGTCTCCCCAGAGGTCGCAGCTCGGAGCCCACCGACGTCGGGGCAGACCCCCGGGTCTTTTGCCTGCAAGTTTCTTGCAGTGAGGGCTGTTTCTTGACTTTTTCTTTTGCCACCACTGCTACTTAATGAATAAAGCTGAATCAATACTCATAATAAAGCTTCCTAGGCGGTAGGAGTGAAAGAGACGGCTCAAAATTATTATTATAATGAGAGGATTGATTCTCCCTCCAGTAACTCAGCTCTGAGAGCCTCAGACTTCAGCTCACAAAGCTGACCTTTTGTTTAGCTCGGGCTGGCTATGGCCTTGCCAGCGCGGACACGTGTGTCCCCCAGGTCACATCACCCATCCTGCAGACACCTTCCAGGCGTTAGCAGAGCATGAACCAAGGCAGACAGCCCAAGACGTTGCCAGCTGCGGCCTGCGAAGGTCCTCCATCACCCCAGTGCCCCATGTAATTTGTTTTCCTGGAAATTGGTGGTGGTCATGTTACATAAAGCCACGTCATCTCTTGGTAGGTGCTTTCAAGACCAGGGCTTGGATTGGCTTGTGGCCAAGGAAGAGATGTCGTATTAGCCGGACTGGGAAAGGTATATCTTAGTGCCTCCAAACCGGGGATTTTGGGGGTATTTCTCACTGGAGATCCTTTTCATGTTACAGGGTTTTACAGCAAGTGTTTTCTGTCTCCAGAGCAACACTGCTACATTAGCACAGATCACAGAGAGCCTCGGTGCATCACCGCGGGGGAAGGAGAACCAGCTTCCCTGGGTAACTGGGCTCCTGGCTTTTCTGCCATGGCCACCAACACTGGGAGCAATTAGTGCCTCTGTACAAACCACTCTCGGCTGAATCCAGAGTGAATAGCACCAGCAAGGGGTCTGCAGGCTTTTGTACGCAGATGAGTGACGGTATTTGAATAGCACTTACTGTGTTTGATGCGGACTGGTGCTGTGCGGTGGAGAGATGTCCAAGCACATGCACACACACGCTCCGGCGTGGCTGCAGCAAGCTTTGCTTTTCAATACAGCATCACTGGCCTGGGGTGGGGTCAAGTCTCCTGCTCCTGCCAGACTGCGCTGGGAGCAGTCGCGGGTGCTACGAGGACCACCTTGTCCTATGGC